>NC_136499.1:70032408-70439908 GCF_053919585.1 Euprymna scolopes
ATTTATATATATATATTTATATATATATTTATATATATATATTTATATATATACATTTATATTTATATATATATTTATATATATTTATATATATATATATATTTATATATATTTATATATATATATATATATTTATATATATATTTATATACATATATTTATATATATATATATTTATATATATGTATTTATATATATATTTATATATATGTATTTATATATATATTTATATATATGTATTTATATATATATTTATATATATGTATTTATATATATATTTATATATATATATTTATATATATATTTATATATATATATATATATTTATATATATATATTTATATATATATATTTATATATATATTTATATATATATTTATATATATATATATTTATATATATATATGGCTATGTTTGTTTCTAGGTTTTTGGAATATGGGGGGTTGAACCATAGGATCTCCTTGTGTCTATTCTTATGTTAACGGGTTTTGGTTTGCTGTTTATTTGTATTATTATCTAATATTTGTAGTTTTGTTTTATCTTTTTTGTCTCTTGGTAATTTTTCTTAACTCGTATACGGGAAGACATTGCCATATTATATGTTATTACGCTCTTAATAGGTTTATTTTTAATGCAGTTTATGTTTCTATCATTTTCATTTATGAATTTAATTTGTAAATTATATCCAGAGTTTTTAAGGGCCTCATTATAGTATTTTTCATTTTTGGTAAATGTGTATTTAGTAGAAGACAGTCTAGAAATTCTTAAAGCGATATTGGGAACTATTGATTTTAATATTGATTTAGGGTGGTTTGATTGATTGTGGACATATAGAAGTGATTGGTTAGGTTTATGATATGGTTCAAAGGTAGAATTCTCAAGATTTAAGGTTATGTCTAAGAAATTAACAATTTTTTATTAGGGTCGATTTTTATACTAAGTCCATAATTTTTAAATAATTTATGTAGAGCTTTAATTGCTTTTTCATAATTTTTATTAGTAGAATTAGTTATGAAAAGTGCATCATCTCTATATAGCCCTCCTTCAAGTTTGAATTGTTTATGGAGTATACAATGTATTTCATTTAAAAGGAAAAGGCCAACTAGATCAGTGACCTGAGTCGAGTCCGTCGATCCCATTAAAATGTTGAAGTGGTTAAGGGTATTTTTCCTGGTCCAATATTTATTATCAAATGTTATTAAAGACTGTCTAGCTATAAGTATTAGTTTAATTTCGTCTTGAGTTATATTAGTTAATTTTTGTGCCATTAATAGAGATTTATTAAGTAGGATAGGTGATATAGATTGGTAATATGATTCAATGTCAAAAGAAAGAAATTTAATATTATTTTTATTTTGAATATTAGAAAACCAGTCGATTACTTGGTTGGAAGATTGCCATAGTGGGTATTTTATTATGGATTTAATTCTGGGGATAATTCTATCTAATATGTTTTTACTAACCAGTCCTATATCTGATTTCGAGGGGCAAATGAGTCTAATAGTAGGGTTTATATTAAAGCTGTGTTTGTGGGTTTTTAAAGTAAATCTCGGGGTACCTGGTACCGTTATTTCTGTGTATTTATCTATTTTAAGTTTAGTTAAAATGTTTTTTGCATCATTATTTATTTTATTTAGTGCTGATTTATTTGTAGTTTTATAATTTTTATTAAGTTCTTTATATATTAGATTTTTATATTGTATATAGTCCATTGTGTAGAAATTTCCAGTTTTATCTGCCGTTACTATAAATTTTGTGCACTATGTACAAAAGAGACCCTAAAAATTTTAAAATATGAAGATATAAAAAGTACAACCAAACTATTAAATTCAAGACAGGAGCTTCTGACATGTAGTCATAAACGTTGGTTTAAATATAATAAATATAAACCACCTTAAATCATTAAAAATTACTTATTAGTAAAAATAGATTACAATTATTTTTTTTATTTTTTTTTAAATAAATTAAGTTAGACTAATTACCTCCCTTAGACCCGTAAAATAAATAATAAATAAAGTCAAGAACACATGACAATTATCTCCCCTTAAAACTTGTAATAGAAATATCCTCTCTCTATATATAAACTGTGGCGTCTTTAAATCAAAAATACGCTAACGGAAACAATTTATTGCACGAGCGTCCCCCTTTTTAAATTCATCATTCAATAAGATAAAAAGCTATAGCAAACATCTAAATGACTACTTTAAACACAGTTCCTGATTTCAAAAAAAGAAAAATTTAAAGGTAAATATCTCTATATATTTTTAAATCAAATTTATTATGTAAATTCAAAAATATATATTTTTCTCTACTTATTTCTATCTCTAATCCATATTAATTTTCTTATAAATTTTAAATCCAGACCTTTTATTTCAATTTTTCAGATTCATCTGCCTTACTTTTAATGCTAGGTTTATTTATGGTGTCTTTTAAATTCAATAAAAACCCTCCTACATTTGCTGATGAGGAGACCTTGCTTACCAAAAAACTATATATAATTGTTCTACATAACTTGATGTATACCACAATAAAAAGCATTGTTTTCCGAAACGATCGTACAGATAATTGATTTTGTTGTTGTTCCTTCTTATGAAACTGATTTTTAATTTAATTAAAATTTGATTTTTAAATTTTTAAATTTTAAAAATTTTTAAATTTTAAATTATAAATCACATTACTTAATATTGAATTAGCTCTAGGACATTTAACTATCGAGCTTATTATATATCTAAATTACAACGATCACTTTCTATTTCCTGCATTTTAATTAAACTAGTAATTTCACTGTTACATTAAAATACACTCAGCTCTTTAGACTATTGTTCTAATCTCCTTTAAATTTATATATATATATATATATATATATATATATATATATATATATATATATATATATATATTCCGTTCTCTCGTGTTAAGATTTATGATTATCGGATAGTTTAGAAGTAGAATAGAGATAACTCTGTAAGTCCAGAATTAAAAAAAACTAATTGAAGTTATAAGATACCAAAATTCTATTAATTATTCCTAACGATAAAGGGGAAATAATCAGGGCCGTTCGGTGTATCTAGTTTGGTAGATTCCTGATATTCATTTATGATTTATTTATTAATTCAACGTATCCAATTAGAACTATGCTAATTTATTCAAAATATAAGTTTTAAAAGCATATCTTAACCATGATACTAATTTTATTACCATAATTTAACCTACATTTGCAAACAAACCATAATTTGCTGAGGTTATGCATAGCTTTAATACAAAATAACGCTTCAGGAATTAAGTTTTAAAATAATTATCCGATAGTTCTAAAATACTTATCCGATAATAATACATGTCCCATTAATCAGTATTCTAATAGTAAAACTAATCTTTAGCTCCTTCTATGTTTTACTTCAATGAAAGTGGGTTTAACCTTGGTTTTTTGGATTAAAACGGTTATAAATAGATTAATATTTAAAAGCTATAATTCTTTGAGTTTTAATGGTCCAAAAACAGTATCAATTTATCCCCATTCCTTAATTACTATGTCTTTCTTTATCTAATTATTTGTTAAACTATTTTATTAATCTGGAAACGATATCAACCACTTCGTTATCAGTATGACTAAAAAAAGTGTTACCAGTTTCGAGACAGTAATTGCTAATCCTTGTTAATCCTTATCTAGTAATCCATGGTCTTTATTTCTAAAATATGTTCATACTGTAGAATGTTGGGATCCAGATTTGTTTGTTAGATTTGAATCATTCATTAAAACTAACTTACATCGTTTTTAGCTATGTAACGCTCCTTTGGCTTTGCATGTAGGAACCTTTATTTTAACCAGAATGTTTTTTTTTTAATCTCAGTTACATTTAAGACCTAATAGCAAAAATCTATTCCTATGAAGACATCACTATATAGCATCTTTTATTTAACATTTCTCCATTAGAACTGACCATGTAGAAGGCTTCCACTAAACACAGATTGCACCTTTTTGATTTCCCAGGTCTATACTTACACCCCCTATCTACTATTGACCATTTCAATTGATAATCTTTTTTTGTTTCTATAAAGTTTCCTGATCCAATCACCTAATGCAGTTGTATTTCTCTTTTTATTTCTAATTATAATTCTTGTACCATCCCCCTTCTATAATTAACACATTCTCTATTAGTTTGCATCTTTTCGGTGTTATTTATTTATGGTATATATATATATATATATATATATATATATATATATATATATATATATATATATATATATGTATATATATGTATATGTATATATATGTATATATGTATATATATGTATATGTATATATATGTATATATATGTATATGTATATATATGTATATATATGTATATGTATATATATGTATATATATATGTATTTATATGTATATGTATATATATGTATATATATGTATTTATATGTATATGTATATATATGTATATATATGTATTTATATGTATATATATGTATATATATGTATATATGTATATGTATATATGTGTACATATATGTGTACACGTATATACGTATATATGTATATGTATATATATATATGTGTACACGTATATACGTATATATGTATATGTGTATATATGTATATATTTGAATATGTATATATATGCATATATATGTATATATATGTATATGTATATACATTATATATGTATATATATGTATATGTATGTATATATATGTATATGTATATATATATATGTATATGTATGTATATGTATGTATATGTATACATATGTATATGTATATATATGTATATATATGTATATATGTATATGTATATACATTATATATATGTATATGTATATACATTATATATATGTATATGTATATACATTATATATATGTATAGGTATATACATTATATATATGTATATGTATATACATTATATATATGTATATATGCATACGTATATGTATATATATGTATATGTATATACATTATATATATGTATATATGCATACGTATATGTATATATATATGTATATGTATATATGCATATATATATGTATATGTATATATATGTATATGTATATATATATATGTCTATGTATATATATATGTGTATGTATATATATGTGTATGTATATATATGTGTATGTATATATATGTATGTATATATATATGTATATATATGTATATGTAAATGAAAAACGAATATAGATTTCTGTGAGTCGTTCTGTTTATAATTGTTTATTTTTGAGAAAAAAAAGCTTACAACCATTGAATTATACGTGGTTTGCCATAGTTATCTGTAAATGTGGACTGAACAAATATCATAATACTAAAAATTAAATTCAAATTTTGGTTTATTTTTAAATTTAAACGCGAAAAAAAAACAATTGGGATGCTGAAAACGTACACAGTAAAACAATACATTTTATTGTCGCGTTGAATATTTATTTGTAACGCAATTAAAAAAAACATTTTTTATGTTGGTAATGTAGAAGAAAATATATGAATATTTTTAAGAAAAGTGTATTAAAAAATTGAGAATAAATTTCACAAAAGGATGGCGGTCGCCGTTGTAAAATGCTCTCATGATTGTCAACGGATTAAAGTAGATTTATTTGTAAGAAAACTGCGTTAAAATAACATAAACGTAATACGGAAATGAACAATATAAAAAAGCAGAAAATATTTACAATTGTTTATTTGGATAATTTAAACGCGAAAAAAAAAAATTGGGACGCTGGAAGCGTACACAATAAAACAATACGTTTGATTGTCGCGTTGATTGCTTAGTATCATAAATATATCGTATATATGAAACAGGTCGATGATTATACGTATTATTTGTAATCACGTTTTGCGTTTGCTTCCCATATCTTGACGTTTTTTATTCAATAAATGTAAGACATTCGCTTTTCTAAGGACGTCCATTTGTTCGAACGAAACCGATCCTGCGATTTGTGCTTATTTGTTTACGCTGTTATGGGTTTATGTTTATGTGCGCATGCGCAACCGGAAGTCGTAAACCGGATGTTGGGTTACAACACCCGTTATAAGATCATTTTAGTTTTATAATTATATAGATATATATATGCATATATATGTGTGTATATATGTATATATGTATATATGTATGTATATATATATGTATATGTATGCATGTATGTATATACATATGCATGTATATATACATATATATATATAAAGTGATCTTTGTACCGCACCCAGACATATATATATATATATATATATATATATATATATATATATATATATATATATATATATATATATATATATATATATGAGTGACCTTTTCTGTCTGTGTGCGGCATGGTCTATACCAAACTAGTCTGTCAAATTTTAGTCTATAGACATGAAACGATATATAAAGGGTTTCAGACTTGTTGAAATAAATTCGATTTTGGCAGGCATAAGTCGTCTAAACATGTATCTTCTACATATGCGCAAATATGCATGTATGCGTTTATATCGGCTCATTTGTAAAGCTATGATTTACACATGGTCTTAGCTCGAATGCTA
The DNA here is from genome assembly GCF_053919585.1 of Euprymna scolopes. NCBI lineage: Eukaryota > Metazoa > Mollusca > Cephalopoda > Sepiida > Sepiolidae > Euprymna > Euprymna scolopes. The sequence continues at coordinate 70,038,915 of NC_136499.1, forward strand.
GCGACTAACGCTGGAAAGCTGAATGTTTTCGTATATTCTATTTGATGGTACGGAAGTATTTTCATAAACTTTTGAAATCATTACTATATATTGAGTACAATATAATAATCAATAGAGAATTGTCTCTATAATAATAAATACGAAATATGCACATTTAATCATATTTTACGACCGAGTGAATCCTGGCAGCCTGTTAGTATATATAGCTATAAAGTTACCATGTTTGTCTGTGTGCTGAGCCGTCTCTACCAAACTATTCTGTCAATTTTTGGTCTCCAAACTTGAAATTTATATATATAAGGGGTTTGGACATGTGGAAAAAATTCGATGCTGTTTTAGCCGGTAAAAATAGTTGCTAAGGAGTTAAAATTGAAATATTGGACTTTGACAGGCGTGTCGATTAAATGTGTATCTTCTACACATTCAGATATATGCATTTATACGTTTAATAACGTTATTTTAAAAGTGTTGAGATATACATTAGCTAAGCTTAGATGGTAATGCATAACGCTATAGGTGTTGGTTTTCATTTCATTCTATGTGATGGCACCCAAATCATATATAATATTTTGATCTACAGGGTAGAACGAGAAAACTCTCACCTTAAATAAAACAACACTAAAGCTTTATTTTAAAACTTATATTGAAAAAAAAAAACAATTCAGGTAACTTGATTATGTAGTAGAGCTGACACCTATTCAATATTTCAATCACTAGCATTCAGATTTTTTTTTAATTTTTCGTAAATTTCTACGGCGCTTATCGTAGATTACACGCTTAGCTTTCCCATTACTAAAATACCTTGGAAAAAATAGTATACACCTCTTTACCAATAGAAAAGGGGAACGTTTAACGGTTAGGAGCAACATTAACAACTGACGTGCCTAAAAAGTGTGTGTTCTATTTAATAGAACGTTATAATCACAAATTGATCACAACTATTACCGTCATTAAAAATACTATCTTAAATTTCTTTTTTAAACTGAAAATAAAGCCTGTACTCGATGATAATCGTTGAAAAAACTATAACAACGTGAAAAGGAAAACTTTAAAGGCTACGGGAATCTTTCTTCAGGTCTGCTGCGGTGTTTTTTTGTTGTTGTTTTTTCACCCCGCGTGATACAATGTACCCTCTGGAATAAATACACTGGGTTATAATCAAATTTTAGTTCATTCTGTTATTTACATTATAGATTACAGGCGGACGATAACACTAGCTATCTAAGAGGCAACGTTATTTGACACGTTAGGTGAAAGCAGAGAATAATCAGAGCACATAACCAAACCCTCATGTAAAGATAGGGTTTATAGACACTTATGTTGTTACTTCGGCACGGTACATTCATTTGTGCCAAAGGCGCCAGTGTCCGCTATTTTACTGCGGCAGTAGTGGCACCCACTAACAACATTAGTTTCATTATTTTTTTCGAGGGGTAAGGGGGCATACTTCAATCGGGCAACGCCGGTACATGGGTCCTGGTAGTATATATATATACATATATATATATATATATATATATATATATATATATATATATATATATATATATATATATTCAATTTATCTTTACATAAGCAGTAATTTGTTGCTACACAGTCATAAGCATGTTTCGGTCTTCTAGTATTTAGGTAGTTACTAAATACTAAAAAACCGAAACATGCTAATGACTGTGTAGCAACAAATTACTGCTTATGTAAAGACAAATTAAAAATGTAACCTGCTCTACTTCCGTATTGAGCACTCTTGTACTAACCTCGTTATAGTTCACTGGTTACCCTACCTTTGAAAACCTCAAGCTATTTTTTTAATTTCAATCTGATTTTTAATCTCAACATGTATGATAACAATAAAGTATTAAGTCAGTTTTATCTAGTAACAAATATGCGTGTCTTTAGGGGTGAAAACATACAAGCAAGTATTCAGCTATCGATTCCGTTTTTTTTTTTTACATAGGCGTCACCACATTATCAAGGCCAAGTGGCCACTCAAGGATAAGGGTTAAAGAGTGTACAGTAGAAATTGGACAATATAGTAATCATTAGTAATGAAAATTTGGTAAATTTGATAACTTATATGGAACGGCTCATCAAGAACTTATTTACGTTAGACTTGAACACAACCATATTGTAGTCAGCCGGAAAGCAGGAAAACGGAAGACAATTCCACAGGCGTGCAGTTCTAAGAAAGAAGCTTTGTTCATGGAATCTACGTTTAGGTTTAGGCACAGATAAAGAGTGGGGGGAATTATTGATAGTGTTTACAGCTAGACGAGTCTTCATATTCATAGTCTTCATATTCCACGAATGATGTTATTGACAAAGGAGGAAGAATTCCTGCTTTCCAGGTCAGAATCTTTCCACACAATGCTTATTGTTGGCTAGCTTTTGACCTTGTAGTGGTGTTTTTAGCTACTTATATCAGGTGTCTTTTTGGCTTATCTGAAGCGGTTTCCATTAAAAGAAAAAACTCAAGTAAAAATGTCTGACTCTCAATCCCAAATACCAACTCAGATTCTAAACTCATATAAATCTCCCAATTCCCGATTGTTGCGCCCAACATTGACTCTTGACTCAGACTGAACGCTCGTGTAAATATTTTGGAGTCTGGATTTCGACACTTGGCTGGTGTAAATGTTTCCAAGACCGACGCTTAACCACTGGTTGAAATGAAAAATGAAAAATGTATTTTTATAAAAGTTCTTATTTTGGAATAGAGCATAAAGTATTCGCAAAAAATGCAGTCATTGAGACAAAGGGATAAATATTTTGCAATTTTTATATGTTTCCTCATTTTTTGTGCGCAATTATTTTGCGAAGAGGGGGGAAAGGGCGCAATATGATACTAAGTATTGATCCGCTCATAGATTAGATCAAGTTTTCTTCGATTTGTGTTTTTCCATCATCCCATCATGATAATAGATCTTTCTAGATAAAATGCCTAGGGAGGTAAAAACACTGATATGGAATCATGAGAACAAGATAGGATTTATCTATAGGTCAGAGTATAGGTCAAATAAAGATGCTTTTTCCAACGGGTATTAACGATCAAAATAAGTAATAGGCCATTTCTACTATTTAAACTCACACACACACACACACACACGCACATATATATATATATATATATATATATATATATATATATATATATATATATATATATATACGCAACAATTAAAGCCTGTCGAATATGGTTAAACGAATGCTCATTTTTGCATTTGATACTAATCCTATTAGTCATTATTAATCCTAAATTGTGCATCGAGAGAATACCAAAATATTAGTTCGCTGCACCTCATCATAAAGATCCATGCAAAATTTCAACAGGGTCGGCCCATATAAAGAAAGTGAAACATATTTTGTTTTATTTTTATTTTTATTTTTTTAACTACAAAGAAAGCAGGAGGAGACACTTAGTCTGGTAATTCTCTGGAGGCATTTATCATTAGATTTAGTGCTTTTAGTGGCGCTCGGTATGGCTTATGTTTTTTTGCTGTTGTTTTTTTGTTTTAGTTTTTTTTTTCATTGATCACTTAAATAAGTTATCTCCTGAAAAGAGGGTTAGAAAATTGGTTTTAGTTATGATCTAGAGGTCTCTTTACTTACAGACGTCATCCCTATTCTAGATAGAACCATAATCCAAAGTGCTTAATATCCTGGATGGAGCAAATATTAACAAAAAGTAAGACTTTTCCTTCCTCACAAAATAAAGGGTTTCATATGTTGAAAGTGGGGAAATCTTCATGTACATTTATCTTTGCATACACGTTATCACCTTCCACACACATTTTTATTTGTACGTACGTTATCACCTTTCACACAATTTTTTATTTGTACGTACGTTATCAACTTCCACACACATTTTTATTTGTACGTACGTTATCACCTTCCACACACATTTTTTTTCTACGTACGTTATCACCTTCCACACACATTTTTATTTGTACGTACGTTATCACCTTCCACACACATTTTTATTTGTACGTACGTTATCACCTTCCACACACATTTTATTTGTACGTACGTTATCACCTTCCACACACATTTTATTTGTACGTATGTTATCACCTTCCACGCACATTTTTATTTGTACGTACGTTATCACCTTCCACACACATTTTTATTTGTACGTACGTTATCACCTTCCACACACATTTTTATTTGTACGTATGTTATCACCTTCCATACACATTTTTATTTGTACGTATGTTATCACCTTCCACACACATTTTTATTTGTACGTACGTTATCACCTTCCACACACATTTTTATTTGTACGTACGTTATCACCTTCCACACAAATTTTTATTTGTACGTATGTTATCACCTTCGACACGCATTTTTATTTGTACGTACGTTATCACCTTCCACACAAATTTTTATTTGTACGTATGTTATCACCTTCCACACACATTTTTATTTGTACGTACGTTATCACCTTCCACACACATTTTTATTTGTACGTACGTTATCACCTTCCACACACATTTTAATTTGTACGTACGTTATCACCTTCCACACACATTTTTATTTGTACGTACGTTATCACCTTCCACACACATTTAATTTGTACGTACGTTATCACCTTCCACACACATTTTTATTTGTACGTATGTTATCACCTTCCACACACATTTTTATTTGTACGTACGTTATCACCTTCCACACACATTTTTATTTGTACGTACGTTATCACCTTCCACACACATTTTTATTTGTACGTACCTTATCACCTTCCACACACATTTTTATTTGTACGTACGTTATCACCTTCCACACACATTTTTATTTGTATGTATGTTATCACCTTCCACACACATTTTTATTTGTACGTACGTTATCACCTTCCACACACATTTTTATTTGTACGTATGTTATCACCTTCAACACAAATTTTTATTTGTACATATGTTATCACCTTCCACACACATTTTTATTTGTACGTATGTTATCACCTTCCACACACATTTTTATTTGTACGTATGTTATCACCTTCCACACACATTTTTATTTGTACGTACGTTATCACCTTCCGCACACATTTTATTTGTACGTACGTTATCACCTTCCGCACACATTTTATTTTTACGTACGTTATCACCCTCCCCACACATTTTTATTTGTACGTACGTTATCACCTTCCACAGAAATTTTTATTTGTATGTATGTTATCACCTTCAACACACATTTTTATTTGTACGTACGTTTTCACCTTCCACACACATTTTTATTTGTACGTACGTTATCACCTTCCACACACATTTTTATTTGTACGTACGTTAACACCTTCCACACGCATTTTTATTTGTACATACGTTATCACCTTCTACACACATTTTTATTTGTACGTACGTTATCACCTTCCCCACAAATTTTTATTTGTACTTACGTTATCACCTTCCACACACATTTTTATTTGTACGTACGTTATCACCTTCCACACACATTTTTATTTGTACGTACGTTATCACCTTCCACACACATTTTTATTTGTACGTATGTTATCACCTTCCACACACATTTTTATTTGTACATACGTTATCACCTTCCACACACATTTTTATTTGTACGTACGTTATCACCTTCAACACACATTTTTATTTGTACGTATGTTATCACCTTCCACACACATTTTTATTTGTACGTACATTATCACCTTCCACACACATTTTTATTTGTACGTACGTTATCACCTTCCACACACATTTTTTATTTTTACATACTTTATCAATTTCCACACACATTTTTATTTGTACGTACGTTATCACCTTTCCACACACATTTTATTTGTACGTACGTTATCACCTTCCACACATATTTTTATTTGTACGTACGTTATCACCTTCCACACACATTTTAATTTGTACGTACGTTATCACCTTCATCACACATTTTAATTTGTACGTACGTTATCACCTTCCACACACATTTGTATTTGTATGTACATTATCACCTTCCACACACATTTTTATTTGTACGTATGTTATCACCTTCCACACACATTTTTATTTGTACGTATGTTATCATCTCCCACACACATTTTTATTTGTACGTACGTTATCAGCTTCCACACACATTTTTATTTGTACGTACGTTATCACCTTCAACACAAATTTTTATTTGTACGTATGTTATCACCTTCCACACTAATTTTTATTTGTACGTATGTTATCACCTTCCATACACATTTTTATTTGTACGTACGTTATCATCTTCCACACACATTTTTATTTGTACGTACGTTATCACCTTCCACACACATTTTTATTTGTACGTATGTTATCACCTTCCACACACATTTTTATTTGTACGTATGTTATCACCTTCCACACACATTTTTATTTGTACGTATGTTATCACCTTCCACACACATTTTTATTTGTACGTACGTTATCACCTTCCACGCACATTTTTATTTGTACGTATGTTATCACCTTCCACGAACATTTTTATTTGTACGTACGTTATCACCTTCCACACATATTTTTATTTGTACGTACGTTATCACCTTCCACACACATTTTTGTTTGTACGTACTTTATCACCTTCCACGCACATTTTTATTTGTACGTATGTTATCACCTTCAACGCACATTTTTATTTGTACGTACGTTATCACCTTCCACACACATTTTTATTTGTACGTATGTTATCACCTTCCACACACATTTTTGTTTGTACGTACGTTATCACCTTCCACACACATTTTTATTTGTACGTACGTTATCACCTTCCACACACATTTTTATTTGTACGTATGTTATCACCTTCCACACACATTTTTATTTGTATGTACGTCATCACCTTCCACATACATTTTTATTTGTACGTACGTTATCGCCTTCCACACACATTTTAATTTTCACGTACGTTATCACCTTCCACACACATTTTTATTTGTACGTACGTTATCACCTTCTACACACATTTCTATTTGTACGTACGTTATAACCTTCCACACACATTTTTATTTGTACGTACATTATCACCTTCCACACACATTTTTATTTGTACGTACGTTATCACCTTCCACGGACATTTTTATTTGTACGTACGTTATCGCCTTCCACACACATTTTTATTTGTACGTACCTTATCGCCTTCCACACATTTTTTTATTTGTACGTACGTTATCGCCTTCATCACACATTCTTTATTGTAAGTACGTTATCGCCTTTCCACACACATTTTATTTGTACGAACGTTATCACCTTCCACACATATTTTTATTTGTACGTACGTTATCACCTTCCACACACATTTTTATTTGTACGTACGTTATCACCTTCCACACACATTTTTATTTGTACGTACGTTCTCACCTTCCACACACATTTTTATTTGTACGTACGTTATCACCTTCCACACACATTTTTATTTGTACGTACGTTATCACCTTCCAAACACATTTTTATTTGTACGTATGTTATCACCTTCCACACACATTTTTATTTGTACGTACATTATCACCTTCCACACACATTCTTATTTGTACCTACGTTATCACCTTCCAGACACATTTTCATTTGTACGTAGGTTATCACCTTCCACACACATTTTTATTTGTACGTACGTTATCACCTTCCACACACATTTTTATTTGTACGTACGTTATCACCTTCCACACACATTTTTGTTGGTACGTACGTTATCACCTTCCACACACATTTTTATTTGTACGTACCTTATCACCTTCCACACACATTTTTTTATTTTTACGTACTTTATCACCTTCCACACACATTTTTATTTGTAGGTACGTTATCACCTTCCACACACATTTTTATTTGTACGTACGTTACCACCTTCCACACACATTTTTATTTGTACGTACGTTATCACCTTCCACACACATTTTTTTATTTTACGTACTTTATCACCTTCCACACGCATTTTTATTTGTAGGTACGTTATCAACTTCCACGCACATTTTTATTTGTACGTACGTTATAACCTTTCACACACATTTTTATTTGTACGTACGTTATCACCTTCCACACACAGTTTTTATTTTTACGTACTTTATCAATTTCCACACACATTTTTATTTGTACGTACGCTATTACCTTTCCACACACATTTTATTTGTACGTACGTTATACCCTTCCACACATATTTTTATTTGTACGTACGTTATCACCTTCCACACACATTTTTATTTGTACGTACGTTATCACCTTCCACACACATTTTAATTTGTACGTACGTTATCACCTTCCACACACATTTTTATTTGTATGTACGTTATCACCTTCCACACACATTTTTATTTGTATGTACGTTATGACCTTCCACACACATTTTTATTTGTACGTACTTACTCACCTTCCACACACATTTTTATTTGTACGTACGTTATCACCTTCCACACACATTTTTATTTGTACGTACGTTATCACCTTCCACACACGTTTTTATTTGTACGTACGTTATCACCTTCCACACACATTTTTATTTGTACCTACGTTATCACCTTCCACACACATTTTTATTTGTACGTACGTTATCACCTTCCACACACATTTTTATTTGTACGTACGTTATCACCTTCCACACACATTTTTATTTGTATGTACGTTATCACCTTCCACACACATTTTATTTGTACGTACGTTATCACCTTCCACACACATTTTTATTTGTACGTACGTTATAACCTTCCACACACATTTTTTTTGTACGTACGTTCTCACCTTCCACACACATTTTTATTTGTACGTACGTTATCACCTTCCACACACATTTTTATTTGTACGTATGTTATCACTTTCCACACACATTTTTATTTGTACGTACATTATCACCTTCCACACACATTTCTATTTGTACGTACGTTATCACCTTCCACACACATTTTTATTTGTACGTATGTTATCACCTTCCACACACATTTTTATTTGTACGTAAATTATCACCTTCCACACACATTTTTATTTGTACGTACGTTATCACCTTCCACACACATTTTTTATTTTTACATACTTTATCAATTTCCTCACACATTTTTATTTGTACGTACGTTATCACCTTTCCACACACATTTTATTTGTACGTACGTTATCACCTTCCACACATATTTTTATTTGTACGTACGTTATCACCTTCCACACACATTTTAATTTGTACGTACGTTATCACCTTCCACACACATTTGTATTTGTATGTACATTATCACCTTCCACACACATTTTTATTCGTATGTACGTTATCACCTTCCACACACATTTTTATTTGTACGTACGTTATCACCTTCCACACACATTTAATTTGTACGTACGTTATCACCTTCCACACACATTTTAATTTGTACGTACGTTATCACCTTCCACACACATTTTTATTTGTACGTACGTTATCACCTTCCACACACATTTAATTTGTACGTACGTTATCACCTTCCACACACATTTTTATTTGTACGTATGTTATCACCTTCCACACACATTTTTATTTGTACGTACGTTATCACCTTCCACACACATTTTTATTTGTACGTACGTTATCACCTTCCACACACATTTTTATTTGTACGTACCTTATCACCTTCCACACACATTTTTATTTGTACGTACGTTATCACCTTCCACACACATTTTTATTTGTATGTATGTTATCACCTTCCACACACATTTTTATTTGTACGTACGTTATCACCTTCCACACACATTTTTATTTGTACGTATGTTATCACCTTCAACACAAATTTTTATTTGTACATATGTTATCACCTTCCACACACATTTTTATTTGTACGTATGTTATCACCTTCCACACACATTTTTATTTGTACGTATGTTATCACCTTCCACACACATTTTTATTTGTACGTACGTTATCACCTTCCGCACACATTTTATTTGTACGTACGTTATCACCTTCCGCACACATTTTATTTTTACGTACGTTATCACCCTCCCCACACATTTTTATTTGTACGTACGTTATCACCTTCCACAGAAATTTTTATTTGTATGTATGTTATCACCTTCAACACACATTTTTATTTGTACGTACGTTTTCACCTTCCACACACATTTTTATTTGTACGTACGTTATCACCTTCCACACACATTTTTATTTGTACGTACGTTAACACCTTCCACACGCATTTTTATTTGTACATACGTTATCACCTTCTACACACATTTTTATTTGTACGTACGTTATCACCTTCCCCACAAATTTTTATTTGTACGTACGTTATCACCTTCCACACACATTTTTATTTGTACGTACGTTATCACCTTCCACACACATTTTTATTTGTACGTACGTTATCACCTTCCACACACATTTTTATTTGTACGTATGTTATCACCTTCCACACACATTTTTATTTGTACATACGTTATCACCTTCCACACACATTTTTATTTGTACGTACGTTATCACCTTCAACACACATTTTTATTTGTACGTATGTTATCACCTTCCACACACATTTTTATTTGTACGTACATTATCACCTTCCACACACATTTTTATTTGTACGTACGTTATCACCTTCCACACACATTTTTTATTTTTACATACTTTATCAATTTCCACACACATTTTTATTTGTACGTACGTTATCACCTTTCCACACACATTTTATTTGTACGTACGTTATCACCTTCCACACATATTTTTATTTGTACGTACGTTATCACCTTCCACACACATTTTAATTTGTACGTACGTTATCACCTTCATCACACATTTTAATTTGTACGTACGTTATCACCTTCCACACACATTTGTATTTGTATGTACATTATCACCTTCCACACACATTTTTATTTGTACGTATGTTATCACCTTCCACACACATTTTTATTTGTACGTATGTTATCATCTCCCACACACATTTTTATTTGTACGTACGTTATCAGCTTCCACACACATTTTTATTTGTACGTACGTTATCACCTTCAACACAAATTTTTATTTGTACGTATGTTATCACCTTCCACACTAATTTTTATTTGTACGTATGTTATCACCTTCCATACACATTTTTATTTGTACGTACGTTATCATCTTCCACACACATTTTTATTTGTACGTACGTTATCACCTTCCACACACATTTTTATTTGTACGTACGTTATCACCTTCCACACACATTTTTATTTGTACGTATGTTATCACCTTCCACACACATTTTTATTTGTACGTATGTTATCACCTTCCACACACATTTTTATTTGTACGTACGTTATCACCTTCCACGCACATTTTTATTTGTACGTATGTTATCACCTTCCACGAACATTTTTATTTGTACGTACGTTATCACCTTCCACACATATTTTTATTTGTACGTACGTTATCACCTTCCACACACATTTTTGTTTGTACGTACTTTATCACCTTCCACGCACATTTTTATTTGTACGTATGTTATCACCTTCAACGCACATTTTTATTTGTACGTACGTTATCACCTTCCACACACATTTTTATTTGTACGTATGTTATCACCTTCCACACACATTTTTGTTTGTACGTACGTTATCACCTTCCACACACATTTTTATTTGTACGTACGTTATCACCTTCCACACACATTTTTATTTGTACGTATGTTATCACCTTCCACACATTTTTATTTGTATGTACGTCATCACCTTCCACATACATTTTTATTTGTACGTACGTTATCGCCTTCCACACACATTTTAATTTTCACGTACGTTATCACCTTCCACACACATTTTTATTTGTACGTACGTTATCACCTTCTACACACATTTCTATTTGTACGTACGTTATAACCTTCCACACACATTTTTATTTGTACGTACATTATCACCTTCCACACACATTTTTATTTGTACGTACGTTATCACCTTCCACGGACATTTTTATTTGTACGTACGTTATCGCCTTCCACACACATTTTTATTTGTACGTACCTTATCGCCTTCCACACATTTTTTTATTTGTACGTACGTTATCGCCTTCATCACACATTCTTTATTGTAAGTACGTTATCGCCTTTCCACACACATTTTATTTGTACGAACGTTATCACCTTCCACACATATTTTTATTTGTACGTACGTTATCACCTTCCACACACATTTTTATTTGTACGTACGTTATCACCTTCCACACACATTTTTATTTGTACGTACGTTCTCACCTTCCACACACATTTTTATTTGTACGTACGTTATCACCTTCCACACACATTTTTATTTGTACGTACGTTATCACCTTCCAAACACATTTTTATTTGTACGTATGTTATCACCTTCCACACACATTTTTATTTGTACGTACATTATCACCTTCCACACACATTCTTATTTGTACCTACGTTATCACCTTCCAGACACATTTTCATTTGTACGTAGGTTATCACCTTCCACACACATTTTTATTTGTACGTACATTATCACCTTCCACACACATTTTTATTTGTACGTACGTTATCACCTTCCACACACATTTTTGTTGGTACGTACGTTATCACCTTCCACACACATTTTTATTTGTACGTACCTTATCACCTTCCACACACATTTTTTTATTTTTACGTACTTTATCACCTTCCACACACATTTTTATTTGTAGGTACGTTATCACCTTCCACACACATTTTTATTTGTACGTACGTTACCACCTTCCACACACATTTTTATTTGTACGTACGTTATCACCTTCCACACACATTTTTTTATTTTACGTACTTTATCACCTTCCACACGCATTTTTATTTGTAGGTACGTTATCAACTTCCACGCACATTTTTATTTGTACGTACGTTATAACCTTTCACACACATTTTTATTTGTACGTACGTTATCACTTTCCACACACAGTTTTTATTTTTACGTACTTTATCAATTTCCACACACATTTTTATTTGTACGTACGCTATTACCTTTCCACACACATTTTATTTGTACGTACGTTATACCCTTCCACACATATTTTTATTTGTACGTACGTTATCACCTTCCACACACATTTTTATTTGTACGTACGTTATCACCTTCCACACACATTTTAATTTGTACGTACGTTATCACCTTCCACACACATTTTTATTTGTATGTACGTTATCACCTTCCACACACATTTTTATTTGTATGTACGTTATGACCTTCCACACACATTTTTATTTGTACGTACTTACTCACCTTCCACACACATTTTTATTTGTACGTACGTTATCACCTTCCACACACATTTTTATTTGTACGTACGTTATCACCTTCCACACACGTTTTTATTTGTACGTACGTTATCACCTTCCACACACATTTTTATTTGTACCTACGTTATCACCTTCCACACACATTTTTATTTGTACGTACGTTATCACCTTCCACACACATTTTTATTTGTACGTACGTTATCACCTTCCACACACATTTTTATTTGTATGTACGTTATCACCTTCCACACACATTTTATTTGTACGTACGTTATCACCTTCCACACACATTTTTATTTGTACGTACGTTATAACCTTCCACACACATTTTTTTTGTACGTACGTTCTCACCTTCCACACACATTTTTATTTGTACGTACGTTATCACCTTCCACACACATTTTTATTTGTACGTATGTTATCACTTTCCACACACATTTTTATTTGTACGTACGTTATCACCTTCCACACACATTTCTATTTGTACGTACGTTATCACCTTCCACACACATTTTTATTTGTACGTATGTTATCACCTTCCACACACATTTTTATTTGTACGTAAATTATCACCTTCCACACACATTTTTATTTGTACGTACGTTATCACCTTCCACACACATTTTTTATTTTTACATACTTTATCAATTTCCTCACACATTTTTATTTGTACGTACGTTATCACCTTTCCACACACATTTTATTTGTACGTACGTTATCACCTTCCACACATATTTTTATTTGTACGTACGTTATCACCTTCCATACACATTTTAATTTGTACGTACGTTATCACCTTCCACACACATTTGTATTTGTATGTACATTATCACCTTCCACACACATTTTTATTCGTATGTACGTTATCACCTTCCACACACATTTTTATTTGTACGTATGTAATCACCTTCCACACACATTTTTATTTGTACGTATGTTATCATCTCCCACACACATTTTTATTTGTACGTACGTTATCAGCTTCCACACACATTTTTATTTGTACGTACGTTATCACCTTCAACACAAATTTTTATTTGTACGTATGTTATCACCTTCCACACACATTTTTATTTGTACGTATGTTATCACCTTCCATACACATTTTTATTTGTACGTACGTTATCACCTTCCACACACATTTTTATTTGTACGTACGTTATCACCTTCCACACACGTTTTTATTTGTACGTATGTTATCACCTTCCACACACATTTTTATTTGTACGTATGTTATCACCTTCCACACACATTTTTATTTGTACGTATGTTATCACCTTCCACACACATTTTTATTTGTACGTATGTTATCACCTTCCACACACATTTTATTTGTACGTACGTTATCACCTTCCACACACATTTTTATTTGTACGTATGTTATCACCTTCCATACACATTTTTATTTGTACATATGTTATCACCTTCCACACACATTTTTATTTGTACGTACGTTATCACCTTCCACACACATTTTTATTTGTACGTATGTTATCACCTTCCACACACATTTTTATTTGTACGTATGTTATCACCTTCAACACACATTTTTATTTGTACGTATGTTATCACCTTCCACACACATTTTTATTTGTACGTACCTTATCACCTTCCACGCACATTTTTGTTTGTACGAACCTTATCACCTTCCACACACATTTTTATTTGTACGTATGTTATCACCTTCACCACAAATTTTTATTTGTACGTATGTTATCACCTTCCACACACATTTTTATTTGTACGTACCTTATCACCTTCCACACACATTTTTGTTTGTACGAACCTTATCACCTTCCACACACATTTTTATTTGTACGTATGTTATCACCTTCACCACAAATTTTTATTTGTACGTATGTTATCACCTTCCACACACATTTTATTTGTACGTACGTTATCACCTTCCACACACATTTTTATTTGTACGTACGTTATCACCTTCCACACACATTTTTATTTGTACGTACGTTCTAACCTTCCACACACATTTTTATTTGTACGTACGTTATCACCTTCCACACACATTTTTATTTGTACGTATGTTATCACCTTCCACACACATTTTTATTTGTACGTACGTTATCACCTTCCACACACATTTTTATTTGTACGTACGTTACCACCTTCCACACACATTTTTATTTGTACGTACGTTATCACCTTCCACACACATTTTGATTTGTACGTACCTTATCAACTTCTACACACATTTTTTTTATTTTTACGTACTTTATCACCTTCCACAGACATTTTTTATTGTAGGTACGTTATAACCTTCCACACACATTTTTATTTGTACGTACGTTATCACCTTCCACACACATTTTTATTTGTACGTACGTTATCACCTTCAACACACATTTTTATTTGTACGTATGTTATCACCTTCCACACACATTTTTATTTGTACGTATGTTATCACCTTCCACACACATTTTTATTTGTACGTATGTTATCACCTTCTACACACATTTTTATTTGTACGTACGTTATCAGCTTCCACACACATTTTTATTTGTACGTACGTTATCACCTTCAACACAAATTTTTATTTGTACGTATGTTATCACCTTCCACACACATTTTATTTGTACGTACGTTATCACCTTCCACACACATTTTTATTTGTACGTACGTTATCACCTTTCACACACATTTTTATTTGTACGTATGTTATCACCTTCTACACACATTTTTATTTGTACGTATGTTATCACCTTCCACACACATTTTCATTTGTACGTATGTTATCACCTTCCACACAAATTTTTATTTGTACGTATGTTATCACCTTCCACACACATTTTTATTTGTACGTACGTTATCACCTTCCACACACATTTTTATTTGTACGTACGTTATCACCTTCCACACACATTTTTATTCGTACGTACCTTATCACCTTCCACACACATTTTTATTTTTTCGTACTTTATCACCTTCCACAGACATTTTTATGTGTAGGTACGTTATCACCTACCACACATATATTTACTTGTACGTTCGTTATCACCTTCCACACACATTTTTATTTGTACGTACGTTATCACCTTCCACACACATTTTTTTTTATTTTACGTACTTTATCACCTTACACACGCATTTTTATTTGTAGGTACGTTATCACCTTCCACGCACATTTTTATTTGTACGTACGTTATCACCTTCCACACACATTTTTATTTGTACGTACGTTATCACCTTCCACACACATTTTTTATTTTTACATACTTTATCAATTTCCACACACATTTTTATTTGTACACACGTTATCACCTTTCCACACACACTTTATTTGTACGTACGTTATCACCTTCCACACATATTTTTATTTGTACGTACGTTATCACCTTCCACACACATTTTTATTTGTATGTACATTATCATCTTCCACACACATTTTTATTCGTATGTACGTTATCACCTTCCACACACATTTTTATTTGTACGTATGTTATCACCTTCCACACACATTTTTATTTGTACGTATGTTATCACCTCCCACACACATTTTTATTTGTACGTACGTTATCAGCTTCCACACACATTTTTATTTGTACGTGCGTTATAACCTTCAACACAAATTTTTATTTGTACGTATGTTATCACCTTCCACACACATTTTTATTTGTACGTATGTTATCACCTTCCACACAAATTTTTATTTGTGCGTATGTTATCACCTTCCACACACATTTTATTTGCACGTACGTTATCACCTTCCACACACATTTTTATTTGTACGTACGTTATCACCTTCCAGACACATTTTTATTTGTACGTACGTTCTCACCTTCCACACACATTTTTATTTGTACGTACGTTATCACCTTCCACAGACACTTTTATTTGTACGTATGTTATCACCTTCCACACACATTTTTATTTGTACGTACGTTATCACCTTCCACACACATTTTTATTTGTACGTACGTTATCACCTTCCACACACATTTTTATTTGTACGTACGTTATCACCTTCCACACACATTTTTTTATTTTACGTACTTTATCACCTTCCACACGCATTTTTATTTGTAGGTACGTTATCAACTTCCACACACATTTTTAATTGTACGTACGTTATCACCTTTCACACACATTTTTATTTGTACGTACGTTATAACCTTCCACACACAGTTTTTATTTTTACGTACTTTATAAATTTCCACACACATTTTTATTTGTACGTACGTTATTACCTTTCCACACACATTTTATTTGTACGTACGTTATCACATTCCACACATATTTTTATTTGTACGTACGTTATCACCTTCCACACACATTTTTATTTGTATGTACGTTATCACCTTCCACACACATTTTAATTTGTACGTACGTTATCACCTTCCACACACATTTTTATTTGTATGTACATTATCACCTTCCACACACATTTTTATTTGTATGTACGTTATCACCTTCCACACACATTTTTATTTGTACGTACGTTATCACCTTCCACACACATTTTTATTTGTATGTACGTTATCACCTTCCACACACATTTTTATTTGTACGTATTTATCACCTTCCACACACATTTTTATTTGTACGTACGTTATCACCTTCCACACACATTTTTATTTGTACGTACGTTATCACCTTCCACACACATTTTTATTTGTACGTACATTATCACCTTCCACAGACATTTTTATTTGTATGTACGTTATCAGCTTCCACACACATTTTATTTGTACGTACGTTATCACCTTCCACACACATTTTTATTTGTACGTACGTTATCACCTTCCAAACACATTTTTATTTGTACGTACGTTCTCACCTTCCACACACATTTTTATTTGTACGTACGTTATCACCTTCCACACACATTTTTATTTGTACGTACGTTATCACCTTCCACACACATTTTTATTTGTACGTATGTTATCACCTTCCACACACATTTTTATTTGTACGTACATTATCACCTTCCACACACATTTTTATTTGTACGTACGTTATCACCTTCCACACACATTTTTATTTGTACGTACGTTATCACCTTCTACACACATTTTTGCTTGTACGTACGTTATCACCTTCCACACACATTTTTATTTGTACGTACGTTATCACCTTCCGCACACATTTTTTTTATTTTACGTACTTTATCACCTTCCACACGCATTTTTATTTGTAGGTACGTTATCACCTTCCACGCACATTTTTATTTGTACGTACGTTATCACCTTCCACACACATTTTTATTTGTACGTACGTTATCACCTTCCACACACATTTTTTATTTTTACGTACTTTATCAATTTCCACACACATTTTTATTTGTACGTACGTTATCACCTTTCCACACACATTTTATTTGTACGTACGTTATCACCTTCCACACATATTTTTATTTGTACGTACGTTATCACCTTCCACACACATTTTTATTTGTACGTACGTTATCACCTTTCACACACATTTTTATTTGTACGTACGTTATCACCTTCCACACACATTTGTATTTGTATGTACATTATCACCTTCCACACACATTTTTATTCGTATGTACGTTATCACCTTCCACACACATTTTTATTTGTACGTATGTTATCACCTTCCACACACATTTTTATTTGTACGTATGTTATCACCTCCCACACACATTTTTATTTGTACGTACGTTATCAGCTTCCACACACATTTTTATTTGTACGTACGTTATCACCTGTAACACACATTTTTATTTGTACGTATGTTATCACCTTCCACACACATTTTTATTTGTACGTATGTTATCACCTTCCATACACATTTTTGTTTGTATGTACGTTATCACCTTCCACACACATTTTTTTTTGTACGTACGTTATCACCTTCCACACACATTTTTATTTGTACGTATGTTATCACCTTCCACACACATTTTTATTTGTACTTATGTTATCACCTTCCACACACATTTTTATTTGTACGTACGTTATCACCTTCCACACACATTTTTTTTGTACGTATGTTATCACCTTCCACACACATTTTTATTTGTACGTACGTTATCACCTTCCACACACATTTTTATTTGTACGTACGTTATCACCTTCCACACACATTTTTATTTGTACGTATGTTATCACCTTCCACACACATTTTTATTTGTACTTAATTTATCACCTTCCACACACATTTTTATTTGTACGTACGTTATCACCTTCCACACACATTTTTATTTGTACGTATGTTATCACCTTCCACACACATTTTTATTTGTACGTATGTTATCACCTTCCACACAAATTTTTTTTTGTACGTACGTTATCACCTTCCACACAAATTTTTATTTGTACGTACGTTATCACCTTCCACACACATTTTTATTTGTACGTATGTTATCACCTTCCATACACATTTTTATTTGTACTTATGTTATCACCTTCCACACACATTTTTATTTGTACGTACCTTATCACCTTCCACACACATTTTTGTTTGTACGAACCTTATCACCTTCCACACACATTTTTATTTGTACGTATGTTATCACCTTCACCACAAATTTTTATTTGTACGTATGTTATCACCTTCCACACACATTTTATTTGTACGTACGTTATCACCTTCCACACACATTTTTATTTGTACGTACGTTATCACCTTCCACACACATTTTTATTTGTACGTACGTTCTAACCTTCCACACACATTTTTATTTGTACGTACGTTATCACCTTCCACACACATTTTTATTTGTACGTATGTTATCACCTTCCACACACATTTTTATTTGTACGTACGTTATCACCTTCCACACACATTTTTATTTGTACGTACGTTACCACCTTCCACACACATTTTTATTTGTACGTACGTTATCACCTTCCACACACATTTTGATTTGTACGTACCTTATCAACTTCTACACACATTTTTTTTATTTTTACGTACTTTATCACCTTCCACAGACATTTTTTATTGTAGGTACGTTATAACCTTCCACACACATTTTTATTTGTACGTACGTTATCACCTTCCACACACATTTTTATTTGTACGTACGTTATCACCTTCAACACACATTTTTATTTGTACGTATGTTATCACCTTCCACACACATTTTTATTTGTACGTATGTTATCACCTTCCACACACATTTTTATTTGTACGTATGTTATCACCTTCTACACACATTTTTATTTGTACGTACGTTATCAGCTTCCACACACATTTTTATTTGTACGTACGTTATCACCTTCAACACAAATTTTTATTTGTACGTATGTTATCACCTTCCACACACATTTTTATTTGTACGTATGTTATCACCTTCCACACACATTTTTATTTGTACGTACGTTATCACCTTTCACACACATTTTTATTTGTACGTATGTTATCACCTTCTACACACATTTTTATTTGTACGTATGTTATCACCTTCCACACACATTTTCATTTGTACGTATGTTATCACCTTCCACACAAATTTTTATTTGTACGTATGTTATCACCTTCCACACACATTTTTATTTGTACGTACGTTATCACCTTCCACACACATTTTTATTTGTACGTACGTTATCACCTTCCACACACATTTTTATTCGTACGTACCTTATCACCTTCCACACACATTTTTATTTTTTCGTACTTTATCACCTTCCACAGACATTTTTATGTGTAGGTACGTTATCACCTACCACACATATATTTACTTGTACGTTCGTTATCACCTTCCACACACATTTTTATTTGTACGTACGTTATCACCTTCCACACACATTTTTTTTATTTTACGTACTTTATCACCTTACACACGCATTTTTATTTGTAGGTACGTTATCACCTTCCACGCACATTTTTATTTGTACGTACGTTATCACCTTCCACACACATTTTTATTTGTACGTACGTTATCACCTTCCACACACATTTTTTATTTTTACATACTTTATCAATTTCCACACACATTTTTATTTGTACACACGTTATCACCTTTCCACACACACTTTATTTGTACGTACGTTATCACCTTCCACACATACTTTTATTTGTACGTACGTTATCACCTTCCACACACATTTTTATTTGTACGTACGTAATCACCTTCCACACACATATTTATTTGTACGTACGTTATCACCTTCCACACACATTTGTATTTGTATGTACATTATCATCTTCCACACACATTTTTATTCGTATGTACGTTATCACCTTCCACACACATTTTTATTTGTACGTATGTTATCACCTTCCACACACATTTTTATTTGTACGTATGTTATCACCTCCCACACACATTTTTATTTGTACGTACGTTATCAGCTTCCACACACATTTTTATTTGTACGTGCGTTATAACCTTCAACACAAATTTTTATTTGTACGTATGTTATCACCTTCCACACACATTTTTATTTGTACGTATGTTATCACCTTCCACACAAATTTTTATTTGTGCGTATGTTATCACCTTCCACACACATTTTATTTGCACGTACGTTATCACCTTCCACACACATTTTTATTTGTACGTACGTTATCACCTTCCAGACACATTTTTATTTGTACGTACGTTCTCACCTTCCACACACATTTTTATTTGTACGTACGTTATCACCTTCCACAGACACTTTTATTTGTACGTATGTTATCACCTTCCACACACATTTTTATTTGTACGTACGTTATCACCTTCCACACACATTTTTATTTGTACGTACGTTATCACCTTCCACACACATTTTTATTTGTACGTACGTTATCACCTTCCACACACATTTTTTTATTTTACGTACTTTATCACCTTCCACACGCATTTTTATTTGTAGGTACGTTATCAACTTCCACACACATTTTTAATTGTACGTACGTTATCACCTTTCACACACATTTTTATTTGTACGTACGTTATAACCTTCCACACACAGTTTTTATTTTTACGTACTTTATAAATTTCCACACACATTTTTATTTGTACGTACGTTATTACCTTTCCACACACATTTTATTTGTACGTACGTTATCACATTCCACACATATTTTTATTTGTACGTACGTTATCACCTTCCACACACATTTTTATTTGTATGTACGTTATCACCTTCCACACACATTTTAATTTGTACGTACGTTATCACCTTCCACACACATTTTTATTTGTATGTACATTATCACCTTCCACACACATTTTTATTTGTATGTACGTTATCACCTTCCACACACATTTTTATTTGTACGTACGTTATCACCTTCCACACACATTTTTATTTGTATGTACGTTATCACCTTCCACACACATTTTTATTTGTACGTATTTATCACCTTCCACACACATTTTTATTTGTACGTACGTTATCACCTTCCACACACATTTTTATTTGTACGTACGTTATCACCTTCCACACACATTTTTATTTGTACGTACATTATCACCTTCCACAGACATTTTTATTTGTATGTACGTTATCAGCTTCCACACACATTTTATTTGTACGTACGTTATCACCTTCCACACACATTTTTATTTGTACGTACGTTATCACCTTCCAAACACATTTTTATTTGTACGTACGTTCTCACCTTCCACACACATTTTTATTTGTACGTACGTTATCACCTTCCACACACATTTTTATTTGTACGTACGTTATCACCTTCCACACACATTTTTATTTGTACGTATGTTATCACCTTCCACACACATTTTTATTTGTACGTACATTATCACCTTCCACACACATTTTTATTTGTACGTACGTTAT
The DNA here is from genome assembly GCF_053919585.1 of Euprymna scolopes. Taxonomy (NCBI): domain Eukaryota; kingdom Metazoa; phylum Mollusca; class Cephalopoda; order Sepiida; family Sepiolidae; genus Euprymna; species Euprymna scolopes. The sequence continues at coordinate 70,061,784 of NC_136499.1, forward strand.
CACCTTCCACACACATTTTTATTTGTACGTACGTTATCACCTTCTACACACATTTTTGCTTGTACGTACGTTATTACCTTCCACACACATTTTTATTTGTACGTACGTTATCACCTTCCGCACACATTTTTTTTATTTTACGTACTTTATCACCTTCCACACGCATTTTTATTTGTAGGTACGTTATCACCTTCCACGCACATTTTTATTTGTACGTACGTTATCACCTTCCACACACATTTTTATTTGTACGTACGTTATCACCTTCCACACACATTTTTTATTTTTACGTACTTTATCAATTTCCACACACATTTTTATTTGTACGTACGTTATCACCTTTCAACACACATTTTATTTGTACGTACGTTATCACCTTCCACACATATTTTTATTTGTACGTACGTTATCACCTTCCACACACATTTTTATTTGTACGTACGTTATCACCTTTCACACACATTTTTATTTGTACGTACGTTATCACCTTCCACACACATTTGTATTTGTATGTACATTATCACCTTCCACACACATTTTTATTCGTATGTACGTTATCACCTTCCACACACATTTTTATTTGTACGTATGTTATCACCTTCCACACACATTTTTATTTGTACGTATGTTATCACCTCCCACACACATTTTTATTTGTACGTACGTTATCAGCTTCCACACACATTTTTATTTGTACGTACGTTATCACCTGTAACACACATTTTTATTTGTACGTATGTTATCACCTTCCACACACATTTTTATTTGTACGTATGTTATCACCTTCCATACACATTTTTGTTTGTATGTACGTTATCACCTTCCACACACATTTTTTTTTGTACGTACGTTATCACCTTCCACACACATTTTTATTTGTACGTATGTTATCACCTTCCACACACATTTTTATTTGTACTTATGTTATCACCTTCCACACACATTTTTATTTGTACGTACGTTATCACCTTCCACACACATTTTTTTTTGTACGTATGTTATCACCTTCCACACACATTTTTATTTGTACGTATGTTATCACCTTCCACGCACATTTTTATTTGTACGTACGTTATCACCTTCCACACACATTTTTATTTGTACGTACGTTATCACCTTCCACACACATTTTTATTTGTACGTATGTTATCACCTTCCACACACATTTTTATTTGTACTTAATTTATCACCTTCCACACACATTTTTATTTGTACGTACGTTATCACCTTCCACACACATTTTTATTTGTACGTATGTTATCACCTTCCACACACATTTTTATTTGTACGTATGTTATCACCTTCCACACAAATTTTTTTTTTGTACGTACGTTATCACCTTCCACACAAATTTTTATTTGTACGTACGTTATCACCTTCCACACACATTTTTATTTGTACGTATGTTATCACCTTCCATACACATTTTTATTTGTACTTATGTTATCACCTTCCACACACATTTTTATTTGTACGTACGTTTTCACCTTCCACACACATTTTTATTTGTACGTACGTTATCACCTTCCACACACATTTTTATTTGTACGTATGTTATCACCTTCCACACACATTTTTATTTGTACGTACCTTATCACCTTCCACACACATTTTTATTTGTACGTACGTTATCACCTTCCACACACATTTTTTTATTTTACGTACTTTATCACCTTCCACACGCATTTTTATTTGTAGGTACGTTATCAACTTCCACACACATTTTTAATTGTACGTACGTTATCACCTTTCACACACATTTTTATTTGTACGTACGTTATAACCTTCCACACACAGTTTTTATTTTTACGTACTTTATAAATTTCCACACACATTTTTATTTGTACGTACGTTATTACCTTTCCACACACATTTTATTTGTACGTACGTTATCACATTCCACACATATTTTTATTTGTACGTACGTTATCACCTTCCACACACATTTTTATTTGTATGTACGTTATCACCTTCCACACACATTTTAATTTGTACGTACGTTATCACCTTCCACACACATTTTTATTTGTATGTACATTATCACCTTCCACACACATTTTTATTTGTATGTACGTTATCACCTTCCACACACATTTTTATTTGTACGTACGTTATCACCTTCCACACACATTTTTATTTGTATGTACGTTATCACCTTCCACACACATTTTTATTTGTACGTATTTATCACCTTCCACACACATTTTTATTTGTACGTACGTTATCACCTTCCACACACATTTTTATTTGTACGTACGTTATCACCTTCCACACACATTTTTATTTGTACGTACATTATCACCTTCCACAGACATTTTTATTTGTATGTACGTTATCAGCTTCCACACACATTTTATTTGTACGTACGTTATCACCTTCCACACACATTTTTATTTGTACGTACGTTATCACCTTCCAAACACATTTTTATTTGTACGTACGTTCTCACCTTCCACACACATTTTTATTTGTACGTACGTTATCACCTTCCACACACATTTTTATTTGTACGTACGTTATCACCTTCCACACACATTTTTATTTGTACGTATGTTATCACCTTCCACACACATTTTTATTTGTACGTACATTATCACCTTCCACACACATTTTTATTTGTACGTACGTTATCACCTTCCACACACATTTTTATTTGTACGTACGTTATCACCTTCCACACACATTTTTGCTTGTACGTACGTTATCACCTTCCACACACATTTTTATTTGTACGTACGTTATCACCTTCCGCACACATTTTTTTTATTTTACGTACTTTATCACCTTCCACACGCATTTTTATTTGTAGGTACGTTATCACCTTCCACGCACATTTTTATTTGTACGTACGTTATCACCTTCCACACACATTTTTATTTGTACGTACGTTATCACCTTCCACACACATTTTTTATTTTTACGTACTTTATCAATTTCCACACACATTTTTATTTGTACGTACGTTATCACCTTTCCACACACATTTTATTTGTACGTACGTTATCACCTTCCACACATATTTTTATTTGTACGTACGTTATCACCTTCCACACACATTTTTATTTGTACGTACGTTATCACCTTTCACACACATTTTTATTTGTACGTACGTTATCACCTTCCACACACATTTGTATTTGTATGTACATTATCACCTTCCACACACATTTTTATTCGTATGTACGTTATCACCTTCCACACACATTTTTATTTGTACGTATGTTATCACCTTCCACACACATTTTTATTTGTACGTATGTTATCACCTCCCACACACATTTTTATTTGTACGTACGTTATCAGCTTCCACACACATTTTTATTTGTACGTACGTTATCACCTGTAACACACATTTTTATTTGTACGTATGTTATCACCTTCCACACACATTTTTATTTGTACGTATGTTATCACCTTCCATACACATTTTTGTTTGTATGTACGTTATCACCTTCCACACACATTTTTTTTTGTACGTACGTTATCACCTTCCACACACATTTTTATTTGTACGTATGTTATCACCTTCCACACACATTTTTATTTGTACTTATGTTATCACCTTCCACACACATTTTTATTTGTACGTACGTTATCACCTTCCACACACATTTTTTTTTGTACGTATGTTATCACCTTCCACACACATTTTTATTTGTACGTATGTTATCACCTTCCACGCACATTTTTATTTGTACGTACGTTATCACCTTCCACACACATTTTTATTTGTACGTACGTTATCACCTTCCACACACATTTTTATTTGTACGTATGTTATCACCTTCCACACACATTTTTATTTGTACGTACGTTATCAGCTTCCACACACATTTTTATTTGTACGTACGTTATCACCTTCCACACACATTTTTATTTGTACGTATGTTATCACCTTCCACACACATTTTTATTTGTACGTATGTTATCACCTTCCACACAAATTTTTTTTTGTACGTACGTTATCACCTTCCACACAAATTTTTATTTGTACGTACGTTATCACCTTCCACACACATTTTTATTTGTACGTATGTTATCACCTTCCATACACATTTTTATTTGTACTTATGTTATCACCTTCCACACACATTTTTATTTGTACGTACGTTATCACCTTCCACACACATTTTTATTTGTACGTACGTTATCACCTTCCACACACATTTTTATTTGTACGTATGTTATCACCTTCCACACACATTTTTATTTGTACGTACCTTATCACCTTCCACACACATTTTTATTTGTACGTATGTTATCACCTTCCACACACATTTTTATTTGTACGTACGTTATCACCTTCCACACACATTTTTATTTGTACGTATGTTATCACCTTCCACGCACATTTTTATTTGTACTTATGTTATCACCTTCCACACACATTTTTATTTGTACGTACGTTATCACCTTCCACACACATTTTTATTTGTACGTATGTTATCACCTTCCACACACATTTTTATTTGTACGTACCTTATCACCTTCCACACACATTTTTATTTGTACGTATGTTATCACCTTCCACACACATTTTTATTTGTACGTACGTTATCACCTTCCACACACATTTTTATTTGTACGTATGTTATCACCTTCCACGCACATTTTTATTTGTACTTATGTTATCACCTTCCACACACATTTTTATTTGTACGTATGTTATCACCTTCCACGCACATTTTTATTTGTACTTATGTTATCACCTTCCACACACATTTTTATTTGTACGTACCTTATCACCTTCCACACACATTTTTTATTTTTACGTACTGAATCAATTTCCACACACATTTTTATTTGTACACACGTTATCACCTTTCCACACACACTTTATTTGTACGTACGTTATCACCTTCCACACATATTTTTATTTGTACGTACGTTATCACCTTCCACACACATTTTTATTTGTACGTACGTTATCACCTTCCACACACATTTTAATTTGTACGTACGTTATCACCTTCCACACACATTTGTATTTGTATGTACATTATCATCTTCCACACACATTTTTATTCGTATGTACGTTATCACCTTCCACACACATTTTTATTTGTACGTATGTTATCACCTTCCACACACATTTTTATTTGTACGTATGTTATCACCTCCCACACACATTTTTATTTGTACGTACGTTATCAGCTTCCACACACATTTTTATTTGTACGTGCGTTATAACCTTCAACACAAATTTTTATTTGTACGTATGTTATCACCTTCCACACACATTTTTATTTGTACGTATGTTATCACCTTCCACACAAATTTTTATTTGTACGTATGTTATCACCTTTCACACACATTTTATTTGCACGTACGTTATCACCTTCCACACACATTTTTATTTGTACGTACGTTATCACCTTCCAGACACATTTTTATTTGTACGTACGTTCTCACCTTCCACACACATTTTTATTTGTACGTACGTTATCACCTTCCACACACACTTTTATTTGTACGTATGTTATCACCTTCCACACACATTTGTATTTGTACGTACGTTATCACCTTCCACACACATTTTTATTTGTACGTACGTTATCACCTTCCACACACATTTTTATTTGTACGTACGTTATCACCTTCCACACACATTTTTTTATTTTACGTACTTTATCACCTTCCACACGCATTTTTATTTGTAGGTACGTTATCAACTTCCACGCACATTTTTAATTGTACGTACGTTATCACCTTTCACACACATTTTTATTTGTACGTACGTTATAACCTTCCACACACAGTTTTTATTTTTACGTACTTTATAAATTTCCACACACATTTTTATTTGTACGTACGTTATTACCTTCCCACACACATTTTATTTGTACGTACGTTATCACCTTCCACACACATTTTTATTTGTACGTACGTTATCACCTTCCACACACATTTTTATTTGTACGTACGTTATCACCTTCCACACACATTTTTATTTGTACGTATGTTATCACCTTCCACACACATTTTTATTTGTACGTACCTTATCACCTTCCACACACATTTTTATTTGTACGTATGTTATCACCTTCCACACACATTTTTATTTGTACGTACGTTATCACCTTCCACGCACATTTTTATTTGTACTTATGTTATCACCTTCCACACACATTTTTATTTGTACGTACCTTATCACCTTCCACACACATTTTTTTTTGTACGTATGTTATCACCTTCCACGCACATTTTTATTTGTACGTATGTTATCACCTTCCACACACATTTTTTTTGTACGTACGTTATCACCTTCCACACACATTTTTTATTTTTACGTACTTTATCAATTTCCACACACATTTTTATTTGTACACACGTTATCACCTTTCCACACACACTTTATTTGTACGTACGTTATCACCTTCCACACATATTTTTATTTGTACGTACGTTATCACCTTCCACACACATTTTTATTTGTACGTACGTTATCACCTTCCACACACATTTTAATTTGTACGTACGTTATCACCTTCCACACACATTTGTATTTGTATGTACATTATCATCTTCCACACACATTTTTATTCGTATGTACGTTATCACCTTCCACACACATTTTTATTTGTACGTATGTTATCACCTTCCACACACATTTTTATTTGTACGTATGTTATCACCTCCCACACACATTTTTATTTGTACGTACGTTATCAGCTTCCACACACATTTTTATTTGTACGTGCGTTATAACCTTCAACACAAATTTTTATTTGTACGTATGTTATCACCTTCCACACACATTTTTATTTGTACGTATGTTATCACCTTCCACACAAATTTTTATTTGTACGTATGTTATCACCTTTCACACACATTTTATTTGCACGTACGTTATCACCTTCCACACACATTTTTATTTGTACGTACGTTATCACCTTCCAGACACATTTTTATTTGTACGTACGTTCTCACCTTCCACACACATTTTTATTTGTACGTACGTTATCACCTTCCACACACACTTTTATTTGTACGTATGTCATCACCTTCCACACACATTTGTATTTGTACGTACGTTATCACCTTCCACACACATTTTTATTTGTACGTACGTTATCACCTTCCACACACATTTTTATTTGTACGTACGTTATCACCTTCCACACACATTTTTTTATTTTACGTACTTTATCACCTTCCACACGCATTTTTATTTGTAGGTACGTTATCAACTTCCACGCACATTTTTAATTGTACGTACGTTATCACCTTTCACACACATTTTTATTTGTACGTACGTTATAACCTTCCACACACAGTTTTTATTTTTACGTACTTTATAAATTTCCACACACATTTTTATTTGTACGTACGTTATTACCTTCCCACACACATTTTATTTGTACGTACGTTATCACCTTCCACACACATTTTTATTTGTACGTACGTTATCACCTTCCACACACATTTTTATTTGTATGTACGTTATCACCTTCCACACACATTTTAATTTGTACGTACGTTATCACCTTCCACACACATTTGTATTTGTATGTACATTATCATCTTCCACACACATTTTTATTCGTATGTACGTTATCACCTTCCACACACATTTTTATTTGTACGTATGTTATCACCTTCCACACACATTTTTATTTGTACGTATGTTATCACCTTCCACACACATTTTTATTTGTACGTACGTTATCACCTTCCACACACATTTTTATTTGTACGTATGTTATCACCTTCCACGCACATTTTTATTTGTACTTATGTTATCACCTTCCACACACATTTTTATTTGTACGTACCTTATCACCTTCCACACACATTTTTTTTTGTACGTATGTTATCACCTTCCACGCACATTTTTATTTGTAGGTACGTTATCACCTTCCACACACATTTTTTTTGTACGTACGTTATCACCTTCCACACACATTTTTTATTTTTACGTACTTTATCAATTTCCACACACATTTTTATTTGTACACACGTTATCACATTTCCACACACACTTTATTTGTACGTACGTTATCACCTTCCACACATATTTTTATTTGTACGTACGTTATCACCTTCCACACACATTTTTATTTGTACGTACGTTATCACCTTCCACACACATTTTAATTTGTACGTACGTTATCACCTTCCACACACATTTGTATTTGTATGTACATTATCATCTTCCACACACATTTTTATTCATATGTACGTTATCACCTTCCACACACATTTTTATTTGTACGTATGTTATCACCTTCCACACACATTTTTATTTGTACGTATGTTATCACCTCCCACACACATTTTTATTTGTACGTACGTTATCAGCTTCCACACACATTTTTATTTGTACGTGCGTTATAACCTTCAACACAAATTTTTATTTGTACGTATGTTATCACCTTCCAGACACATTTTTATTTGTACGTATGTTATCACCTTCCACACAAATTTTTATTTGTACGTATGTTATCACCTTTCACACACATTTTATTTGCATGTACGTTATCACCTTCCACACACATTTTTATTTGTACGTACGTTATCACCTTCAACACACATTTTTATTTGTACGTACGTTCTCACCTTCAACACACATTTTTATTTGTACGTACGTTATCACCTTCCACACACACTTTTATTTGTACGTATGTTATCACCTTCCACACACATTTTTATTTGTACGTACGTTATCACCTTCCACACACATTTTTATTTGTACGTACGTTATCACCTTCCACACAAATTTTTATTTGTACGTACGTTATCACCTTCCACACACATTTTTTTATTTTACGTACTTTATCACCTTCCACACGCATTTTTATTTGTAGGTACGTTATCAACTTCCACGCACATTTTTAATTGTACGTACGTTATCACCTTTCACACACATTTTTATTTGTACGTACGTTATAACCTTCCACACACAGTTTTTATTTTTACGTACTTTATAAATTTCCACACACATTTTTATTTGTACGTACGTTATTACCTTTCCACACACATTTTATTTGTACGTACGTTATCACCTTCCACACACATTTTTATTTGTACGTACGTTATCACCTTCCACACACATTTTTATTTGTATGTACATTATCACCTTCCACACACATTTTAATTTGTACGTACGTTATCACCTTCCACACACATTTGTATTTGTATGTACATTATCATCTTCCACACACATTTTTATTCGTATGTACGTTATCACCTTCCACACACATTTTTATGTGTACGTATGTTATCACCTTCCACACACATTTTTATTTGTACGTATGTTATCACCTCCCACACACATTTTTATTTGTACGTACGTTATCAGCTTCCACACACATTTTTATTTGTACGTGCGTTATAACCTTCAACACAAATTTTTATTTGTACGTATGTTATCACCTTCCACACACATTTTTATTTGTACGTATGTTATCACCTTCCACACAAATTTTTATGTGTACGTATGTTATCACCTTTCACACACATTTTATTTGCACGTACGTTATCACCTTCCACACACATTTTTATTTGTACGTACGTTATCACCTTCAACACACATTTTTATTTGTACGTACGTTCTCACCTTCCACACACATTTTTATTTGTACGTACGTTATCACCTTCCACACACACTTTTATTTGTACGTATGTTATCACCTTCCACACACATTTTTATTTGTACGTACGTTATCACCTTCCACACACATTTTTATTTGTACGTACCTTATCACCTTCCACACACATTTTTATTTGTACGTACGTTATCACCTTCCACACACATTTTTTTATTTTACGTACTTTATCACCTTCCACACGCATTTTTATTTGTAGGTACGTTATCAACTTCCACGCACATTTTTAATTGTACGTACGTTATCACCTTTCACACACATTTTTATTTGTACGTACGTTATAACCTTCCACACACAGTTTTTATTTTTACGTACTTTATAAATTTCCACACACATTTTTATTTGTACGTACGTTATTACCTTTCCACACACATTTTATTTGTACGTACGTTATCACCTTCCACACACATTTTTATTTGTACGTACGTTATCACCTTCCACACACATTTTTATTTGTATGTACATTATCACCTTCCACACACATTTTAATTTGTACGTACGTTATCACCTTCCACACACATTTGTATTTGTATGTACATTATCATCTTCCACACACATTTTTATTCGTATGTACGTTATCACCTTCCACACACATTTTTATTTGTACGTATGTTATCACCTTCCACACACATTTTTATTTGTACGTATGTTATCACCTCCCACACACATTTTTATTTGTACGTACGTTATCAGCTTCCACACACATTTTTATTTGTACGTGCGTTATAACCTTCCACACACATTTTTATTTGTACGTATGTTATCACCTTCCACACACATTTTTATTTGTACGTATGTTATCACCTTCCACACAAATTTTTATTTGTACGTATGTTATCACCTTCCACACACATTTTTATTTGTACGTATGTTATCACCTTCCACACAAATTTTTATTTGTACGTATGTTATCACCTTTCACACACATTTTATTTGCACGTACGTTATCACCTTCCACACACATTTTTATTTGTACGTACGTTATCACCTTCAACACACATTTTTATTTGTACGTACGTTCTCACCTTCCACACACATTTTTATTTGTACGTACGTTATCACCTTCCACACACACTTTTATTTGTACGTATGTTATCACCTTCCACACACATTTTTATTTGTACGTACGTTATCACCTTCCACACACATTTTTATTTGTACGTACCTTATCACCTTCCACACACATTTTTATTTGTACGTACGTTATCACCTTCCACACACATTTTTTTATTTTACGTACTTTATCACCTTCCACACGCATTTTTATTTGTAGGTACGTTATCAACTTCCACGCACATTTTTAATTGTACGTACGTTATCACCTTTCACACACATTTTTATTTGTACGTACGTTATAACCTTCCACACACTGTTTTTATTTTTACGTACTTTATAAATTTCCGCACACATTTTTATTTGTACGTACGTTATAACCTTTCCACACACATTTTATTTGTACGTACGTTATCACCTTCCACACACATTTTTATTTGTACGTACGTTATCACCTTCCACACACATTTTTATTTGTATGTACGTTATCACCTTCCACACACATTTTAATTTGTACGTACGTTATCACCTTCCACACACATTTTTATTTGTATGTACATTATCACCTTCCACACACATTTTTATTTGTATGTACGTTATCACCTTCCACACACATTTTTATTTGTACGTACGTTATCACCTTCCACACACATTTTTATTTGTATGTACGTTATAACCTTCCACACACATTTTTATTTGTACGTACTTTATCACCTTCCACACACATTTTTATTTGTACGTACGTTATCATCTTCCACACACATTTTTATTTGTACGTACGTTATCACCTTCCACACACATTTTTATTTGTACGTACATTATCACCTTCCACAGACATTTTTATTTGTATGTACGTTATCACCTTCCACACACATTTTATTTGTACGTACGTTATCACCTTCCACACACATTTTTATTTGTACGTACGTTATAACCTTCCAAACACATTTTTATTTGTACGTACGTTCTCACCTTCCACACACATTTTTATTTGTACGTACGTTATCACCTTCCACACACATTTTTTTATTTTACGTACTTTATCACCTTCCACACGCATTTTTATTTGTAGGTACGTTATCAACTTCCACGCACATTTTTAATTGTACGTACGTTATCACCTTTCACACACATTTTTATTTGTACGTACGTTATAACCTTCCACACACAGTTTTTATTTTTACGTACTTTATAAATTTCCACACACATTTTTATTTGTACGTACGTTATTACCTTTCCACACACATTTTATTTGTACGTACGTTATCACCTTCCACACACATTTTTATTTGTACGTACGTTATCACCTTCCACACACATTTTTATTTGTATGTACATTATCACCTTCCACACACATTTTAATTTGTACGTACGTTATCACCTTCCACACACATTTGTATTTGTATGTACATTATCATCTTCCACACACATTTTTATTCGTATGTACGTTATCACCTTCCACACACATTTTTATTTGTACGTATGTTATCACCTTCCACACACATTTTTATTTGTACGTATGTTATCACCTCCCACACACATTTTTATTTGTACGTACGTTATCAGCTTCCACACACATTTTTATTTGTACGTGCGTTATAACCTTCCACACACATTTTTATTTGTACGTATGTTATCACCTTCCACACACATTTTTATTTGTACGTATGTTATCACCTTCCACACAAATTTTTATTTGTACGTATGTTATCACCTTCCACACACATTTTTATTTGTACGTATGTTATCACCTTCCACACAAATTTTTATTTGTACGTATGTTATCACCTTTCACACACATTTTATTTGCACGTACGTTATCACCTTCCACACACATTTTTATTTGTACGTACGTTATCACCTTCAACACACATTTTTATTTGTACGTACGTTCTCACCTTCCACACACATTTTTATTTGTACGTACGTTATCACCTTCCACACACACTTTTATTTGTACGTATGTTATCACCTTCCACACACATTTTTATTTGTACGTACGTTATCACCTTCCACACACATTTTTATTTGTACGTACCTTATCACCTTCCACACACATTTTTATTTGTACGTACGTTATCACCTTCCACACACATTTTTTTATTTTACGTACTTTATCACCTTCCACACGCATTTTTATTTGTAGGTACGTTATCAACTTCCACGCACATTTTTAATTGTACGTACGTTATCACCTTTCACACACATTTTTATTTGTACGTACGTTATAACCTTCCACACACTGTTTTTATTTTTACGTACTTTATAAATTTCCGCACACATTTTTATTTGTACGTACGTTATAACCTTTCCACACACATTTTATTTGTACGTACGTTATCACCTTCCACACACATTTTTATTTGTACGTACGTTATCACCTTCCACACACATTTTTATTTGTATGTACGTTATCACCTTCCACACACATTTTAATTTGTACGTACGTTATCACCTTCCACACACATTTTTATTTGTATGTACATTATCACCTTCCACACACATTTTTATTTTTATGTACGTTATCACCTTCCACACACATTTTTATTTGTACGTACGTTATCACCTTCCACACACATTTTTATTTGTATGTACGTTATAACCTTCCACACACATTTTTATTTGTACGTACTTTATCACCTTCCACACACATTTTTATTTGTACGTACGTTATCATCTTCCACACACATTTTTATTTGTACGTACGTTATCACCTTCCACACACATTTTTATTTGTACGTACATTATCACCTTCCACAGACATTTTTATTTGTATGTACGTTATCACCTTCCACACACATTTTATTTGTACGTACGTTATCACCTTCCACACACATTTTTATTTGTACGTACGTTATAACCTTCCAAACACATTTTTATTTGTACGTACGTTCTCACCTTCCACACACATTTTTATTTGTACGTACGTTATCACCTTCCACACACATTTTTATTTGTACGTACGTTATCACCTTCCACACACATTTTTATTTGTACGTATGTTATCACCTTCCACACACATTTTTATTTGTACGTACATTATCACCTTCCACACACATTTTTATTTGTACGTACGTTATCACCTTCCACACACATTTTTATTTGTACGTACGTTATCACCTTCCACACACATTTTTGTTTGTACGTACGTTATCACCTCCCACACACATTTTTATTTGTACGTACGTTATCACCTTCCGCACACATTTTTTTTATTTTACGTACTTTATCACCTTCCACACGCATTTTTATTTGTAGGTACGTTATCACCTTCCACGCACATTTTATTTGTATATACGTTATCACCTTTCACACATTTTTATTTGTACGTACGTTATCACCTTCCACACACATTTTTTATTTTTACGTACTTTATCAATTTCCACACACATTTTTATTTGTACGTACGTTATCACCTTTCCACACACATTTTATTTGTACGTACGTTATCACCTTCCACACATATTTTTATTTGTACGTACGTTATCACCTTCCACACACATTTTTATTTGTACGTACGTTATCACCTTTCACACACATTTTTATTTGTACGTACGTTATCACCTTCCACACACATTTGTATTTGTATGTACATTATCACCTTCCACACACATTTTTATTCGTATGTACGTTATCACCTTCCACACACATTTTTATTTGTACGTATGTTATCACCTTCCACACACATTTTTATTTGTACGTATGTTATCACCTCCCACACACATTTTTATTTGTACGTACGTTATCAGCTTCCACACACATTTTTATTTGTACGTACCTTATCACCTGTAACACACATTTTTATTTGTACGTATGTTATCACCTTCCACACACATTTTTATTTGTACTTATGTTATCACCTTCCACACACATTTTTATTTGTACGTACCTTATCACCTTCCACACACATTTTTTTTTGTACGTATGTTATCACCTTCCACGCACATTTTTATTTGTACGTACGTTATCACCATCCACACACATTTTTTTTGTACGTACGTTATCACCTTCCACACACATTTTCTATTTTTACGTACTTTATCAATTTCCACACACATTTTTATTTGTACACACGTTATCACCTTTCCACACACACTTTATTTGTACGTACGTTATCACCTTCCACACATATTTTTATTTGTACGTACGTTATCACCTTCCACACACATTTTTATTTGTACGTATGTTATCACCTTCCACACACATTTTTATTTGTACTTATGTTATCACCTTCCACACACATTTTTATTTGTACGTACCTTATCACCTTCCACACACATTTTTTTTTGTACGTATGTTATCACCTTCCACGCACATTTTTATTTGTACGTACGTTATCACCTTCCACACACATTTTTTTTGTACGTACGTTATCACCTTCCACACACATTTTTTATTTTTACGTACTTTATCAATTTCCACACACATTTTTATTTGTACACACGTTATCAACTTTCCACACACACTTTATTTGTACGTACGTTATCACCTTCCACACATATTTTTATTTGTACGTACGTTATCACCTTCCACACACATTTTTATTTGTACGTACGTTATCACCTTCCACACACATTTTAATTTGTACGTACGTTATCACCTTCCACACACATTTGTATTTGTATGTACATTATCATCTTCCACACACATTTTTATTCGTATGTACGATATCACCTTCCACACACATTTTTATTTGTACGTATGTTATCACCTTCCACACACATTTTTATTTGTACGTATGTTATCACCTCCCACACACATTTTTATTTGTACGTACGTTATCAGCTTCCACACACATTTTTATTTGTACGTGCGTTATAACCTTCAACACAAATTTTTATTTGTACGTATGTTATCACCTTCCACACACATTTTTATTTGTACGTATGTTATCACCTTCCACACACATTTTTATTTGTACGTATGTTATCACCTTCCACACACATTTTATTTGCACGTACGTTATCACCTTCCACACACATTTTTATTTGTACGTACGTTATCACCTTCAACACACATTTTTATTTGTACGTACGTTATCACCTTCCACACACATTTTTATTTGTACGTACGTTATCACCTTCCACACACACTTTTATTTGTACGTATGTTATCACCTTCCACACACATTTTTATTTGTACGTACGTTATCACCTTCCACACACATTTTTATTTGTACGTATGTTATCACCTTCCACACACATTTTTATTTGTACGTACGTTATCACCTTCCACACACATTTTTTTATTTTACGTACTTTATCACCTTCCACACGCATTTTTATTTGTAGGTACGTTATCAACTTCCACGCACATTTTTAATTGTACGTACGTTATCACCTTTCACACACATTTTTATTTGTACGTACGTTATAACCTTCCACACACATTTTATTTGTACGTACGTTATCACCTTCCACACATATTTTTATTTGTACGTACGTTATCACCTTCCACACACATTTTTATTTGTATGCACGTTATCACCTTCCACACACATTTTAATTTGTACGTACGTTATCACCTTCCACACACATTTTTATTAGTATGTACATTATCACCTTCCACAGACATTTTTATTTGTATGTACGTTATCACCTTCCACACACATTTTTATTTGTATGTACGTTATCACCTTCCACACACATTTTTATTTGTACGTACATTATCACCTTCCACAGACATTTTTATTTGTATGTACGTTATCACCTTCCACACACATTTTATTTGTACGTACGTTATCACCTTCCACACACATTTTTATTTGTACGTACGTTATCACCTTCCAAACACATTTTTATTTGTACGTACGTTCTCACCTTCCACACACATTTTTATTTGTACGTACGTTATCACCTTCCACACACATTTTTATTTGTACGTACGTTATCACCTTCCACACACATTTTTATTTGTACGTATGTTATCACCTTCCACACACATTTTTATTTGTACGTACATTATCACCTTCCACACACATTTTTATTTGTACGTACGTTATCACCTTCCACACACATTTGTATTTGTACGTACGTTATCACCTTCCACACACATTTTAGTTTGTACTTACGTTATCACCTTCCACACACATTTTTATTTGTACGTACGTTATCACCTTCCGCACACATTTTTTTTATTGTACGTAGTTTATCACCTTCCACACGCATTTTTATTTGTAGGTACGTTATCACCTTCCACGCACATTTTTATATGTACGTACGTTATCACCTTTCACACATTTTTATTTGTACGTACGTTATCACCTTCCACACACATTTTTTATTTTTACGTACTTTATACATTTCCACACACATTTTTATTTGTACGTACGTTATCACCTTTCCACACACATTTTATTTGTACGTACGTTATCACCTTCCACACATATTTTTATTTGTACGTACGTTATCACTTTCCACACACATTTTTATTTGTACGTACGTTATCACCTTTCACACACATTTTTATTTGTACGTACGTTATCACCTTCCACACACATTTGTATTTGTATGTACATTATCACCTTCCACACACATTTTTATTCGTATGTACGTTATCACCTTCCACACACATTTTTATTTGTACGTATGTTATCACCTTCCACACACATTTTTATTTGTACGTATGTTATCACCTCCCACACACATTTTTATTTGTACGTACGTTATCAGCTTCCACACACATTTTTATTTGTACGTACGTTATCACCTGTAACATAAATTTTTATTTGTACGTATGTTATCACCTTCCACACACATTTTTATTTGTACGTATGTTATCACCTTCCATACACATTTTTATTTGTACGTACGTTATCACCTTCCACACACATTTTTTTTGTACGTACGTTATCACCTTCCACACACATTTTTATTTGTACGTATGTTATCACCTTCCACACACATTTTTATTTGTACGTACCTTATCACCTTCCACACATATTTTTATTTGTACGTACCTTATCACCTTCCACACACATTTTTATTTGTACGTATGTTATCACCTTCCACACACATTTTTATTTGTAAGTATTTTATCACCTTCCACACACATTTTTTTTGTACGTACGTTATCACCTTCCACACACATTTTTATTTATACGTTCGTTATCACCTTCCACACACATTTTTATTTGTACGTACGTTCTCACCTTCCACACACATTTTTATTTGTACGTACGTTATCACCTTCTACACACATTTTTATTTGTATGTATGTTATCACCCTCCACACAAATTTTTATTTGTACGTATGTTATCACCTTCCACACACATTTTTATTTGTACGTATGTTATAACCTTCCACACACATTTTTATTAGTACGTATGTTATCACCCTCCACACACATTTTTTTGTACGTATGTTATCACCTTCCACACACATTGTTATTTGTACGTATGTTATCACCTTCCACACACATTGTTATTTTTACATACTTTATCAATTTCCACACACATTTTTATTTGTACGTACGTTATCACCTTGCCACACACATTTTATTTGTACATACGTTATCACCTTCCACACATATTTTTATTTGTACGTACGTTATCACCTTCCACACACATTTTTATTTGTACGTACGTTATCACCTTCCACACACATTTTGATTTGTAAGTACGTTATCACCTTCCACACACATTTGTATTTGTATGTACATTATCACCTACCACACACATTTTTATTTGTATGTACGTTATCACCTTCCACACACATTTTTATTTGTACGTACGTTATCACCTTCCACACACATTTTTCTTTGTACGTACGTTATCACCTTCCACACACATTTTTTTTATTTTTACATACTTTATCCCCTTCCACAGACATTTTTATTTGTAGGTACGTTATAACCTTCCACACACATTTTTATTTGTACGTACGTTATCACCTTCCACACACAGTTTTATTTGTACGTACGTTATCACCTTCCACACAAATTTTTATTTGTACGTATCTTGTCACCTTCAACACACATTTTTATTTGTACGTATGGTATCACCTTCCACACACATTTTTATTTGTACGTATGTTATCACCTTCCACACACATTTTTATTTGTACGTACGTTATCAGCTTCCACACACATTTTTATTTGTACGTTTTCACCTTCAAGACAAATTTGTATTTGTACGTATGTTATCACCTTCCACACACATTTTTATTTGTACGTATGTTATCACCTTCCACACACATTTTTATTTGTACGTATGTTATCACCTTTCACACACATTTTTTTTTGTACGTATGTAATCACCTTCCACACACATGTTTATTTGTACGTATGTTATCACCTTCCACACACATTTTTATTTGTATGTACGTTATCACCTTCCACACACATTTTATTTGTACGTACGTTATCACCTTCCACACACATTTTTATTTGTACGTACGTTATCACATTCCACACACATTTTTGTTTGTACGTACGTTCCCACCTTCCACACACATTTTTATTTGTACGTACGTTATCATCTTCCACACACATTTTTATTTGTACGTACGTTATCACCTTCCACACACATTTTTATTTGTACGTATGTTATCACCTTCCACACACATTTTTATTTGTATGTACATTATCACCTTCCACACACATTTTTATTTTTACGTACGTTATCACCTTCCACACACATTTTTATTTGTACGTACGTTATCACCTTCCACACACATTTTTATTTGTACGTACATTATCACCTTTCACACACATTTTTATTTGTACGTACGTTATCACCTTCCACACACATTTTTTTATTTTACGTACTTTATCACCTTCCACACGCATTTTTATTTGTAGGTACGTTATCACCTTCCACACACATTTTTATTTGTACGTACGTTATCACCTTTCACAAACATTTTTATTTGTACGTACGTTATCACCTTCCACACACATTTTTTATTTTTACGTACTTTATCAATTTCAACACACATTTTTATTTGTACGTACGTTATCACCTTTCCACACACATTTTATTTGCACGTACGTTATCACCTTCCACACATATTTTTATTTGTACGTACGTTATCACCTTCCACACACATTTTTATTTGTACATACGTTATCACCTTCCACACACATTTTAATTTGTACGTACGTTATCCCCTTCCACACACATTTGTATTTGTATGTACATTATCACCTTCCACACACATTTTTATTCGTATGTACGTTATCACCTTCCACACACATTTTTATTTGTACGTATGTTATCACCTTCCACACACATTTTTATTTGTACGTATGTTATCACCTTTCACACACATTTTTATTTGTACGTACATTATCAGCTTCCACACACATTTTTATTTGTACGTACGTTATAACCTTCAACACAAATTTTTATTTGTACGTATGTTATAACCTTCCACACACATTTTTATTTGTACGTATGTTATCACCTTCCACACACATTTTTATTTGTATGTACGTTATCACCTTCCACACACATTTTTATTTGTACGTACCTTATCACCTTCCACACACATTTTACTTTGTACGTATGTTATCACCTTCCACACACATTTTTATTTGTACGTATGTTATCACCTTCCACACACATTTTTATTTGTACGTATGTTATCACCTTCCACACACATTTTTATTTGTACGTACGTTATCACCTTCCACACACATTTTTATTTGTACGTACCTTATCACCTTCCACACACATTTTTATTTATACGTATGTTATCACCTTCCACACAAATTTTTACTTGTACGTATGTTATCACCTTCCACACACATTTTATTTGTACGTACAATATCACCTTCCACACACATTTTTATTTGTACGTACGTTCTCACCTTCCAGACACATTTTTATTTGTACGTACTTTATCACCTTCCACACACATTTTTATTTGTACGTATGTTATCACCTTCCACACACATTTTTATTTGTACGTACGTTATCACCTTCCACACAAATTTTTATTTGTACGTATGTTATCACCTTCCACACACATGTTTATTTGTACGTATGTTATCACCTTCCACACACATGTTTATTTGTACGTATGTTATCACCTTCCACACACATTTTTATTTGTACGTATGTTATCACCTTCCACACACATTTTTATTTGTACGTATGTTATCACCTTCCACACACATTTTTATTTGTACGTACGTTGTCACCTTCAACACAAATTTGTATTTGTACGTAAAATATCACCTTCCACACACATTTTTATTTGTACGTATGTTATCACCTTCCACACACATTTTTATTTGTACGTATGTTATCACCTTTCACACACATTTTTATTTGTACGTATGTTATCACCTTCCACACACATTTTTATTTGTACGTATGTTATCACCTTCCACACACATTTTTATTTGTACGTATGTTATCACCTTCCACACAAATTTTTATTTGTCCGTATGTTATTACCTTCCACACACATTTTTATTTGTACGTACGTTATCACCTTTCACACACATTTTTATTTGTACGTACGTTATCACCTTCCACACACAGTTTTTTTTTTACGTACTTTATCAATTTCCACACACATTTTTATTTGTACGTACGTTATCACCTTTCCACACACATTTTTATTTGTACGTACGTTATCACCTTCCACACATATTTTTATTTGTACGTACGTTATCACATTCCACACACATTTTTATTTGTACGTACGTTATCACCTTCCACACACATTTTTATTTGTACGTACGTTATCACCTTCCACACACATTTGTATTTGTATGTAAATTATCACCTTCCACACACATTTTTATTTGTATGTAAGTTATCACCTTCCACACACATTTTTATTTAGATGTACGTTATCACCTTCTACACACATTTTTATTTGTACGTACGTTATCACCTTCCACACACATGTTTATTTGTACGTACGTTATCACCTTCCACACACATTTTTATTTGTACGTACGTTATTACCTACCACACAAATTTTTATTTGTACATACGTTATCACCTTCCATACACATTTTTATTTGTACGTACGTTATCACCTTCCACACACATTTGTATTTGTACGTACGTTATCACCTTCCACACACATTTTTATTTGTACGTACGTTATCACCTTCCACACACATTTTTATTTGTACGTACGTTATCACCTTCCACACACATTTTAATTTGTACGTACGTTATCACCTTCCACACACATTTTTATTTGTACGTACCTTATCACCTTCCACACACATTTTTTTATTTTTACGTACTTTATCACCTTCCACAGACATTTTTAATTGTCGGTACGTTATAACCTTCCACACACATTTTTATTTGTACGTACGTTATCACCTTCCACACACATTTTTATTTGTACGTACCTTATCACCTTCCACATACATTTTTATTTGTACGTATGTTATCACCTTCCACACACATTTTTATTTGTACGTATGTTATCACCTTCCACACACATTTTTATTTGTACGTATGTTATCACCTTCCACACACATTTTTATTTGTACGTACGTTATCAGCTTCCACACACATATTTATTTGTACGTACGTTATCACCTTCAACACACATTTTTATTTGTACGTATGTTATCACCTTCCACACACATTTTTATTTGTACGTATGTTATCACCTTCAACACACATTTTTATTTGTACGTACGTTCTCACCTTTCAAACACATTTTTATTTGTACGTATGTTATCAGCTTCCACACACATTTTTATTTGTACGTATGTTATCACCTTCTACACACATTTTTATTTGTACGTATGTTATCACCTTCCACACACATTTTTATTTGTACGTATGTTATCACCTTCCACACACATTTTTATTTGTACGTACGTTATCAGCTTCCACACACATTTTTATTTATACGTACGTTATCACCTTCCACACGCATTTTTCTTTGTACGTACGTTATCACCTTCCACACGCATTTTTATTTGTACGTACTTTATCACCTTCCACACACATTTTTATTTGTACGTACGTTATCCCCTTCCACACACATTTTTATTTGTACGTATGTTATCACCTTCCACACACATTTTTATTTGTAGGTAAGTTATCACCTTCCACACACATTTTTATTTGTACGTACGTTATCACCTTCCATACATATTTTTTTTATTTTTATGTACTTTATCACCTTCCACAGACATTTTTATTTGTAGGTACGTTATCACCTTCCACACACATTTTTATTTGTACGTACGTTATCACCTTCCACACACATTTTTATTTGTACGTACGTTATCACCTTCCACACACATTTTTATTTGTACGTACGTTATCATCTTTCACACACATTTTAATTTGTACGTACGTTATCACCTTCCACACACAGTTTTATTTGTACGTACGTTATCACCTTCAACACACATTGTATTTGTATGTACGTTATCACCTTCCACACACATTTTTATTTCTACGTACGTTATCACCTTCTACACACATTTTTATTTGTACGTACGTTCTCACCTTCCACACACATTTTTATTTGTACGTACGTTATCACCTTCCACACACATTTTTATTTGTACGTACGTTATCACCTTCCACACACATTTTTATTTGTACGTACGTAATCACCTTCCACACACAGTTTTTTATTTTTACGTACTTTATCACCTTCCACAGACATTTTTATTTGTAGGTACGTTATCACCTTCCACACACATTTTTATTTGTACGTACGTTATCACCTTCCACACCCATTTTTATTTGTACGTAAGTTATCACTTTCCATACACATTTTTTTATTTTACGTACTTTATAACCTTCCACACGCATTTTTATTTGTAGGTACATTATCACCTTCCACGCACATTTTTATGTGTATGTACGTTATCACCTTCCATACACATGTTTTATTTGTACGTACGTTATCACCTTCCACACATATTTTTCTTTGTACGTACGTTATCACCTTCCACACACAGTTTTATTTGTACGTACGTTATCACCTTCCACCCACATTTTAATTTGTACGTACGTTATCACCTTCCACACACATTTTTATTTGTACGTACATTATCACCTTCCACACACATTTTTATTTGTACGTACGTTATCACCTTCCACACACATTTTTATTTGTACGTACGTTATCACCTTCCACACACATTTTTTTTGTACGTACATTTCACCTTCCACACACATTTTTATTTGTACCTACGTTATCACCTTCCACACACATTTTTATTTGTACGTACGTTATCACCTTCCACACACATTTGTATGTTTACGTACGTTATCACCTTCCACACACATTTTTTTATTTTACGTACTTTATCACCTTCCACACGCATTTTTATCTGTAGGTACGTTATCACCTTCCACGCACATTTTTATTTGTACGTACGTTATCACCTTCCACACACATTTTTATTTGTACATACGTTATCACCTTCCACACACATTTTTTATTTTTACGTACTTTATCAACGTCCACACACATTTTTATTTGTAGGTACGTTATCACCTTTCCACACACATTTTGTTTGTACGTACGTTATCACCTTCCACACACATTTTTATTTGTACGTACGTTATCACCTTCCACACACATTTTTATTTGTACGTACGTTATCACCTTCCACACACATTTTAATTTGTACATACGTTATCACCTTCCACACACATTTTTATTTGTACGTACATTATCACCTTCCACACACATTTTTATTTGTACGTACGTTCTCACCTTCCACACACATTTTTATTTGTACGTACGTTATCACCTCCCACACACATTTTTATTTGTACGTACGTTATCACCTTCCACACGCATTTTTCTTTGTACGTACGTTATCACCTTCCAAACACATTTTTATTTGTACGTACGTTATCACCTTCCACACACATTTTTATTTGTACGTACGTTATCCCCTTCCACACACATTTTTATTTGTACGTATGTTATCACCTTCCACACACATTTTTATTTGTAGGTACGTTATCACCTTCCACACACATTTTTATTTGTACGTACGTTATCACCTTCCACACATATTTTTTTTATTTTTACGTACTTTATCACCTTCCACAGACATTTTTATTTGTAGGTACGTTATCACCTTCCACACACATTTTTATTTGTACGTACGTTATCACCTTCCACACACATTTTTATTTGTACGTACGTTCTCACCTTCCACACACATTTTAATTTGTACGTACGTTATCACCTTCCACACACATTTTTATTTGTACGTACGTTATCACCTTTCACACACATTTTTATTTGTACGTATGTTATCACCTTCCACACACATTTTTATTTGTACGTACATTATCACCTTCCACACACATTTTTATTTGTACCTACGTTATCACCTTCCACACACATTTTTATTTGTACGTACCTTATCACCTTCCACACACATTTTTATTTGTACGTACGTTATCACCTTCCACACACATTTTTATTTGTACGTACGTTATCACCTTCCACACACATTTTTATTTGTACGTACGTTATCACCTTCCACACACATTTTTATTTGTACGTACGTAATCACCTTCCACACACAGTTTTTTATTTGTACGTACGTAATCACCTTCCACACACAGTTTTTTATTTTTACGTACTTTATCACCTTCCACAGACATTTTTATTTGTAGGTACGTTATCACCTTCCACACACATTTTTATTTGTACGTACGTTATCACCTTCCACACACATTTTTTTTATTTTACGTACTTTATCACCTTCAACACGCATTTTTATTTGTAGGTACATTATCACCTTCCACGCACATTTTTATTTGTATGTACGGTGTCACCTTCCACACACATGTTTTATTTGTACGTACGTTATCACCTTCCACACATATTTTTCTTTGTACGTACGTTATCTCCTTCCACACACATTTTTATTTGTACGTACGTTATCACCTTCCACACACATTTTAATTTGTACGTACGTTATCACCTTCCACACACATTTTTATTTGTACGTACATTATAACCTTCCACACACATTTTTATTTGTACATACGTTATCACCTTCCACACACATTTTTATTTGTACGTACGTTATCACCTTCCACACACATTTTTATTTGTACGTACGTTATCACCTTCCACACACATTTTTATTTGTACGTACATTATCACCTTCCACACACATTTTTATTTGTACCTACGTTATCACCTTCCACACACATTTTTATTTGTACGTACGTTATCACCTTCCACACACATTTTTATTTGTACGTACGTTATCACCTTCCACACCAATTTTTATTTGTACGTACGTTATCACCTTCCACACACATTTTTTTTATTTTACGTACTTTATCACCTTCAACACGCATTTTTATTTGTAGGTACATTATCACCTTCCACGCACATTTTTATTTGTATGTACGGTGTCACCTTCCACACACATGTTTTATTTGTACGTACGTTATCACCTTCCACACATATTTTTCTTTGTACGTACGTTATCTCCTTCCACACACATTTTTATTTGTACGTACGTTATCACCTTCCACACACATTTTTATTTGTACGTACGTTATCACCTGTCCACACACAGTTTATTTGTACGTACGTTATCACCTTCCACACACATTTTTATTTGTACGTACGTAATCACCTTCCACACACATTTTTATTTGTACGTACGTTATCACCTTCCACACACATTTTAATTTGTACGTACGTTATCACCTTCCACACACATTTGTATTTGTACGTACATTATCACCTTCCACACACATTTTTATTTGTACGTACGTTATCACCTTCCACACACATTTTTATTTGTACGTACGTTATCACCTTCCACACACATTTTAATTAGTACGTACGTTATCTCCTTCCACACACATTTTTATTTGTACGTACGTTATCACCTTTGACACACATTTTTATTTGTACGTACGTTATCACCTTCCACACATATTTTTATTTGTACGTACGTTATCACCTTCCACACACATTTTTATTTGTACGTATGTTATCACCTTCCACACACATTTGTATTTGTACGTACGTTATCACCTTCAACACACATTTTTATTTGTACGTACGTTATCACCTTCCACACACATTTTTATTTGTACGTACGTTATCACCTTCCACACACATTTTTATTTGTACGTACATTATCACCTTCCACACACATTTTTATTTGTACCTACGTTATCACCTTCCACACACATTTTTATTTGTACGTACGGTATCACCTTCCACACACATTTTTATTTGTACGTACGTTATCACCTTCCACACACATTTTTTTATTTTACGTACTTTATCACTTTCCACACGCATTTTTATCTGTAGGTACGTTATCACCTTCCACGCACATTTTTATTTGTACGTACGTTATCACCTTCCACACACATTTTTATTTGTACGTACGTTATCACCTTCCACACACATTTTTTTATTTTTACGTACGTTATCACCTTCCACAGACATTTTTATTTGTAGGTACGTTATCACCTTCCACACACATTTTTATTTGTATGTACGTTATCACCTTCCACACACATTTTTATTTGTACGTACGTTATC
The DNA here is from genome assembly GCF_053919585.1 of Euprymna scolopes. Taxonomy (NCBI): domain Eukaryota; kingdom Metazoa; phylum Mollusca; class Cephalopoda; order Sepiida; family Sepiolidae; genus Euprymna; species Euprymna scolopes. The sequence goes on from NC_136499.1 coordinate 70,088,939, forward strand.
ACCTTTCCACACACATTTTGTTTGTACGTACGTTATCACCTTCCACACACATTTTTATTTGTACGTACGTTATCACCTTCCACACACATTTTTATTTGTAAGTACGTTATCACCTTCCACACACATTTTAATTTGTACGTACGTTATCACCTTCCACACACATTTTTATTTGTACGTACATTATCACCTTCCACACACATTTTTATTTGTACGTACGTTCTCACCTTCCACACACATTTTTATTTGTACGTACGTTATCACCTTCCACACACATTTTTATTTGTACGTACGTTATCACCTTCAACACGCATTTTCTTTGTACGTACGTTATCACCTTCCACACACATTTTTATTTGTACGTACGTTATCACCTTCCACACACATTTTTATTTGTATGTACGTTATCCCCTTCCACACACATTTTTATTTGTACGTATGTTATCACCTTCCACACACATTTTTATTTGTAGGTACGTTATCACCTTCCACACACATTTTTATTTGTACGTACGTTATCACCTTCCACACACATTTTTTTTTTTTACGTACTTTATCACCTTCCACAGACATTTTTATTTGTAGGTACGTTATCACCTTCCACACACATTGTTATTTGTACGTACGTTATCACCTTCCACACACATTTTTATTTGTACGTACGTTATCACCTTCCACACACATTTTTATTTGTACGTACGTTATCACCTTCCACACACATTTTAATTTGTACGTACGTTATCACCTTCCACACACAGTTTTATTTGTACGTACGTTATCACCTTCAACACACATTGTATTTGTATGTACGTTTTCACCTTCCACACACATTTTTATTTGTACGTACGTTATCACCTTCCACACACATTTTTATTTGTACGTACGTTCTCACCTTCCACACACATTTTAATTTGTACTTACGTTATCACCTTCCACACACATTTTTATTTGTACGTACGTTATCATCTTCCACACAAATTTTTTTTGTACGTATGTTATCACCTTCCACACACATTTTTATTTGTACGTACATTATCACCTTCCACACACATTTTTATATTTACCTACGTTATCACCTTCCACACATATTTTTATTTGTACGTACGTTATCACCATCCACACAAATTTTTATTTGTACGTACGTTATCACCTTCCACACACATTTTTATTTGTACGTACGTTATCACCTTCCACACACATTTTTATTTGTACGTACGTTATCACCTTCCACACACATTTTTTTATTTTACGTACTTTATCACCTTCCACACGCAATTTTATTTGTAGGAACGTTATCACCTTCCACGCACATTTTTATTTGTACTTACGTTATCACCTTTCACACACATTTTTGTTTGTACGTACGTTATCACCTTCCACACACATTTTGTATGGGTACGTACTTTATCAATTTCTACACACATTTTTATTTGTACGTATGTTATCACCTTTCCACACTCATTTTATTTGTACGTACGTTATCACCTTCCACACATATTTTTATTTGTACGTACGTTATCACCTTCCACACACATTTTTATTTGTACGTACGTTATCACCTTCCACACACATTTTTATTTGTACATACGTTATCACCTTCCACACACATTTGTATTTGTATGTACATTATAACCTTCCACACACATTTTTATTTGTATGTACGTTATCACCTTCCACACACATTTTTATTTGTACGTACGTTATCACCGTCCACACATGTTTTTATTTGTACGTACGTTATCACCTTCCACACACATTTTTATTTGTACGTACGTTATCACCTTCCACACACATTTTTTTTGTACGTACGTTGTCACCTTCCACACACATTTTTATTTGTACGTACGTTATCACCTTCCACACACATTTTTATTTGTACGTATGTTATCACCTTCAACACACATTTGTATTTGTACGTACGTTATCACCTTCCACACACATTTTTGTTTGTACCTACGTTATCATCTTCCACACACATTTTTTTTTGTACGTACGTCATCACCTTCCACACACATTTTTATTTGTACGGACGTTATCACCTTCCACACACATTTTTATTTGTACGTACGTTATCACCTTCCACACACATTTTTATTTGTACGTACGTTATCACCTTCCACACACATCTTTATTTGTACGTACGTAATCACCTTCCACACACAGTTTTTTATTTGTACGTACGTAATCACCTTCCAAACACAGTTTTTTATTTTTACGTACTTTATCACCTTCCACAGACATTTTTATTTGTAGGTACGTTATCACCTTCCACATACATTTTTATTTGTACGTACGTTATCACCTTCCACACCCATTTTAATTTGTACGTACGTTATCACCTTCCACACACATTTTTTTTATTTTACGTACTTTATCACCTTCCACACGCATTTTTATTTGTAGGTACATTATCACCTTCCACGCACATTTTTATTTGTATGTACGTTATCACCTTCCACACACATGTTTTATTTGTACGTACGTTATCACCTTCCACACATATTTTTCTTTGTACGTACGTTATCTCCTTCCACACACATTTTTATTTGTACGTACGTTATCACCTTCCACACACATTTAAATTTGTACGTACGTTATCACCTTCCACACACATTTTTATTTGTACGTACATTATCACCTTCCACACACATTTTTATTTGTACGTACGTTATCACCTTCCACACACATTTTTATTTGTACGTACGTTATCACCTTCCACACACATTTTTATTTGTACGTACGTTATCACCTTCCACACATTTTTTTATTTGTACGTACATTATCACCTTCCACACACATGTTTATTTGTACCTACGTTATCACCTTCCACACACATTTTTATTTGTACGTACGTTATCACCTTCCACACACATTTGTATTTGTACGTACGTTATCACCTTTAACACACATTGTATTTGTATGTACGTTTTCACCTTCCACACACATTTTTATTTGTACGTACGTTCTCACCTTCCACACACATTTTTATTTGTACGTACGTTATCACCTTCCACACACATTTTTATTTGTACGTACGTTATCACCTTCCACACACATTTTTATTTGTACGTATGTTATCACTTTCCACACACATTTTTATTTGTACGTACATTATCACCTTCCACACACATTTTTATTTGTACCTACGTTATCACCTTCCACACACATTTTTATTTGTACGTACGTTATCACCTTCCACACACATTTTTATTTGTACGTACGTTATCACCTTCCACACACATTTTTATTTGTACGTACGTTATCACCTTCCACACACATTTTTATTTGTACGTACGTTATCACCTTCCACACACATTTTTATTTGTACGTACCTTATCACCTTCCACACACATATTTTTATTTTTACGTACTGTATCACCTTCCACAGACATTTTTATTTTATGGTACGTTATCACCTTCAACACACATTTTTATTTGTACGTACGTTATCACCTTCCACACACATTTTTATTTGTACGTACGTTATCACCTTCCACACACATTTTTTTATTTTACGTACTTTATCACCTCCCACACGCAGTTTTATTTGTAGGTACGTTATCACCTTCCACGCACATTTTTATTTGTACTTACGTTATCACCTTTCACACACATTTTTGTTTGTACGTACGTTATCACCTTCCACACACATTTTGTATGGGTACGTCCTTTATTAATTTCCACACACATTTTTATTTGTACGTATGTTATCACGTTTCCACACTCATTTTATTTGTACGTACGTTATCACCTTCCACACATATTTGTATTTGTACGTACGTTATCACCTTCCACACACATTTTTATTTGTACGTACGTTATCACCTTCCACACACATTTTTATTTGTACATACGTTATCACCTTCCACACACATTTGTATTTGTATGTACATTATCACCTTCCACACACATTTTTATTTGTATGTACGTTATCACCTTCCACACACATTTTTATTTGTACGTACGTTATCACCTTCCACACATGTTTTTATTTGTACGTACGTTATCACCTTCCACACACATGTTTATTTGTACGTACGTTATCACCTTCCACACACATTTTTATTTGTACGTACGTTATCACCTTCCACACACATTTTTTTTGTACGTACGTTGTCACCTTTCACACACATTTTTATTTGTACGTACGTTATCACCTTCCATACACATTTTTATTTGTACGTACGTTATCACCTTCCAAACACATTTTTATTTGGACGTACGTTATCACCTTCCACACACATTTTTATTTGTACGTACGTTCTCACATTCCACACACATTTTTATTTGTACGTACGTTATCACCTTCCACACACGTTTTTATTTGTACGTACGTTATCACCTTCCACACACATTTTTATTTGTACGTATGTAATCACCTTCAACACACATTTGTATTTGTACGTACATTATCACCTTCAACACACATTTTTGTTTGTACCTACGTTATCATCATCCACACACATTTTTTTTCTGTACGTACGTTATGACCTTCCACACACATTTTTATTTGTACGGACGTTATGACCTTCCACACACATTTTTATTTGTACGTACGTTATCACCTTCCACACACATTTTTATTTGTACGTACGTTATCACCTTCCACACACATTTTTATTTGTACGTACGTTATCACCTTCCACACACATTTTTATTTGTACGTACGTAATCACCTTCCACACACAGTTTTTTATTTGTACGTACGTAATCACCTTCCACACACAGTTTTTTATTTTTACGTACTTTATCACCTTCCACAGACATTTTTATTTGTAGGTACGTTATCACCTTCCACACACATTTTTATTTGTACGTACGTTATCACCTTCCACACCCATTTTTATTTGTACGTACGTTATCACCTTCCACACACATTTTTTTTATTTTACGTACTTTATCACCTTCAACACGCATTTTTATTTGTAGGTACATTATCACCTTCCACGCACATTTTTATTTGTATGTACGTTATCACCTTCCACACACATGTTTTATTTGTACGTACGTTATCACCTTCCACACATATTTTTCTTTGTACGTACGTTATCACCTTCCACACACATTTTTATTTGTACGTACGTTATCAGCTTCCACACACATTTTTATTTGTACGTACATTATCACCTTCCACACACATTTTTATTTGTACCTACGTTATCACCTTCCACACATATTTTTATTTGTACGTACGTTATCACCTTCCACACACATTTTTATTTGTACGTACGTTATCACCTTCCACACACATTTTTTTATTTTACGTACTTTATCACCTTCCACACGCATTTTTATCTGTAGGTACGTTATCACCTTCCACGCACATTTTTATTTGTACGTACGTTATCACCTCCACACACATTTTTATTTGTACGTACGTTATCACCTTCCACACACATTTTTTATTTTTACGTACTTTATCAACGTCCACACACATTTTTATTTGTACGTACGTTATCACCTGTCCACACACAGTTTATTTGTACGTACGTTATCACCTTCCACACACATTTTTATTTGTACGTACGTAATCACCTTCCACACACATTTTTATTTGTACGTACGTTATCACCTTCCACACACATTTTAATTTGTACGTACGTTATCACCTTCCACACACATTTGTATTTGTACGTACATTATCACCTTCCACACACATTTTTATTTGTACGTACGTTATCACCTTCCACACACATTTTTATTTGTACGTACGTTATCACCTTCCACACACATTTTAATTAGTACGTACGTTATCTCCTTCCACACACATTTTTATTTGTACGTACGTTATCACCTTTGACACACATTTTTATTTGTACGTACGTTATCACCTTCCACACATATTTTTATTTGTACGTACGTTATCACCTTCCACACACATTTTTATTTGTACGTATGTTATCACCTTCTACACACATTTGTATTTGTACGTACGTTATCACCTTCAACACACATTTTTATTTGTACGTACGTTATCACCTTCCACACACATTTTTATTTGTACGTACGTTATCACCTTCCACACACATTTTTATTTGTACGTACATTATCACCTTCCACACACATTTTTATTTGTACCTACGTTATCACCTTCCACACACATTTTTATTTGTACGTACGGTATCACCTTCCACACACATTTTTATTTGTACGTACGTTATCACCTTCCACACACATTTTTTTATTTTACGTACTTTATCACCTTCCACACGCATTTTTATCTGTAGGTACGTTATCACCTTCCACGCACATTTTTATTTGTACGTACGTTATCACCTTCCACACACATTTTTATTTGTACGTACGTTATAACCTTCCACACACATTTTTTATTTTTACGTACGTTATCACCTTCCACAGACATTTTTATTTGTAGGTACGTTATCACCTTCCACACACATTTTTATTTGTATGTACGTTATCACCTTCCACACACATTTTTATTTGTACGTACGTTATCACCTTTCCACACACATTTTGTTTGTACGTACGTTATCACCTTCAACACACATTTTTATTTGTACGTACCTTATCACCTTCCACACACATATTTTTATTTTTACGTACTGTATCACCTTCCACAGACATTTTTATTTTATGGTACGTTATCACCTTCAACACACATTTTTATTTGTACGTACGTTATCACCTTCCACACACATTTTTATTTGTACGTACGTTATCACCTTCCACACACATTTTTTTATTTTACGTACTTTATCACCTTCCACACGCAGTTTTATTTGTAGGTACGTTATCACCTTCCACGCACATTTTTATTTGTACTTACGTTATCACCTTTCACACACATTTTTGTTTGTACGTACGTTATCACCTTCCACACACATTTTGTATGGGTACGTCCTTTATCAATTTCCACACACATTTTTATTTGTACGTATGTTATCACGTTTCCACACTCATTTTATTTGTACGTACGTTATCACCTTCCACACATATTTGTATTTGTACGTACGTTATCACCTTCCACACACATTTTTATTTGTACGTACGTTATCACCTTCCACACACATTTTTATTTGTACATACGTTATCACCTTCCACACACATTTGTATTTGTATGTACATTATCACCTTCCACACACATTTTTATTTGTATGTACGTTATCACCTTCCACACACATTTTTATTTGTACGTACGTTATCACCTTCCACACATGTTTTTATTTGTACGTACGTTATCACCTTCCACACACATGTTTATTTGTACGTACGTTATCACCTTCCACACCCATTTTTATTTGTACGTACGTTATCACCTTCCACACACATTTTTTTTATTTTACGTACTTTATCACCTTCAACACGCATTTTTATTTGTAGGTACATTATCTCCTTCCACGCACATTTTTATTTGTATGTACGTTATAACCTTCCACACACATGTTTTATTTGTACGTACGTTATCACCTTCCACACATATTTTTCTTTGTACGTACGTTATCTCCTTCCACACACATTTTTATTTGTACGTACGTTATCACCTTCCACACACATTTTAATTTGTACGTACGTTATCACCTTCCACACACATTTTTATTTGTACGTACATTATAACCTTCCACACACATTTTTATTTGTACATACGTTATCACCTTCCACACACATGTTTATTGGTACGTACGTTATCACCTTCCACACACATTTTTATTTGTACGTACGTTATCACCTTCCACACACATTTTTATTTGTACGTACATTATCACCTTCCACACACATTTTTATTTGTACCTACGTTATCACCTTCCACACACATTTTTATTTGTACGTACGTTATCACCTTCCACACATATTTTTATTTGTACGTACGTTATCACCTTCCACACACATTTTTTTATTTTACGTACTTTATCACCTTCCACACGCATTTTTATCTGTAGGTACGTTTTCACCTTCCACGCACATTTTTATTTGTACGTACGTTATCACCTCCACACACATTTTTATTTGTACGTACGTTATCACCTTCCACACACATTTTTTATTTTTACGTACTTTATCAACGTCCACACACATTTTTATTTGTACGTACGTTATCACCTGTCCACACACAGTTTATTTGTACGTACGTTATCACCTTGCACACACATTTTTATTTGTACGTACGTAATCACCTTTCACACACATTTTTATTTGTACGTACGTTATCACCTTCCACACACATTTTAATTTGTACGTACGTTATCACCTTCCACACACATTTGTATTTGTACGTACATTATCACCTTCCACACACATTTTTATTTGTACGTACGTTATCACCTTCCACACACATTTTTATTTGTACGTACGTTATCACCTTCCACACACATTTTAATTAGTACGTACGTTATCTCCTTCCACACACATTTTTATTTGTACGTACGTTATCACCTTTGACACACATTTTTATTTGTACGTACGTTATCACCTTCCACACATATTTTTATTTGTACGTACGTTATCACCTTCATCACACATTTTTATTTGTACGTATGTTATCACCTTCCACACACATTTGTATTTGTACGTACGTTATCACCTTCAACACACATTTTTATTTGTACGTACGTTATCACCTTCCACACACATTTTTATTTGTACGTACGTTATCACCTTCCACACACATTTTTATTTGTACGTACATTATCACCTTCCACACACATTTTTATTTGTACCTACGTTATCACCTTCCACACACATTTTTATTTGTACGTACGGTATCACCTTCCACACACATTTTTATTTGTACGTACGTTATCACCTTCCACACACATTTTTTTATTTTACGTACTTTATCACCTTCCACACGCATTTTTATCTGTAGGTACGTTATCACCTTCCACGCACATTTTTATTTGTACGTACGTTATCACCTTCCACACACATTTTTATTTGTACGTACGTTATCACCTTCCACACACATTTTTTATTTTTACGTACGTTATCACCTTCCACAGACATTTTTATTTGTAGGTACGTTATCACCTTCCACACACATTTTTATTTGTATGTACGTTATCACCTTCCACACACATTTTTATTTGTACGTACGTTATCACCTTTCCACACACATTTTGTTTGTACGTACGTTATCACCTTCCACACACATTTTTATTTGTACGTACGTTATCACCTTCCACACACATTTTTATTTGTACGTACGTTATCACCTTCCACACACATTTTAATTTGTACGTACGTTATCACCTTCCACACACATTTTTATTTGTACGTACATTATCACCTTCCACACACATTTTTATTTGTACGTATGTTCTCACCTTCCACACACATTTTTATTTGTACGTACGTTATCACCTTCCACACACATTTTTATTTGTACGTACGTTATCACCTTCCACACGCATTTTCTTTGTACGTACGTTATCACCTTCCACACACATTTTTATTTGTACGTACGTTATCACCTTCCACACACATTTTTATTTGTATGTACGTTATCCCCTTCCACACACATTTTTATTTGTACGTATGTTATCACCTTCCACACACATTTTTATTTGTACGTACGTTATCACCTTCCACACACATTTTTATTTGTACGTACGTTATCACCTTCCACACACATTTTAATTTGTACGTACGTTATCACCTTCCACACACAGTTTTATTTGTACGTACGTTATCACCTTCAACACACATTGTATTTGTATGTACGTTTTCACCTTCCACACACATTTTTATTTGTACGTACGTTCTCACCTTCCACACACATTTTTATTTGTACGTACGTTATCATCTTCCACACACATTTTTATTTGTACGTATGTTATCACCTTCCACACACATTTTTATTTGTACGTACATTATCACCTTCCACACACATTTTTATATTTACCTACGTTATCACCTTCCACACACATTTTTATTTGTACGTACGTTATCACCTTCCACACAAATTTTTATTTGTACGTACGTTATCACCTTCCACACACATTTTTATTTGTACGTACGTTATCACCTTCCACACACATTTTTATTTGTACGTACGTTATCACCTTCCACACACATTTTTATTTGTACGTACCTTATCACCTTCCACACACATTTTTTTATTTTACGTACTTTATCACCTTCCACACGCAGTTTTATTTGTAGGTACGTTATCACCTTCCACGCATATTTATTTGTACTTACGTTATCACCTTTCACACACATTTTTGTTTGTACGTACGTTATCACCTTCCACACACATTTTGTATGGGTACGTACTTTATCAATTTCCACACACATTTTTATTTGTACGTATGTTATCACCTTTCCACACTCATTTTATTTGTACGTACGTTATCACCTTCCACACATATTTTTATTTGTACGTACGTTATCACCTTCCACACACATTTTTATTTGTACGTACGTAATCACCTTCCACACACATTTTTATTTGTACATACGTTATCACCTTCCACACACATTTGTATTTGTATGTACATTATAACCTTCCACACACATTTTTATTTGTATGTACGTTATCACCTTCCACACACATTTTTATTTGTACGTACGTTATCACCTTCCACACATGTTTTTATTTGTACGTACGTTATCACCTTCCACACACATTTTTATTTGTACGTACGTTATCACCTTCCACACACATTTTTATTTGTACGTACGTTATCACCTTCCACACACATTTTTTTTTGTACGTACGTTGTCACCTTCCACACACATTTTTATTTGTACGTACGTTATCACCTTCCATACACATTTTTATTTGTACGTACGTTATCACCTTCCAAACACATTTTTATTTGGACGTACGTTATCACCTTCCACACACATTTTTATTTGTACGTACGTTCTCACATTCCACACACATTTTTATTTGTACGTACGTTATCACCTTCCACACACGTTTTTATTTGTACGTACGTTATCACCTTCCACACACATTTTTATTTGTACGTATGTTATCACCTTCAACACACATTTGTATTTGTACGTACGTTATCACCTTCCACACACATTTTTGTTTGTACCTACGTTATCATCTTCCACACACATTTTTTTTTGTACGTACGTCATCACCTTCCACACACATTTTTATTTGTACGGACGTTATCACCTTCCACACACATTTTTATTTGTACGTACGTTATCACCTTCCACACACATTTTTATTTGTACGTACGTTATCACCTTCCACACACATCTTTATTTGTACGTACGTAATCACCTTCCACACACAGTTTTTTATTTGTACGTACGTAATCACCTTCCAAACACAGTTTTTTATTTTTACGTACTTTATCACCTTCCACAGACATTTTTATTTGTAGGTACGTTATCACCTTCCACATACATTTTTATTTGTACGTACGTTATCACCTTCCACACCCATTTTTATTTGTACGTACGTTATCACCTTCCACACACATTTGTTTTATTTTACGTACTTTATCACCTTCCACACGCATTTTTATTTGTAGGTACATTATCACCTTCCACGCACATTTTTATTTGTATGTACGTTATCACCTTCCACACACATGTTTTATTTGTACGTACGTTATCACCTTCCACACATATTTTTCTTTGTACGTACGTTATCTCCTTCCACACACATTTTTATTTGTACGTACGTTATCACCTTCCACACACATTTAAATTTGTACGTACGTTATCACCTTCCACACACATTTTTATTTGTACGTACATTATCAACTTCCACACACATTTTTATTTGTACGTACGTTATCACCTTCCACACACATTTTTATTTGTACGTACGTTATCACCTTCCACACACATTTTTATTTGTACGTACGTTATCACCTTCCACACATTTTTTTATTTGTACGTACATTATCACCTTCCACACACATGTTTATTTGTACCTACGTTATCACCTTCCACACACATTTTTATTTGTACGTACGTTATCACCTTCCACACACATTTGTATTTGTACGTACGTTATCACCTTTAACACACATTGTATTTGTATGTACGTTTTCACCTTCCACACACATTTTTATTTGTACGTACGTTCTCACCTTCCACACACATTTTTATTTGTACGTACGTTATCACCTTCCACACACATTTTTATTTGTACGTACGTTATCACCTTCCACACACATTTTTATTTGCACGTATGTTATCACTTTCCACACACATTTTTATTTGTACGTACATTATCACCTTCCACACACATTTTTATTTGTACCTACGTTATCACCTTCCACACACATTTTTATTTGTACGTACGTTATCACCTTCCACACACATTTTTATTTGTACGTACGTTATCACCTTCCACACACATTTTTATTTGTACGTACGTTATCACCTTCCACACACATTTTTATTTGTACGTACGTTATCACCTTCCACACACATTTTTATTTGTACGTACCTTATCACCTTCCACACACATATTTTTATTTTTACGTACTGTATCACCTTCCACAGACATTTTTATTTTATGGTACGTTATCACCTTCAACACACATTTTTATTTGTACGTACGTTATCACCTTCCACACACATTTTTATTTGTACGTACGTTATCACCTTCCACACACATTTTGTTATTTTACGTACTTTATCACCTTCCACACGCAGTTTTATTTGTAGGTACGTTATCACCTTCCACGCACATTTTTATTTGTACTTACGTTATCACCTTTCACACACATTTTTGTTTGTACGTACGTTATCACCTTCCACACACATTTTGTATGGGTACGTCCTTTATCAATTTCCACACACATTTTTATTTGTACGTATGTTATCACGTTTCCACACTCATTTTATTTGTACGTACGTTATCACCTTCCACACATATTTGTATTTGTACGTACGTTATCACCTTCCACACACATTTTTATTTGTACGTACGTTATCACCTTCCACACACATTTTTATTTGTACATACGTTATCACCTTCCACACACATTTGTATTTGTATGTACATTATCACCTTCCACACACATTTTTATTTGTATGTACGTTATCACCTTCCACACACATTTTTATTTGTACGTACGTTATCACCTTCCACACATGTTTTTATTTGTACGTACGTTATCACCTTCCACACACATTTTTATTTGTACGTACGTTATCACCTTCCACACACATTTTTATTTGTACGTACGTTATCACCTTCCACACACATTTTTTTGTACGTACGTTGTCACCTTCCACACACATTTTTATTTGTACGTACGTTATCACCTTCCATACACATTTTTATTTGTACGTACGTTATCACCTTCCAAACACATTTTTATTTGGACGTACGTTATCACCTTCCACACACATTTTTATTTGTACGTACGTTCTCACATTCCACACACATTTTTATTTGTACGTACGTTATCACCTTCCACACACGTTTTTATTTGTACGTACGTTATCACCTTCCACACACATTTTTATTTGTACGTATGTTATCACCTTCAACACACATTTTTATTTGTACGTACATTATCACCTTCCACACACATTTTTGTTTGTACCTACGTTATCATCTTCCACACACATTTTTTTTTGTACGTACGTTATCACCTTCCACACACATTTTTATTTGTACGGACGTTATCACCTTCCACACACATTTTTATTTGTACGTACGTTATCACCTTCCACACACATTTTTATTTGTACGTACGTTATCACCTTCCACACACATTTTTATTTGTACGTACGTAATCACCTTCCACACACAGTTTTTTATTTGTAGGTACATTATCACCTTCCACGCACATTTTTATTTGTATGGACGTTATCACCTTCCACACACATGTTTTATTTGTACGTACGTTATCACCTTCCACACATATTTTTCTTTGTACGTACGTTATCTCCTTCCACACACATTTTTATTTGTACGTACGTTATCACCTTCCACACACATTTAAATTTGTACGTACGTTATCACCTTCCACACACATTTTTATTTGTACGTACATTATCACCTTCCACACACATTTTTATTTGTACGTACGTTATCACCTTCCACACACATTTTTATTTGTACGTACGTTATCACCTTCCACACACATTTTTATTTGTACGTACGTTATCACCTTCCACACATATTTATATTTGTACGTACGTTATCACCTTCCACACACATGTTTGTTTGTACCTACGTTATCACCTTCCACACACATTTTTATTTGTACGTACGTTATCACCTTCCACACACATTTTTATTTGTACGTACGTTATCACCTTCCACACACACATTTTTATTTTACGTACTTTATCACCTTCCACACGCATTTTTATCTGTAGGTACGTTATCACCTTCCACGCACATTTTTATTTGTACGTACGTTATCACCTTCCACACACATTTTTATTTGTACGTACGTTATCACCTTCCACACACATTTTTTTTTATTTTTACGTACTTTATCAACGTCCACACACATTTTTATTTGTACGTACGTTATCACCTGTCAAAACACAGTTTATTTGTACGTACGTTATCACCTTCCACACACATTTTTATTTGTACGTACGTTATCACCTTCCACACACATTTTTATTTGTACGTACGTTATAACCTTCCACACACATTTTAATTTGTACGTACGTTATCACCTTCCACACACATGTGTATTTGAACGTACATTATCACCTTCCACACACATTTTTATTTGTACGTACGTTATCACCTTCCACACACATTTTTATTTGTACGTACGTTATCTCCTTCCACACACATTTTTATTAGTACGTACGTTATCTCCTTCCACACACATTTTTATTTGTACGTACGTTATCACCTTTGACACACATTTTTATTTGTACGTACGTTATCACCTTCCACACATATTTTTATTTGTACGTACGTTATCACCTTCCACACACATTTTTATTTGTACGTACGTTATCACCTTCCACACACATTTTTATTTGTACATACGTTATCACCTTCCACACACATTTGTATTTGTATGTACATTATCACCTTCCACACACATTTTTATTTGTATGTACGTTATCACCTTCCACACACATTTTTATTTGTACGTACGTTATCACCTTCCACACATGTTTTTATTTGTACGTACGTTATCACCTTCCACACACATTTTTATTTGTACGTACGTTATCACCTTCCACACACATTTTTATTTGTACGTACGTTATCACCTTCCACACACATTTTTTTTTGTACGTACGTTGTCACCTTCCACACACATTTTTATTTGTACGTACGTTATCACCTTCCACACACACTTTTATTTGTACGTACGTTATCACCTTCAAACACATTTTTATTTGGACGTACGTTATCACCTTCTACACACATTTTTATTTGTACGTACGTTCTCACATTCCACACACATTTTTATTTGTACGTACGTTATCACCTTCCACACACGTTTTTATTTGTACGTACGTTATCACCTTCCACACACATTTTTATTTGTACGTATGTTATCACCTTCAACACACATTTGTATTTGTACGTACATTATCACCTTCCACACACATTTTTGTTTGTACCTACGTTATCATCTTCCACACACATTTTTTTTTGTACGTACGTTATCACCTTCCACACACATTTTTATTTGTACGGACGTTATCACCTTCCACACACATTTTTATTTGTACGTACGTTATCACCTTCCACACACATTTTTATTTGTACGTACGTTATCACCTTCCACACACATTTTTATTTGTACGTACGTAATCACCTTCCACACACAGTTTTTTATTTGTAGGTACATTATCACCTTCCACGCACATTTTTATTTGTACGTATGTTATCACCTTCTACACACATTTGTATTTGTACGTACGTTATCACCTTCAACACACATTTTTATTTGTACGTACGTTATCACCTTCCACACACGTTTTTATTTGTACGTACGTTATCACCTTCCACACACATTTTTATTTGTACGTATGTTATCACCTTCAACACACATTTGTATTTGTACGGACATTATCACCTTCCACACACATTTTTGTTTGTACCTACGTTATCATCTTCCACACACATTTTTTTTTTGTACGTACGTTATCACCTTCCACACACATTTTTATTTGTACGGACGTTATCACCTTCCACACACATTTTTATTTGTATGTACGTTATCACCTTCCACACACATTTTTATTTGTACGTACGTTATCACCTTCCACACACATTTTTATTTGTACGTACGTAATCACCTTCCACACACAGTTTTTTATTTGTAGGTACATTATCACCTTCCACGCACATTTTTATTTGTATGTACGTTATCACCTTCCACACACATGTTTTATTTGTACGTACGTTATCACCTTCCACACATATTTTTCTTTGTACGTACGTTATCTCCTTCCACACACATTTTTATTTGTACGTACGTTATCACCTTCCACACACATTTAAATTTGTACGTACGTTATCACCTTCCACACACATTTTTATTTGTACGTACATTATCACCTTCCACACACATTTTTATTTGTACGTACGTTATCACCTTCCACACACATTTTTATTTGTACGTACGTTATCACCTTCCACACACATTTTTATTTGTACGTACGTTATCACCTTCCACACATATTTATATTTGTACGTACATTATCACCTTCCACACACATGTTTGTTTGTACCTACGTTATCACCTTCCACACACATTTTTATTTGTACGTACGTTATCACCTTCCACACACATTTTTATTTGTACGTACGTTATCACCTTCCACACACATTTTTTTATTTTACGTACTTTATCACCTTCCACACGCATTTTTATCTGTAGGTACGTTATCACCTTCCACGCACATTTTTATTTGTACGTACGTTATCACCTTCCACACACATTTTTATTTGTACGTACGTTATCACCTTCCACACACATTTTTTTTATTTTTACGTACTTTATCAACGTCCACACACATTTTTATTTGTACGTACGTTATCACCTGTCAACACACAGTTTATTTGTACGTACGTTATCACCTTCCACACACATTTTTATTTGTACGTACGTTATCACCTTCCACACACATTTTTATTTGTACGTACGTTATAACCTTCCACACACATTTTAATTTGTACGTACGTTATCACTTTCCACACACATGTGTATTTGAACGTACATTATCACCTTCCACACACATTTTTATTTGTACGTACGTTATCACCTTCCACACACATTTTTATTTGTACGTACATTATCTCCTTCCACACACATTTTTATTAGTACGTACGTTATCTCCTTCCACACACATTTTTATTTGTACGTACGTTATCACCTTTGACACACATTTTTATTTGTACGTACGTTATCACCTTCCACACATATTTTTATTTGTACGTACGTTATCACCTTCCACACACATTTTTATTTGTACGTACGTTATCACCTTCCACACACATTTTTATTTGTACATACGTTATCACCTTCCACACACATTTGTATTTGTATGTACATTATCACCTTCCACACACATTTTTATTTGTATGTACGTTATCACCTTCAACACACATTTTTATTTGTACGTACGTTATCACCTTCCACACATGTTTTTATTTGTACGTACGTTATCACCTTCCACACACATTTTTATTTGTACGTACGTTATCACCTTCCACACACATTTTTATTTGTACGTACGTTATCACCTTCCACACACATTTTTTTTTGTACGTACGTTGTCACCTTCCACACACATTTTTATTTGTACGTACGTTATCACCTTTGACACACATTTTTATTTGTACGTACGTTATCACCTTCCACACATATTTTTATTTGTACGTACGTTATCACCTTCCACATACATTTTTATTTGTACGTATGTTATCACCTTTCTACACACATTTTTATTTGTACGTACGTTATCACCTTCCACACACATTTTTATTAAATAAAAATGTGTGTGGAAGGTGATAACGTACGTACAAATAAAAATGTGTGTGGAAGGTGATAACGTACGTACAAATAAAAATGTGTGTGGAAGGTGATAACGTATGTACAAATAAAAATGTGTGTGGAAGGTGATAACGTACGTACAAATAAAAATGTGTGTAGAAGGTGATAACGTACATACAAATAAAAATGTGCGTAGAAGGTGATAACGTACCTACAAATAAAAATGTGTGTGGAAGGTGATAAAGTACGTAAAATAAAAAAATGTGTGTGGCAGGTGATAACGTACGTACAAATAAAAATGTGTGTGGAAGGTGATAACGAACGTACAAATAAATATGTGTGTGGAAGGTGATAACGTACCTACACATAAAAATGTCTGCGGAAGGTGATAAAGTACGTAAAAATAAAAAAAATGTGTGTGGAAGGTGATAAGGTATGTACAAATAAAAATGTGTGTGGAAGGTGATAACGTACGTACAAATAAAAATGTGTGTGGAAGGTGATAACGTACGTACAAATAAAAATGTGTGTGGAAGGTGATAACGTACGTACAAATAAAAATGTGTGTGGAAGATGCTAACGTAGGTACAAATAAAAATGTGTGTGGAAGGTGATAATGTACGTACAAATACAAATGTGTGTGGAAGGTGATAACATACGTACAAATAAAAATGTATGTGGAAGGTGATAACGTACGTACAAATAAAAACGTGTGTGGAAGGTGATAACGTACGTACAAATAAAAATGTGTGTGGAATGTGAGAACGTACGTACAAATAAAAATGTGTGTGGAAGGTGATAACGTACGTCCAAATAAAAATGTGTGTGGAAGGTGATTACGTACGTACTTATAAAAATGTGTGTGGAAGGTGATAACGTACATACAAATAAAAATGTGTGTGGAAGGTGATAACGTACGTACAAATAAAAATGTGTGTGGAAGGTGATAACGTACGTACAAATAAAAATATGTGTGGAAGGTGATAACGTACCTACAATTAAAAATGTCTGTGGAAGGTGATAAAGTACGTAAAAATAAAAAACTGTGTGTGGAAGGTGATAACGTACGTACAAATAAAAATGTGTGTGGAATGTGAGAACGCCCGTAAAAATAAAAATGTGTATGGAAGGTGATAACGTACGTACAAATAAAAATGTGTGTGGAAGGTGATAACGTACGTACAAATAAAAATGTGTGTGGAAGGTGATAACGTACGTACAAATAAAAATATGTGTGGAAGGTGATAACGTACGTACAAATAAAATGTGTGTGGAAAGGTGATAACGTACGTACAAATAAAAATGTGTGTGGAAATTAATAAAGTAGCTTCCACACAAATTTTTATTTGTACGTATGTTATCACCTTCCACACACATTTTTATTTGTACGTACGTTATCACCTTCCACACACATTTTTATTTGTACGTACGTTATCACCTTCCACACACATTTTTATTTGTACGTACGTTATCACCTTCCACACACATTTTTATTTGTACGTACCTTATCACCTTCCACACACATTTTTTTTATTTTTACGTACTTTATCACCTTCCGCAGACATTTTTATGTGTAGGTACGTTATCACCTTCCACACACATATTTATTTGTACGTTTGTTATCACCTTCCACACACATTTTTATTTGTACGTACGTTATCACCTTCCACACACATTTTTTTATTTTACGTACTTTATCACCTTCCACACACATTTTTATTTGTAGGTACGTTATCACCTTGCACGCACATTTTTCTTTGTATGTACGTTATCACCTTCTACACACATTTTTATTTGTACGTACGTTATCACCTTGCACACACATTTTTATTTGTACGTACGTTATCACCTTCCACACACATTTTTATTTGTACGTACGTTATCACCTTCCACACACATTTTTATTTGTACGGACGTTATCACCTTCCACACACATTTTTATTTGTAGGTACGTTATCACCTTCCACGCACATTTTTATTTGTATGTACGTTATCACCTTCTACACACATTTTTATTTGTACGTACGTTATCACCTTCCACACACATTTTTATTTGTATGTACATTATCACCTTCCACACACATTTTTATTTGTATGTACGTTATAACCTTCCACACACATTTGTATTTGTACATACGTTATCACCTTCCACACACATTTTTATTTGTACGTACGTTATCACCTTCCACATACATTTTTATTTGTATGTACGTTATCACCTTCAACACACATTTTTATTTGTACGTACGTTATCACCTTCCACACACATTTTTATTTGTACGTACGTTATCACCTTCCACACACATTTTTATTTGTACGTACGTTATCACCTTCCACACACATTTTTATTTGTACGTACGTTATCACCTTCCACACACAGTTTTATTTGTACGTACGTTATCACCTTCAACACACATTTTTATTTGTACGTACCTTATCACATTCCACACACATATGTTTATTTTTACGTACTTTATCACCTTCCACAGACATTTTTATTTGTAGGTACGTTATCACCTTCAACACACATTTTTATTTGTACGTACGTTATGACCTTCCACACACATTTTTATTTGTACGTACGTTATCACCTTCCACACACATTTTTTTATTTTACATACTTTATCACCTTCCACACGCAGTTTTATTTGTAGGTACGTTATCACCTTCCACGCACATTTTTATTTGTACGTCGTTATCACCTTCCACACACATTTTTGTTTGTACGTACGTTATCACCTTCCACACACATTTTGTATGGGTACGTACTTTATTAATTTCCACACACATTTTTATTTGTACGTACGTTATCACCTTTCCACACACATTTTATTTGTACGTACGTTATCACCTTCCACACATATTTTTATTTGTACGTACGTTATCACCTTCCACACACATTTTTATTTGTACGTACGTTATCACCTTCCACACACATTTTTATTTGTACGTACGTTATCACCTTCCATACACATTTTTATTTTTACGGGCGTTCTCACATTCCACACACATTTTTATTTGTACGTACGTTATCACCTTCCACACACAGTTTTTTATTTTTACGTACTTTATCACCTTCCACAGACATTTTTATTTGTAGGTACGTTATCACCTTCCACACATATTTTTATTTGTACGTACGTTATCACCTTCCACACACATTTTTATTTGTACGTACGTTATCACCTTCCACACACATTTTTATTTGTATGTACGTTATCACCTTCCACACACATTTTTATTTGTACGTACGTTATCACCTTCCACACACATTTTTATTTGGACGTACGTTATCACCTTCCACACACATTTTTATTTGTACGTACGTTCTCACATTCCACACACATTTTTATTTGTACGTACGTTATCACCTTCCACACACGTTTTTATTTGTACGTACGTTATCACCTTCCACACACATTTTTATTTGTACGTATGTTATCACCTTCCACACACATTTGTATTTGTACGTACATTATCACCTTCCACACACATTTTTATTTGTACCTACGTTATCATCTTCCACACACATTTTTATTTGTACGTACGTTATCACCTTCCACACACATTTTTATTTGTACGTACGTTATCACCTTCCACACACATTTTTATTTGTACGTACGTTATCACCTTCCACACACATTTTTATTTGTACGTACCTTATCACCTTCCACACACATTTTTTTTATTTTTACGTACTTTATCACCTTCCGCAGACATTTTTATGTGTAGGTACGTTATCACCTTCCACACACATATTTATTAGTACGTACGTTATCACCTTCCACACACATTTTTATTTGTACGTACGTTATCACCTTCCACACACATTTTTTTATTTTACGTACTTTATCACCTTCCACACACATTTTTATTTGTAGGTACGTTATCACCTTCCACGCACATTTTTATTTGTATGTACGTTATCACCTTCTACACACATTTTTATTTGTACGTACGTTATCACCTTCCACACACATTTTTATTTGTATGTACATTATCACCTTCCACACACATTTTTATTTGTATGTACGTTATAACCTTCCACACACATTTGTATTTGTACATACGTTATCACCTTCCACACACATTTTTATTTGTACGTACGTTATCACCTTCCACATACATTTTTATTTGTATGTACCTTATCACCTTCAACACACATTTTTATTTGTACGTACGTTATCACCTTCCACACACATTTTTATTTGTACGTACGTTATCACCTTCCACACACATTTTTATTTGTACGTACGTTATCACCTTCCACACACATTTTTATTTGTACGTACGTTATCACCTTCCACACACAGTTTTATTTGTACGTACGGTATCACCTTCAACACACATTTTTATTTGTATGTACGTTATCACCTTCCACACACATTTTTATTTTTACGTACGTTATCACCTTCCACACACATTTTTATTTGTACGTACGTTCTCACCTTCCACACAAATTTTTATTTGTACGTACGTTATCACCTTCCACACACATTTTTATTTGTACGTACGTTATCACCTTCCACACACATTTTTATTTGTACGTACGTTATCACCTTCCACACACATTTTTATTTGTACGTACGTTATAACCTTCCACACACATTTTTATTTGTACGTACGTAATCACCTTCCACACACATTTTTATTTGTACGTACGTTATCACCTTCCACACACATTTTTATTTGTACGTACCTTATCACCTTCCACACACATATGTTTATTTTTACGTACTTTATCACCTTCCACAGACATTTTTATTTGTAGGTACGTTATCACCTTCAACACACATTTTTATTTGTACGTACGTTATCACCTTCCACACACATTTTTATTTGTACGTACGTTATCACATTCCACACACATTTTTTTATTTTACATACTTTATCACCTTCCACACGCAGTTTTATTTGTAGGTACGTTATCACCTTCCACGCACATTTTTATTTGTACGTACGTTATCACCTTCTACACACATTTTTGTTTGTACGTACGTTATCACCTTCCACACACATTTTGTATGGGTACGTACTTTATTAATTTCCACACACATTTTTATTTGTACGTACATTATCACCTTTCCACACACATTTTATTTGTACGTACGTTATCACCTTCAACACATATGTTTATTTGTACGTACGTTATCACCTTCCACACACATTTTTATTTGTACGTACGTTATCACCTACCACACACATTTTTATTTGTACGTACGTTATCACCTTCCATAAACATTTTTATTTTCACGGGCGTTCTCACATTCCACACACATTTTTATTTGTACGTACGTTATCACCTTCCACACACAGTTTTTTATTTTTACGTACTTTATCACCTTCCACAGACATTTTTATTTGTAGGTACGTTATCACCTTCCACACATATTTTTATTTGTACGTACGTTATCACCTTCCACACACATTTTTATTTGTACGTACGTTATCACCTTCCACACACATTTTTATTTGTATGTACGTTATCACCTTCCACACACATTTTTATTTGTACGTACGTTATCACCTTCCACACACATATTTATTTGTACGTACGTTATCACCTTCCACACACATTTTTATTTGTACGTACGTTCTCACATTCCACACACATTTTTATTTGTACGTACGTTATCACCTTCCACACACGTTTTTATTTGTAGGTACGTTATCACCTTCCACACACATTTTTATTTGTACGTATGTTATCACCTTCCACACACATTTGTATTTGTACGTACATTATCACCTTCCACACACATTTTTATTTGTACCTACGTTATCATCTTCCACACACATTTTTATTTGTACGTACGTTATCACCTTCCACACACATTTTTATTTGTACGTACGTTATCACCTTCCACACACATTTTTATTTGTACGGACGTTATCACCTTCCACAGACATTTTTATTTGTAGGTACGTTATCACCTTCCACACACATTTTTATTTGTACGTACGTTATCACCTTCCACACACATTTTTATTTGTACGTACTTAATCACCTTCCACACACAGTTTTTTATTTGTACGTACTTTATCACCTTCCACAGACATTTTTATTTGTAGGTACGTTATCACCTTCCACACACATTTTTATTTGTACGTACGTTATCACCTTCCACACCCATTTTTATTTGTACGTACGTTATCACCTTCCACACACATTTCTATTTGTACGTACGTTATCACCTTCCACACACATTTTTATTTGTACGTACGTTATCACCTTCCACACACATTTTTATTTGTACGTACGTTATCACCTTCAACACACATTTTTATTTGTACGTACGTTATCATCTTCCACACACATTTTTATTTGTACGTACATTATCACCTTCCACACACATTTTTATTTGTACCTACGTTATCACCTTCCACACACATTTTTATTTGTACGTACGTTATCACCTTCCACACACATTTTTATTTGTACGTACGTTATCACCTTCCACACACATTTTTATTTGTACGTACGTTATCACCTTCCACACACATTTTTTTATTTTACGTACTTTATCACCTTCCACACGCATTTTTATCTGTAGGTACGTTATCACCTTCCAGGCACATTTTTATTTGTACGTACGTTATCACCTTCCACACACATTTTTATTTGTACGTACGTTATCACCTTCCACACACATTTTTATTTTTACGTACTTTATCAACGTCCACACACATTTTTATTTGTACGTACGTTATCACCTGTCCACACACGTTTTATTTGTACGTACGTTATCACCTTCCACACACATTTTTATTTGTACGTACGTTATCACCTTCCACACACATTTTTATTTGTACGTACAATATCACCTTCCACACACATTTTAATTTGTACGTACGTTATCACCTTCCACACACATTTGTATTTGTAGGTACATTATCACCTTCCACACACATTTTTATTTGTACGTACGTTATCACCTTCCACACACATTTTTATTTGTACGTACGTTATCACCTTCCACACACATTTTTATTAGTACGTAGGTTATCTCCTTCCACACACATTTTTATTTGTACGTACGTTATCACCTTCCACACACATTTTTATTTGTACGTACGTTATCACCTTCCACACATATTTTTATTTGTACGTACGTTATCACCTTCCACACACATTTTTATTTGTACGTATGTTATCACCTTCTACACACATTTGTATTTGTACGTACGTTATCACCTTCAACACACATTTTTATTTGTACGTACGTTATCACCTTCCACACACATTTTTATTTGTACGTACGTTCTCACCTTCCACACACATTTTTATTTGTACGTACGTTATCACCTTCCACACACATTTTTATTTGTACGTACGTTATCACCTTCCACACACATTTTTATTTGTACGTATGTTATCACCTTCCACACACATTTTTATTTGTACGTACGTTATCACCTTCCACACACATTTTTCTTTGTACGTACGTTATCACCTCCCACACACATTGTTATTTGTACGTACGTTATCACTTTCCACACACATTTTTATTTGTAGGTACGTTATCACCTTCCACACACATTTTTTTTATTTTTACGTACTTTATCACCTTCCGCAGACATTTTTATGTGTAGGTACGTTATCACCTTCCACACACATTTTTATTTGTACGTACCTTATCACCTTCCACACACATTTTTTTTTATTTTTACGTACTTTATCACCTTCCGCAGACATTTTTATGTGTAGGTACGTTATCACCTTCCACACACATATTTATTTGTACGTTCGTTATCACCTTCCACACACATTTTTATTTGTACGTACGTTATCACCTTCCACACACATTTTTTTATTTTACGTACGTTATCACCTTCCACACACATTTTTATTTGTAGGTACGTTATCACCTTCCACGCACATTTTTATTTGTATGTACGTTATCACCTTCTACACACATTTTTATTTGTACGTACGTTATCACCTTCCACACACATTTTTATTTGTACGTACGTTATCACCTTCCACACACATTTTTATTTGTACGTACGTTATCACCTTCCACACACATTTTTATTTGTACGGACGTTATCACCTTCCACACACATTTTTATTTGTAGGTACGTTATCACCTTCCACGCACATTTTTATTTGTATGTACGTTATCACCTTCTACACACATTTTTATTTGTACGTACGTTATCACCTTCCACACACATTTTTATTTGTATGTACATTATCACCTTCCACACACATTTTTATTTGTATGTACGTTATAACCTTCCACACACATTTGTATTTGTACATACGTTATCACCTTCCACACACATTTTTATTTGTACGTACGTTATCACCTTCCACATACATTTTTATTTGTATGTACGTTATCACCTTCAACACACATTTTTATTTGTACGTACGTTATCACCTTCCACACACATTTTTATTTGTACGTACGTTATCACCTTCCACACACATTTTTATTTGTACGTACGTTATCACCTTCCACACACATTTTTATTTGTACGTACGTTATCACCTTCCACACACAGTTTTATTAGTACGTAAGTTATCACCTTCAACACACATTTTTATTTGTATGTACGTTATCACCTTCCACACACATTTTTATTTGTACGTACGTTATCACCTTCCACACACATTTTTATTTGTACGTACGTTCTCACCTTCCACACAAATTTTTATTTGTACGTACGTTATCACCTTCCACACACATTTTTATTTGTACGTACGTTATCACCTTCCACACACATTTTTGTTTGTACGTATGTTATCACCTTCCACACACATTTTTATTTGTACGTACATTATCACCTTCCAAACACATTTTTATTTGTACCTACGTTATCACCTTCCACACACATTTTTATTTGTACGTACGTTATTACCTTCCACACACATTTTTATTTGTACGTACGTTATAACCTTCCACACACATTTTTATTTGTACGTACGTAATCACCTTCCACACGCATTTTTATTTGTACGTACGTTATCACCTTCCACACACATTTTTATTTGTACGTACCTTATCACCTTCCACACACATATGTTTATTTTTACGTACTTTACCACCTTCCACAGACATTTTTATTTGTAGGTACGTTATCACCTTCAACACACATTTTTATTTGTACGTACGTTATCACCTTCCACACACATTTTTATTTGTACGTACGTTATCACCTTCCACACACATTTTTTATTTTACATACTTTATCACCTTCCACACGCAGTTTTATTTGTAGGTACGTTATCACCTTCCACGCACATTTTTATTTGTACGTACGTTATCACCTTCCACACACATTTTTGTTTGTACGTACGTTATCACCTTCCACACACATTTTGTATGGGTACGTACTTTATTAATTTCCACACACATTTTTATTTGTACGTACGTTATCACCTTTCCACACACATTTTATTTGTACGTACGTTATCACCTTCCACACATATTTTTATTTGTACGTACGTTATCACCTTCCACACACATTTTTATTTGTACGTACGTTATCACCTTCCACACACATTTTTATTTGTACGTACGTTATCACCTTCCATACACATTTTTATTTTTACGGGCGTTCTCACATTCCACACACATTTTTATTTGTACGTACGTTATCACCTTCCACACACAGTTTTTTATTTTTACGTACTTTATCACCTTCCACAGACATTTTTATTTGTAGGTACGTTATCACCTTCCACACATATTTTTATTTGTACGTACGTTATCACCTTCCACACACATTTTTATTTGTACGTACGTTATCACCTTCCACACACATTTTTATTTGTATGTACGTTATCACCTTCCATACACATTTTTATTTGTAGGTACGTTATCACCTTCCACACACATTTTTATTTGGACGTACGTTATCACCTTCCACACACATTTTTATTTGTACGTACGTTCTCACATTCCGCACACATTTTTATTTGTACGTACGTTATCACCTTCCACACACGTTTTTTTTTTGTACGTACGTTATCACCTTCCACACACATTTTTATTTGTACGTATGTTATCACCTTCCACACACATTTGTATTTGTACGTAAATTATCACCTTCAACACACATTTTTATTTGTACGTACGTTATCACCTTCCACACACATTTTTATTTGTACGTACGTTATCACCTTCCACACACATTTTTATTTGTACGGACGTTATCACCTTCCACGGACATTTTTATTTGTAGGTACGTTATCACCTTCCACACACATGTTTATTTGTACGTACGTTATCACCTTCCACACTCATTTTTATTTGTACGTACGTAATCACCTTCCACACACAGTTTTTTATTTTTACGTACTTTATCACCTTCCACAGACATTTTTATTTGTAGGTACGTTATCACCTTCCACACACATTTTTATTTGTACGTACGTTATCACCTTCCACACCCATTTTTATTTGTACGTACGTTATCACCTTCCACACACATTTTTATTTGTACGTACGTAATCACCTTCCACACACATTTTAATTTGTACGTACATTATCACCTTCCACACACATTTTTATTTGTACCTACGTTATCATATTCCACGCACATTTTTTTTATTTTACGTACTTTATCACCTTCCACACGCATTTTTATTTGTAGGTACATTATCACCCTCCACGCAAATTTTTATTTGTATGTACGTTATCACCTTCCACACACATGTTTTATTTGTACGTACGTTATCACCTTCCACACATATTTTTCTTTGTACGTACGTTATCACCTTCCACACACATTTTTGTTTGTACGTACGTTATCACCTTCCACACACATTTTAATTTGTACGTACGTTATCACCTTCCACACACATTTCTATTTGTACGTACGTTATCACCTTCCACACACATTTTTATTTGTACGTACGTTATCACCTTCCACACACATTTTTATTTGTACGTACGTTATCACCTTCCACACACATTTTTATTTGTACGTACGTTATCACCTTCCACACACATTTTTATTTGTACGTACATTGTCACCTTCCACACACATTTTTATTTGTACCTACGTTATCACCTTCCACACACATTTTTATTTGTACGTACGTTATCACCTTCCTGACACATTTTTATTTGTACGTACGTTATCACCTTCCACACACATTTTTATTTGTACGTACGTTATCACCTTCCACACACATTTTTTTATTTTACGTACTTTATCACCTTCCACACGCATTTTTATCTGTAGGTACGTTATCACCTTCCAGGCACATTTTTATTTGTACGTACGTTATCACCTTCCACACACATTTTTATTTGTACGTACGTTATCACCTTCCACACACATTTTTTATTTTTACGTACTTTATCTACGTCCACACACATTTTTATTTGTACGTACGTTATCACCTGTCCACACACATTTTATTTGTACGTATGTTATCACCTTCCACACACATTTTTATTTGTACGTACGTTATCACCTTCCACACACATTTTTATTTGTACGTACGTTATCACCTTCCACACACATTTTTATTTGTACGTACGTTATCACCTTCCACACACATTTTTATTTGTACGTACGTTATCACCTCCCACACACATTGTTATTTGTACGTACGTTATCACCTTCCACACACATTTTTATTTGTAGGTACGTTATCACCTTCCACACACATTTTTATTTGTACGTACGTTATCACCTTCCACACACATTTTTTTTATTTTTACGTACTTTATCACCTTCCACAGACATTTTTTTTGTAGGTACGTTATCACCTTCCACACACATTTTTATTTGTACGTACGTTATCACCTTCCACACACATTTTTATTTGTACCTACGTTATCACCTTCCACACACATTTTGATTTGTACGTACCTTATCACCTTCCACACACATTTTTTTATTTTACGTACTTTATCACCTTCCACAGACATTTTTATTTGTAGGTACGTTATAACCTTCCACACACATTTTTATTTGTACGTACGTTATCACCTTCCACACACATTTTTATTTGTACGTATGCTATCACCTTCCACACACATTTTTATTTGTACGTATGTTATCACCTTCCACACACATTTTTATTTGTACGTATGTTATCATCTTCCACACACATTTTTATTTGTACGTACGTTATCACCTTCCACACACATTTTTATTTGTACGTACGTTATCACCTTCCACACACATTTTTATTTGGACGTACGTTGTCACCTTCCACACACATTTTTATTTGTACGTACGTTATCACCTTCCACACACATTTTTATTTTTACGTACGTTATCACCTTCCACACACATTTTTATTTGTACGTACGTAATCACCTTCCACACACAGTTTTTTTATTTTTACGTACTTTATCACCTTCCACAGACATTTTTATTTGTAGGTACGTTATCACCTTCCACACACATTTTTATTTGTACGTACGTTATCACCTTCCACACACATTTTTTTTATTTTTACGTACTTTATCACCTTCCACAGACATTTTTATTTGTAGGTACGTTATCACCTTCCACACACATTTTTATTTGTACGTACGTTATCACCTTCCACACACATTTTTATTTGTACGTACGTTATCACCTTCCACACACAATTTTTTATTTTACGTACTTTATCACCTTCCACACGCATTTTTGTTTGTAGGTACGGTATCACCTTCCACACACATTTTTATTTGTACGAACGATATCACCTTCCACACACATTTTATTTGTACGTACGTTATCACCTTCCACACACATTTTTTATTTTTACGTACTTTATCACGTTCCACACACATTTTTATTTGTACGTACGTTATCACCTTCCACATACATTTGTTTTATTTTCACGTACTTTATAACCTTCCACACACATTTTTAGTTGTACGTACTTTATCACCTTCCACACAAATTTTTATTTGTACGTACGTAATCACCTTCCACACACATTTTTATTTGTACGTACGTTATCACCTTCCACACACATTTTTATTTGTACGGACGTTATCACCTTCCACGCACATTTCTATTTGTACGTACGTTATCACCTTCCACGCACATTTTTATTTGTACGTACGTTATCGCTTTTCACACACATCTATGTTCATATGTATGTTATCATCTTTTATATACATTTATGCGTGTTGGTACGTTATCAACTTCCGGATACATGTATATTTGTACGTATGTTCTCTCTTCCTAAACTTATTTATGTTTGTGCGTACTTTATCTCCTTTCACACTTATCTCTATTTCTACGTATATTATAACCTTTCTCAGACATTTTGTTCAAATGTATGTTAACACTTTTAATACAGATTTGTGTTTGTAGTTAAGTCTTAACTTTTTAAATACAGTCATCTTCACACACATTTATGACCGTACATACATTATCACCCTTTACAATAAGTTATGTTTTTTATCACCTTTCACGCACATTAACGATCGTACGTACGTTACACCTTACAGCTTTCGTACTCGATTCTTATCGTAGGGTTCCAATGTTACATTAATACCTTTCATAGAATACTATGTAATTAGTAATGAATATATACTTAATTGAAAACTGTCCAATATGCTAGATAGTAAACTAATTTATACTAATCATATAATCACAAAATTAGCGTCTGCTTTTGCAATCACAGTCCACAAATTACATTGAGAAATATTACATAAAATATTGATTTGACGTTTCTGAATTTTTCAGATAAGGATATATTCGTATTATTTGGATTCACTGGACTACTTTTTTCATCTTGAGTGTGATTTCACAACGTTTCGGTCCATCTAACCTCCGACCTTTTTCAAGTTATTTTGTCAAATTCAGGAATGTTTCCTTCGGAATCAGTAATTTGAACGGAGTTTCGAGCGGAAGCCTTTATTTACTTCACGGGGTAGCATGCTCTTGTTTTGTCAGCTATGACTGGATAGAGATCCTAAGTAATTTGCAATTGTATTTTTCGTTGCGCATACTAAGGATTAAACCTTCAACCTTCAGGAAAATATTACTTTTGACAATTGATTTTTCCGAGTACTCTAACCACTGCGCCACGAGTCCTTGTGGACAATTCTAGTACGAATTTTAGGAGCCTTAAACCTATTGTTATTTCTAGTTGTAAATATCACTATTTATTATTATTAAATATTACTTTATATATATATATATATATATATATATATATATATATATATATATATATATATTAATGTTTTTACTAATTACTTATATATATTCTCTATTATTTATAATTAACGGTTCCCATATTGTATTAAATCCTATACTAGGTTTACGTAGTAATTGCTTATATCCCAGCAAATGTGCTGTGTCTTTCAATCGTCTTACTCTCCGCCGTTCGTCTTTGACTACAATTTTTACTTCATCATATAATGGTAGATGGTTTTCCTTTTCCTTCCAGATATGATTAGCTATACTCGATTTTTCAATTTCTCCAGGTACTGCGGCTTTTCGATGTTCTTCTAACCGGACTTTTAGTGGACAACATGTGTGAAGTAATCCCCCATTGGGGAGCTTTATAACTACGCTGAGATAGCTAATCATTGCAGGGTGACGCCAGATAACCCGAGAATTCAAAATGGAGAAAATAAATATATTTTTTTATTTCATGTCAAAATAGATATTGTTTGAAACCAGAGAAATATATTTTTGCAGCTAAAAGTTGTGACAGGAACTTGAAACATAACATTGTCTGGCCTTGATGAACTCAAAGTCGGATGTCAGAACTGACATCTGACCTTAGCGAGCCGTGAGAATTAGTAATTCAGATCCCAGGTTTGGGAATCGCATACACGAAAAAACCTGAAGCTTTTCGATTTCGTGGCGAAATCTTATTGGCTGGGGAAATTTCCACCCCATCCACATACCTCACTATATATACGACCGTCGTGCGAAAATTAGTAAGATGAGATCAGATTGCTGTTTATTTCGGGGAGAATAGATCGTATAGAAACGGCCGTTCCCTGGAGAGATGACCCCTTTACATCCTCATCCACCCGTCTGTCACTGCCTGTGAAGAGATTGAGACTTTGAAAAACTTACTAAGAACTGAATGATATTTGTAAAAACATTTGTACATAAGTTTGTGAAAATTCACTCTGTAGACTAGAGTACATGAGTTTGTCTTTCTTCCTGCTTGCGGCTTTGATATTCGCTTTCAGCATACAGGATTTCAATGTAACAACCCTCAGAGAAGACTAGACGACACGAGCCGAGATTTCCAGATAAATAAGGGTTCTAACCACCTTTTCACAAGGAGGGGCTACACATGTTTCACCTTTGTATAGTTTTTCACATTTACATAGGATTTGACTCTCACAAACTTTTTCCGGAGAGTTGAATCACTCCTGAATACTATCCTGAGTTCATATGGATTACAAGCCCTTCATATATGGTATACAAACTGTGGTGAGTTTCTGGGTGTCTTTTGTGTCTGGTTCAGATTTCTTGGATCTGATGTCATGCTCTCAGTAG
This sequence comes from Euprymna scolopes, assembly GCF_053919585.1. Taxonomy (NCBI): domain Eukaryota; kingdom Metazoa; phylum Mollusca; class Cephalopoda; order Sepiida; family Sepiolidae; genus Euprymna; species Euprymna scolopes. The sequence goes on from NC_136499.1 coordinate 70,122,259, forward strand.
TTGTTTCGGTTGAGGGTTTCTCTTAAACTGTCCATCTTCTCTTGATATACATTGGTGTTACTACATATTGCTTTTGCTCGGTGTTGTAGGTTACGGACGATTCCTTTCTTTACATTGACGGTGGTAGTTTCGCTGGACAGTACCTAAACTTCAACTCAGCGGGGGGTAGAGTATTTGGAAAAATCAATTGTAAAAAGTAATATTCTTCTGAAGGTTGAAAGTTCAATCCTCAGTGTGGGCAACCGAAAAATACAATTGTGAATTAGTCAGGACCTCTAACCAGTCATGGCTGATGGAACAAGAGCACGCTACCCCCCCCCCCGTGAAGTAAATAAAGGGTTCCGCTCGAAATTCCGTCCAAATTCCTGAGTTCGTGAAAAACGTTCCTGAGTGCGACAAGATAACCTGAAGAAGGTCGGAGGTTACATGGAACGAAACGTTGTGAAAATCACACTGAAGATGAGGACAGAAGTCCGATAAACCTTACTAAAACGAAAAATATTGATTTATTTACAGTAACCTGTGTTTCAACATGTCTAGCTAAATGTTAGCAGAGCCAGACAAAAAGAAAATGTCAAAATTCATGTAAACGAAAATAGATGTATAAATTTTTTTTGGTTGTTTTGAACCAAGAATTTATATTGTTAATATTTAATGTTTCATTTTCTTATCCATAAGACAATAAAAGACAATGTCGTCTCTAAACTGTTTTTCTTATTTTGATTACTTATTAATATAAAGTTAATATTTTATGCATTGATTTTTCAATATTTACTTATAGGATGTGCAATATGTAAACGGAAATATATAGCAAGTTATGAATAGGGCTATGACAACAGAATGTTCTTATTGTTTTGATTCTATATAAATATATCCGACACAGTAAGACACAGTTAATCAACCGAGAACCACATCACTCTATATAAAAACATATAAGATACACATGCGAGAGTCAAACAAGGAAAGAATATGGTGTTGGCCTAGCCCTAGTAATGAAAATAAGAAAATACTTATAGCAAGTAAGCTAAAAAAAGGCGTCCGCATCTCACTTCTGTAGAAAATGCTCTGGCTAAAATGCATTTAGTCTGATGATTCCCTACGGGGTAGGAGGGGTGGAATGCAGATTTTTTTTTGTTTTGTTTTTTTTGTTTTGTTTTTTTTTGTGTAGCGTAATTGCGTAAATATATTTTCATAACTTTATTCTGTTATCATGCAAATTCGTTTGGAGTAGAGCATCGCATGAAAAATGTTTCTGAACTATATAAATGTCTTTTTCAGTTCTTATCGTTGCGCTAGCTTACAATAAATTATTCGGTATTAATCGCGAAACTAGTTCAAAAGAGAATTCGTTTTTTGCGACAACATATTCCTTCGATGAATGAAGTAAATGAGATCGTGTTTAATAATAACGGCATATGATTATTGCTTGCATTTGTCTGTGACATAATTTGTCTCGACAGTGAACGATGATTCAGAAAACCGAGTTAAAATCGGAGGTTGTTGCGTTGACTTTCAAACAGATTTTCAATGTGAAATGAGTAATTACATTAACCTGTTTTTAGCAAACTCCATGATTTATATATCTATATATATAAAAATGTAAATTTGGTTCGTTACAAAAGAATAAAACCATATTTCTACGTTACCAGTTTATTTAAAATTTTCAGACAACCCATCTTTAGAGTCGAGGTATGTTTTTATGTTATTAAAATAAATTTACCTCGCGAATTATTAAAATATTAAATAAAATAAATATATTTTTTAACCATTACTGCGAATCTGTTCTGTTTATAAAACTGAACTTCCGGTTCGATTCATTTCACAGCCACGAATTGACGAAAGATTTAATTTTCTGGTAACTCGATAAGTAAAAATAAAAACATAATTCATTTATTTATTTTCCAAATTTTTTTAATTTACACATCTTTTCTTTATCATATAAGGCCAAAAAAAAAGTTTGTCGCTTGCTAAGCTAAAACAAAGTTTTTTTGTTTTTTATTTTTCTAATTTCAAAATATGTTGCACCATTATTGTGATGTTTAATTTGCAGTATATTTCAATTTAACTTTTATTATAAAAAGATTGAGTTTATAATTTGTTTCCTGCAAAAAAAATACCCTCTCTTAAAAAAACAGGCAAAACTAGCTGATAAAATATGTAAGCCTTCTGGGGAGCTAACCGCTTCAATATAATTCTAGAAACATATAGTGAGAAAACACGGAACATTTTATATATTGAATATACTATATTTATAATTTTTTATTGTAGGATTCTCCTGATCTCGCGGTTTTTTTTAAATCTCAGTTGCCAACATTGCATCACTAAAAAACACATTACAGGCTTAATGTAAACAGAATGTGTTTACAATATCGGTAAATTTTCAATGGGTTTAATTACATGATTATTGATAATGCAACCATGTGATTGAACTTTAATTTAAATTAACCACACGTGGTCGCAAAGTGAATGCCGACGCTCAAAGTGTATACACATTTTGACTCCTCCCTTTACTTAAAAATTCACCAAAAATCAGGAAATTAACCAATTTTAATGAAAATTGCAGTATTTTTCAGATAATGATCGCAGAATATAATGAACTAATTATTTTTACTTCACTCTTAGTGAAAATGTTTTATTTTGTTTAAACAAAAAATACCTTTACTAAAGTTATGGTTTTCAGTAGTAAATAAAAAAACGCAAGAATTTATTTTTGCTTTTTTTTAAAGCGTCGTAATTTGTAACAATAAAAAATATTTTTTACAGTAACATTGCGAAAAAAGACCCTAAAGTCCGTATTAATGAATTCGATATAACTCGAAGAAAATGAATTCTCGCATACTATTCAGGAAATTAAAGATTCAATTAGATTCTATTTCAGTAACCTAAATTATTTAGGGTGAAATGAGTTTATGAATTTATAGTCAAACCTAAATATTTTTTTGGTAAATATCCAGATACGCTACTACAGAACACCGACCACTCTAATTTGCTTGGGAGTGGATGTGATGTTGGGGGGCGCGTGCGCCCCTACATCACATCCGCCCCCCCCCCCCGCTCGCGCCCCCAATGTACAAAGTAAAATCTTCGGAAAATGTTAAATGGTGTTCTAATTGGTATATGTCGGTGCGTTACTTACGGAACATTTGAAAATTCTATGTTCCAGGTAAAAAAAACAAAAAAACGGATAAATTACCCCCCTACTCCAACTTGGTGTGCTTTCCTTTTCTTATTTTATTTCTTTTTCATCTAATTTTAAATTTTCCACCTAAAAAGCGCTATAATGTATTTTTGAAAATTAGAAAATTCTATGTCCTGGAAAAAAATCCCCTCCCCCCCCCCAACGTAGTTTGCTTGGTGAAGCCGTCGTTTATGCTACAGCGTGCATATGCGTAGCATAAACGGAAGCTGCAAAATGGTGGAAAGAAGTTCGTGGGTTCAGGGGTAAATACCATGCAAACGGTACATTTGCCCCAAGTTTGACTATCAGATTCCTTGTCAGCGACCTCAATTACATGTAAAAAAAAACAAATTAGAGTGGTCGGTGTTCTGTAGTAGCGTATCTGGATATTTACCTTTTTTTTCTTGCTTAAAAAAAGTAGCATTAATACAGTAAGTTAGGTAAAATTTGCATAGAATGCTCTACTTTACGGTTGTAAAAATGGAACGGAAATTTGAATTTCGTTCCCTTTTAAATTCGGTACATTTTTACATTACGTCCAACTCATCGTTCACATTCGACACGTGAACTTTTATAGCTTTTCGGGTATTCTGGCAAGGTTAAGGGTGTCTATTCCGAAAGCCGTTCTTAACATGGGTAGATTGGTAGGTGTGTAAGAAATTTCGTGAAAAACAGTGAATAATTCCACCCCGTCTTTCCAAGCTTATAACTCCTCGAAAAATGTAACTCAAGCCCTAATTTTTTTCCAATTAAAGGAGCAAGGACCAAGGTTTCATTAAAAAAAAAAAAACATGTTTCTAAAAAAAAAAGGGTTTTAACTTCGGACTTTACAGGTAAATTTCTAAAAAACACTACTTTTTTGTTTAAAATTTGAATATATTATTTATTGACCTTTTCTATTCAATTTGTGATATATAACACTTTGGTGAATAAATTATTTACTTTTTAATAGACATTTCAAAATGAGAGGCGTGAATTATTCGATCCCCTGTCTTTCCAAGCTTATAACTACTCGAAAAATGTAATTCAAGCCCTAAATCTTTTTTTCAATTAAAGGAGCAAGGACCAAGGTTTCATAAAAAAACAAAAGAAAAAACAAACAACGTGGTTTAATAAAACAGGTTTTAAACTTCGAACTTTACAGGTAAATTTCTAAAAAATCACTACTTTTTTGTTTTAAATTTGAATATATTACTTATTGACCTTCTCTCTTCAATTTGTGATATATAAAACTTTGGTGTTTAAATTAATTATTTACTTTGTACTAGACACTTGAAAATGGGGGGGGGCCGTGAACTTAAAAAAAACGTTTGTCTAAAATATTATATTCGGTTTATTGGAAAGAGCATAAAATTTCACATTGACCCTGAAAATATCGTAAAAATAGAATCAATAGAAAAATTTTGATAGATTTTTAAAGTTTAAAAATTGAAAAATATTGAGTTCGTAAAATTCATTAGTTTTTAAAAAAAATCTATTACTTTTAAAACAACTTTAATAGTTTATTTTGGAAGTATAATCCATAAAGAAAATAAACAACCCAGAGTCTAGCGGTTCTGGGGAAGAAACTATTGGAGTAAAAAGATCTTTTACATCTAGGGATCTCTACAGTGTGGGGGTGGGATTTAGCAGCCTGTCGGGTTTGTCGAGGGTGCACACGTCGTGGGGGCACAAGTGATTGCAGTTCGTCAGAGCATTCACCACTAAAATACTTGTAGAAAAGGCAGAGGGATGCAACATTTGGTCAATGGGACAGAGGCTGAAGCTTAGATGCCAGTTCAGGGACTATCAGGTTTGCGACTCTCTTTTAAACCTTGTCAAGGAGCGAGAGACTAGTAGCAGATGCACCAGCCCAGATGTGGCAGCAATACTCCATACATGGGCGAATGGTGGCCTTATAGAGGTACAGGATACTTTCGGGTGTTAGTAGTTTTCTAGCACGGTAGAGAGAGCCCACCTTTCTTGCAGCGGCCCTGGCAATGCCTTCAATGTAATTGTTCCAACTCATGTTTCCTGTGAACGTTAGGCCAAGGAGTTTGAAAGATGGACTCTCAGATAAAGAGTCGTTGGCCATTGCTATGGGTGGTAGAGAGGGTTTCTTGTAATTATTGAATGAAACTAGTTTAGTCTTGGCCGCATTGAACGCGACCAACCACTTTTGTCCCCATTCCACTACAGATTGGAGGTCTTCCTCTTGTGTTTCTGCCATTTCTTTAGAAATGTGTTCATTCGTCTTCCTGTCGTGCCTGCCATAGAGTGTAGTGTCATCAGCATATATATCCATCTCAGAGGCAATTTTGTCGGGGAGGTCATTTATGAATATCAGGAACAATAGAGGTCCAAGGATAGAACCTTGGGGCACCCCCACTTTTAAAAGAGAAATTACGAGATTTTTATATTTTATTCGCAGTTTCGTGATAGGGGTGTAAAAAATTCCTAAAAAATTCTGATAAATCTACTAGATTGGAGTGTTTATTCATTGTAAACGTACCCGACAACCTATAAATGGCGACATTTCCAATGTGAATGGTAAGCTGGACTTATGTAAAAAATAACAAAAAGATATACCAAACTGACTTTTTCGTTTAAAAATGGAATTATTTCCCTTTCGTTATTAACTTTTTTTTTTTAATAAATATTTTGTGTTTTATATACATGAAATACAATTGTTGAATGTTACTGTTTTGATTATATTCGTTTGAAGGGGGCACAATTAAAAAATTAAGAAAGATTAAAACGAAGCGAAATTTAAGTTTCCGTTCCATTTTTACAACAACCGTAAAACAGTGCTTACTCAGCAAGTTTTATCGTAATTTACAAGCATATTGAAACACTAAATCAACATTTTATTTATTTTTCTGCATAATTAATGATGGAAGTATTTTTCTGTTTATTTTCTGAACATCTGTTAAAAAAAATAAATAAATTTTACATTCTCTTGAAAAAAAAGAATAAAACTTTTCTCTACTTTCACATGTGATCCATTTTAACAAACTGAGCCACAGCAACGCGTGGCCAGGTACAGCTAGTATATATATATATATATATATATATATATATATATATATATATATATATATATATATATATATATATATATTAATTCATTTATTGCGGACAGTTATCCTCATCTTAGTTGTTGTTTCACGACGTTTCGGCCAACTATTCCTCTGGCCTTCATCAGGTGATAACCGCGACGAGATAGGAACTGCAATTACTGCCATCCATAGTTGGTGTCGTCTCACCACGTTTTTTGGCCAAGTAAGCCTCTGGCCGGCTTTAGGTGGGATTGAAACCGCTATCTTCAGACAATTCTCACCTGGAACCGAAGAGATTCAACGTCTCTATCCATTGCGCCACGGCCCCGAAGGCAGTTAGGAGATTCGGAGTTCCTATCCCGTCGCGATTACCACCTGACGAAGGCCAGGGGAATAGATGGCCGAAACGTCGTGAAACAACAATTAAGAAAAGATGAGGATAATAGTCTGCAATAAATAAATTGATAAATAATTCTCATCTCAATAATGAATTCAAATTAAATTATATATATATATATATATATATATAATTTGAATTCATTAATTTTATATTTTATTTTTTATGTGCGTAAACGTAAAATAATTCTCTCTCTAATTCTTTTTCTCTCACTATATATATATATATATATATATATATATATATATATATATATATGTACATATATAGAGAGAAAGCAAAAGAGAATATATATATACATATATTATTTATACATAAAAAATGTTTGAATATATATATATATATATATAAATCAAATTATAATTAAATTAAAAATCCGTTTCATAAGAAGGAACAACAACAAAATCAATTATCTGTACGATCGTTTCGGAAAACAATGCTTTTTATTGTGGTATACATCAAGTTACGTACAATAATTACATATAGTTTTAAAAATAACTCTGTCAAACCAAACTACTCTATCCAACTATATTTGGCAACTAAAAATAGCAATATTTCTTTCAACTTAAAATGGCGAATAATTGAGACTTGCAAATCATATAAACCAGGAGATAAATTTTGTGCACTATGTACAAAAGAGACCCTAAAAATTTTAAAATATGAAGATATACAAAATACAACCACACTATTAAATTCAAGACAGGAGCTTATATTTACATGCAGTCATAAACGTTGGTTTAAATTTAATAAATATAAACCACCTTAAATCATTAAAAATTACTTATTAGTAAAGATAGATTACAATTTTTTTTTTTTTGATAAATTAAGTCAGACTAATTATCCCCCTTACACCATTTAAGTAAAGAAAATATGACAATTATCTCCCCTTACAACATGTAATTGCAAAAACAACATTCGAAATATAAACCTAGCGTCTTTAAATCAAAAATACGCTAACGGGAATAATTTATTGCACGGGCGCCCCCCCCCCCTTTTAAAATTCATCATTCAATAAGATAAAAAGCTATAGCAAACATCTAAATGAGTATTTTAACCATAGTTCTTGATTTCAAAAAGCGAAAAATTAAAAGGTAAATATCTCTATATATTTTTAAAGCAAACGTATAATGTAAATTCAAATCTTTATTTTACTCAATTTATTTTATATCTCTAACCCATATTAATTTTCTTATAAATTTTAAATTCAGACCTTTTATTTCAATTTTTTCAGATTCATCTGCCTTACTTTTAATGCTAGGTTTATTTATGGTGTCTTTTAAATTCAATAAAAACCCTTCAAAATTTGCTGACGAGGAGACCTAGCTTATTTAAAAACTATATGTAATTATTGTACATAACTTGATGTATACCACAATAAAAAGCATTGTTTTCCGAAACGATCGTACAGATAATTGATTTTGTTGTTGTTCCTTTTTATGAAACGGATTTTTAATTTAATTATAATTTGATTTTTAAAATTTAAATTATCAATCACATTACTTAATATTGAATTAGATCTAGGACATTTACCTATCGAGCTTATTATATATCTAAATTACAACGAGCACTTTCTCTTTCCTGTATTTTAATTAAACTAGTAATTTCACTGTTACATTAAAATACACCCAGCTCTTTAAACTATTGTTCTAATCTCCTTTAAATTATATATATATATATATATATATATATATATATATATATATATATATATATATATATATATATATATATATGGCAAGTACGCTAAAAGCATGCGTCCATGTTTTATTTCTGCAGGAAGTCACTGGTCACGATGCTTAGATTTATTATTTGCGATTGCTTTTACTTATTGTTTTAAACTTATAAATCTAGTAGTGATCTCTTGCTGTGATGAAATATGGACTCCTCTATATAGCTTAATGTATTCATACTACTTCTCTTACTTAGCTATATTTACGTATTGAGCCTTGTTAAAGTAAATGGTGGAAATATATATACACTATAAATTATATTATCTAATAAAATATGTATATAAATATATAAATATATATATATATATATATATTTATATATATATATATACAGGGTGAACAGAAAGTCCTTGGACCAATTCAAAAGTGGTTTATTAATAGAAAATTACAAAAATATAAATTAAACATGAATGAAAATTATAAGTTAGGAAACCAAGAATAAATTCAAATTATTTATTTTCAATGTGATGTCCCTTCCTTTCGATTAGACGTTCAGTTTTCTGTCTGAAGTTACCAACCGAGGCACGCAGCGTTTCCTGAGGTATTTTAGTCCATTCACTTAGAAGAGATGTCTTCAAAGCATCAACACTTGGACGAGCAACAGAAAAGACCTTTGCCTCCAACAAAGACCACACCGAAAAATCCATGGGATTCAAATCAGGCGATGCAAGAGGCCACATCTCCTTACTCCAGAATCTTAGAAAATGACGTTGGCACCAGTCCTGAGTTTTTCTGGAGGTGTGGGATGGTGCTCCATCTTATTGGCAGGTGAAAGGCTGATCTTTGAAGTGTTTCTTCATTTCTTCAAATGCTGGAACCAAAATATCGTTAATGTAGCGATCTGTGTTGATCTTAACCCCCTGCTCCACGAAAATCAGAGGCGACTTCCACGATTTGGAGACTGCAGCCCACACCATGAGGGAAGACGGCTTTTGTCGGCGGAAAACTATTCTCACGGAGTCATCAATGTCTGCCGAAGATTTTGCGTAAACTCTGTCGTTCTGATTGTTAACAGTCGCTTCAATTGTGAAGAGTTTTTCATCAGAAAAAGATCTCTCGCTCTGCCGTGCCAGCCTTCAGTTCTCCAAGAAGAAGCTTTGCTCTTTCAAGTCTCTTGTGCTTTTGGGCAGGTGTGAGGTACTGTCTCTTTCTCATCTTGTAGGGGGACAACTGGAGATCGTTTTTTACGATGGTTCTCATCGAGGTCACGCTCACATTCATGTCTTTAGCCATTTATCTTGCAGATCTCTTCGGGTTCCTCTTTACCCTCTCTCAGACAGCTTTAATCACCTTCTTTGTTCGAGCAGTGCGAGGTCTTCCACTCCTAGTACGGTCTTCAGATGTGCCAAGTTCCTTAGATCTGTTCACAACATGGTACACGGTGGATTTAGCCACTTTCAAGAGCTTAATAATCTCTGAGTTTGTCCTTCCCGCGCAATGAAGCTGAATTATGGCCTCTCGTTTGCTCATTTTTCTGAAAGTTTAAACAAAATTATTTTAATATTTTTGTTGAAAATAATTAGATCGATAGTTAGACTAAATACTTTCTTTATTTGAAAGGAGAAAAAGTGATTTTAACAATATTTAATTTTAAAACTAAAAATGGTCCAAGGACTTTCTGTTCACCCTGTATATATATAACAGTGTTATATTCACTGTTATATATATATATATATATATATATATATATATAATATATATATATATATATATATATATATAACAGTGAATGTTCCAAAGAACTGCAAGCAATTATACCCCCTCGACGTAAATATCCGACCAACCCGACAAGCAACAAAATCCCACCCCTTTACAGTTGAGATCCCTAGATGTAAGAGAGCCTTCTACTCCAGTAGTTTCTTCCCCAGGACCGCTAGACTTTGGAATTCCCTTCCGGGTTCCTGCTTACCCAATTCCTACTGACATGCAGAAGTTCAAGTGTAACGTGAACCGACATCTTGCTGCCCATCTCCCCACATACTACCCCTGTTGCTTATGTCCCTGATAGTAGCCCCCTACATCAAAGTGGCAATGTGCCTTGTTTTGGGTGAAAATGTAATAAAAATAAATAAATATATATATTTATACACATACAATTATTATATATACACATATTATATATATATATATATATATATATATTCACACACTAACATGGATACCCGACGTTATCCAGAATTGAATGTAGATCAACAAATTTTTCCTTTTTTCAATACTTTAATTGTTATCGAAATTAGTGAACTCGCCTATTTTTCAATCAAATATCTATTGCATATTAATCTGGTAGTCGAATTATTGTAAATATTATGTTTATAATCTTCAAGTACGACTCTTGTTGTATGGAGAATAGATTTAGTCTTTGGATCCGTTCTTGGAAGAACCTAATCTTCTTTTGCTATTAATAGTAATGAACTTTTGCGTTACTTGATTAGAAGATATTTAAATTTCATTCTTATTGTTGAGATAATTCAACTGAATGTATTTTCTAAAAACGTAGATTTTGATGTTTACGTGCATATTAATCTGATAGTCGAATCATTTTAAATATTATTTTATGATCTTAAAGTATGACTCTCGTTGTATGTTTGAGCTGTTATCCCAGAACACTTTATCTTCTTTGCTTTAAAATAATATGAGCTTTGCTTCTGAAATTATCTTATTTATAGTATCTGCTTATTTTTCTCTTGTAATTCTTATGTAATACTTTTACATTAAATTACCGACAAGTTTTTTCACCTTACGAAGAACGCTCAAATGTGACAGAGATTCATCAGTCCAAATATGACAACAGTACTTCATACATGGTATGATAATAAATTTATAGGGATAGAGAATTTCCGAATATGTGAGAAAGTGTTTAGAGCGATAGAGAGAACGGATTTTATGAAAAGCAGAAAGAGCAATGGATCTAATGTATGAATTCCAATAAATATTTGGCGAGAAAGAAAGACCTAGCATTATTTATTAATTGATTTATTTCGGACTATTATCCTCATTTTTTTTTTTTTTTAGTTGTAGTTTCACGACCTTTCGGCCAACTATTCCTCTCGTCTTTGTCAGGTGGTTACGCCTCGCAGTGTCCCGAGAGGAAGTTTCATATGCATCCTCGCAGTGACTTAGTACAAGATACATTGTAGTCTACATTGCACTGTAGAGAATATACTGTTGATTTTATGAAATTATTGTATATAGTGGCTTGTAATTATATTCAAAATGCAAAGGTCAAGTATCATGGTTCAATGATGCTCTAAACAGAAACGATATTTTCGAATGCGCCCCTGTCTTATCAAAGCAGCACCCGTTAATTTTATGAAATTATTTTTAAATAATCACTTGAATTAGATATACGTTAAAAGCTCTAGTATCGTCGTTCATGCATTCCGAATATGCTGTTGTCCTAGCCCTAGTAATGAAAATAAGAAAATACTTATAGCAAGTAAGCTAAACAGAGGCGTCCGCATCTCATTTCTGTAGAAAATCCTCTGGCTAAAATGCATTTAGTTTGATGGTTCCCTACGGGGTAGGAGGGGTGGAATGCAGATTTTTTTTTTGTTTTTTGTTTTTTTTTGTGTAGCATAATTGCGTAAATATATTTTCATAACTTTATTCTGTTATTACGCAAATTCGTTTGGAGTGGTCCATCGCATGAAAAATGTTTCTGAACTATGTAAATGTCTTTTTCAGTTCTTATCGTTGCGCTAGCTTACAATAAATTATTCGGTATTAATCGCGAAACTAGTTCAAAAGAGAATTCGTTGTTTTTGCGACAGCATATTCCTTCGATGAATGAAGTAAATGAGATCGTGTTTAATAATAACGGCATATGATTATTGCTTGCGTTTGTCCGTGACATAATTTGTCTCGACAGTGAACGATGATTCAGAAAACCGAGTTAAAATCGGAGGTTGTTGCGTTGACTTTCAAACAGATTTTAAAAAAGAGCCTACTGCTGAAAGCAGAAAGATCAATGGATCTAATGTATGAATTCCAAGAAAGATTTGATGAGAAAAAAAGACCTAGCATTATTTATTAATTTATTTATTGCGGACTATTCTCCACATCTTATATCTTTTTTTTAGTTGTTGTTTCACGACTATTGTGCCAACTATTCCTCTGGACTTCGTCAGGTTGTTACGACGAAGGCCAGATGAATAGCTGGCCGAAACCGCGTGAAACAACAATTAAAAAAAAAAGATGAGGATAATAGTCCGCAATAAATTAAAAACTTAGCAGTTTCAAAGTCGAATTTTCCTCATGAACCGAGTCCTCTATGAGAAGCTTAGGGAGAAAAGGGGCACACCTACGATCGAAAGACAGAATCTGAATCTTAATACGATTAAACGGAACAAGCCAGTTCGTACGCCACTTTACAACTGAACTTCTAAATTAGCTGCATATTTCAACTTCACTCCCAAAACTCACCGTTTAAAGCTTCTTTGTCCCAAATTACCTCGTTTGAAACAACACCTTGTTTGACTCATTGGGCTGTGCCGTTTTGATGTCTGCAAGGGTTAATACGATTCTTTTTTATTCTAATGTAATGGTTCTCGTTTTTGTCGACTAAAAGAATTCGGAAGTTAATTATGTTCCCATAATTAAAACCACAGGTGGTTAATTAAAACGAAATGAAACATAATGTTTATATCATTCTTCTTGCACAACATGACATAAAAATGTCTGCGTTTTTAATTTTATCTGTTTCGAATCGTAATGTTAATTTTAATGTTTACCGTTTTACGGCACATCAACGCTTTTAATGTTTTTTTTAACGTAGAAACGATGTATTTTCTCATTGAAACCAATTAATTGAACACAAATTGTCTTCATAAGTTTTGATTGTAAAATTAATCTCTATTGTAGATCGTTCTAATGCTTCTGGGTTTTTTAGATGAGGATTGATAATTTGGATTATTTGGATTATTCGGACTACTGTTCTCATCTTAAGTGTTATGCATACAACATTGAGCTGTGCCGTTTTCTTTGTGTGTATCTTGCGAGCTCTGGATCTTGCTATTTAACATGGGCATCCGGGCGGAATTTCCAACGAAAAATTGTATTTAATTCACCTGAGTAGCATACTCTCGTTCTGTCAGCAATGTCTTACGTAATTCGCAATTTTGAGATTACACCGGCTGAAACGTTGCGAAAAAAAAAGGTAAAAACAGTAGTCCAAATAATCTAAATAATCGAATCGTTATGTTTACTATTTCTCTGTTTCACGATACGCCAACACTTTCGGGGTTATTTGACACAAAAGTAAGTTCTTTTCCCATTGATTTGTGTATACAATTGTTTGAACGCAAGTTGTCTTTATAAGTATGGAGAGGTTGTAAAAGTAAGAGGTTACTCCACTGCCTGCACATGCTTTAGTCCATGTCATATCGGGGCAATATTGCATCCATGAGTTCGTTTGACAAGTAATTCCACGGAATGTGCTCCAATAAACTTACTGTATTTGAACCCTCTTAACAAAACTACCACTAATGTGTATTGGGGTGTAATTATTAATTTATGTCTAACAACTATTGTTAAAATTCCACTAATTAAAATCGAAAATGTATCCCTCAGGGTAAATCCTAATTTGGCATACAAATATACAATAAGTATTAGTTTAAAATATACTATATATATATATATATATATATATATATATATATATATATATATATATACATATATAGTTTTTCATATATATCTTTGTAACCTGCAACCAAAAAGAAGTCGATACGGTCAAAATAAAAATATGATAGCTTTTAAATAAAAAAAAGAAGAAAAAAATGGCCACCCACAAAATACGAAAAAAATACCCTTGTCATATATAAGATTAGTTTCGTACCCATAACTTGAAAATGTCCTTCTCGGTTTTAACCTTACTACACACACATATGTCCTGTTGAGAACATACTTACACTCTTTACTTTATACATTGCACTATACTTAGTGGTGTGGCACTTATAGTAGTGCCACGTTAGTGGTTGCTTATGCACCCTCACCCTGCAGGGCCAGGTTGTAATTTGGTTGTAGGTGGAGAGATACATAGAAATGCAGCTCAGAATTCCCTTTCCCTTTTTTGGTCTCTTTTCGTCTGAACGGCATGAGGTGAGCACGTATTTTCTGTCCCTCTGTAGATTAGAGGAAGGGGAGTCCCCTCCTCTCATCATTAGTTAGGTTAGTTAGTTTAAGAAGCTAATTGTATTTAGTTTATCGTATGAAACAATTGGAGAATACAATAGTTAAGATCATGTATACAATTGTGTTGTGCGTTGTTTGTGCCTGTATTGAATGTCTGACTAAGGTCAAAGGACACGGGCTTGAAGACGAAGAAAATCCGATGCAGAAAGTCACCACTAGAGGGGAACGCAGCCCTGAGTGAGGGAGATGACCACACCCAACATTTCGGTATGCTTTTGATTTTACCTCTGACAAAAGACGTCTAACTGACAGATCTTCATGCACGGACTGTTTCCGGGACATTTAGTATAACACGTGGGTCGGTCACGCACCAGCGACTGGGCGCATCGTGTTATAATTGGAGCCGTTTTGACCAGCTATTCTAGCAAGGAATAAGAGAACATGGACGAACATGATCACAACTAAAGGAGGAGTCCTAATAAGAGCAAACGAAAAAAGAAGGGCAGTAGTACTCAGTACTAGACGATAAACGAATATCTAAAAACATTGTTTAAAAGAAATTTAAAGGTGAAAATAAAAAGTAAAAAATGGCAGACCAATACACACGCGCGCACAAACGCAAATAAAATGAATGCATTCAGAAACCTGAAGAAAAGAAAAAGAAAAGAGAAAAGTTTGCTTTGCACCAACGAAGAAACAAAAGAGTTACATACAAAAGATCGATTCAGAAAGAAAAAAAAGTTTACCCTTTCAACATCCACACACACGAAACTTAATCAAAAAAGAAAAAAAACGTATTGAAAAAGTAACCCTTCGATTGAAAAAATTGAGAAATGTTTCCCTCTACAAAAAAAAAAAATTAGAGGCGAAAAAAAAGTCTCTCTAATAAATGCATATCTCTTTCTCTCTCACACTATCTCTCTCTCTTTCTTTCTCTCTCTTTCTCTCTCTCTCTCTCTTTCTCTCTGTCCATATATATGCGTGTATATATATATGTGTTTGTATGTATATGCATATTTGTGTTACATGAAAAAAAGAGAAAAAATCCTTCGAACAATGCTCGAAAAATAAATTTAAAAGAAGGACAAATGAATACCTAACAATTGTAATCTGATTTTTTTTTTATTTCAGGCTGAAAAAAAGCATAAGACTCTTGTTGAGTTTCTGACTTTACAAATGTTAATTAGATGAGAACCTCGTAATAATGTTACTGATTCAGATTTGAAAAGATAGAACTCTAGCTTCTAACACTTCATGTTGTGGACTATAGAGGGACAATTTAAAAGAGAAATTGCTGGGCATACACAATGCATTCTGAACTATTTCATGTGTTCTTTTTCATGTTATATTACAATTAACGTCGAAACATAAAGGGACTTTTTATTTTATGTTTTTATTGATGTTTGTCTGTTTAAAAAAAAAAGGAAAGAAAAAATGTATTGCTAAAATTTTGGATTACATAATATGAAGGTTTTTGTGTGCGAGCGCCTTACGAAATTGATCAAAATAATATTTTTTCTATTTTTGTTATTTTTTTAAAACTCGTAGAAATGTTTAAATTCAACAGCTCTTAACTGTCAATCATATTTTTTTAAAACAATGACGCACATGGAAAAAATGAATTGAGTCTCGCCATTGTGTGATTTAACAGGTGAATAGTGGGGTGTGTTATGGTACCGCTCTGCCCCCCCTCTATCTCTCTCTCTCTCTCTCTCTCTCTCTCTCTCTCTCTTACTCTCTCTCTCTCTCTCTCTCCCATTCCTTACCCTTTAAGTTTTTGAGGACGAGGGAAAATGATTTTTTTAGTTATTACGTAACTAGACTTGGGAAGTTAGTGGCGGCTTCGCGTCCCTCTTTCTTTCTTTCTCTCTCTCTCTCTCTCTCTCTCTCTCTCTTTCTCCCTTCTCGTGATTTTCGTACTTGCATAGCTAGACCCCCATGACGGATTGCAAGAGAGCATATAATAGCGAATTAACTTGGATTTTTTTTTTAAATTTTACCTAGTTTAAAGAAAAAAATTACTTATGCTTCCTTAAAATACATTAAATGATGTCTTCATTTGTTTTTTATTAAAAATAATAAGAGACAATTATCCAAACATAGCACTTAAAGTACTTTTCTGAAATCTTCGAATGTTTACAAAAGCCAACTGTTACATGGTTAGGTTGGCTTTTTAAAAGTTCTCTGAAATTTTCATAGATTATTTTAAAGAAAAATTATGCTATTACATTTCGAATATTCTCTGATTTTTTTAAAATAATTTCTAAGGAAATATTATTTGACTAACGAGTAATTTTTCTGAGATTTTGAGATAATAATTAAGGAAGAATTGTTCGAGCGAATTCTTTGAGAGTTTATTGAAATGGGACCGTATGATAAATGTCCCCGAAATGTTGACTGAGGAGCATTTAAGAAAAGTTGAATTGATTCTTAAGAAGAAAAATTTACTCGGTCTGGAAGGATCTCTCTTTCATTGAGACTTTAATTTTCTCAAGCTGTGAAGTTATACAGAACTGGTCGTTAACTAATATAACTCCCAGGTGTGGCGGGAATAGATTAATTCGAAATAATCTTTGTGAATGATCCTGGGAAGAGGGTTGTTTTTAAAATAATAAAATAATTACTTTGAAAAAAATGTTAATTAATGTGAAAGGTTTCTAAATTCGAAATGACCTTGATAATGGTCTATGAGAAGAGATTATCTTTAAGAATAAATTAAATAATTTTAAAAACACACTTACGAAATGAAACAAAAAAACTGGGGATGTTTCTGAATCTCATTGTAAAGGCTAAGTTGATTCAAAATGAATTTTCTATGATCTTTTAAGAAGAATAGTTTTAATAATGAACCAAATGCTTGAAATAATTTTTAATTTTGGAATGAAATTTTTATGATCTTTTGTAAAGAAAGTTGTCAAAAACAAAAACAAATAAAACATATTTTTAAAATGGAATTTGGGAAAAAGTTAATTATGACTGAAATAACTTGCGTTGTATTGTGTAAAAAAATTCGATGTGCTTTTTTTAATGTTTCTTTGTTAAGAAAACAAAACAAATTGTTAACACACTATTTCATTGGTTTAATGTATATCCAGGTTTCTGAATCATTTATTTTGTAAAATGATTTTGTTCTGAGTGAGTATTTCAACTAATGAAGGCTGAGTGCCCTTCGTTAAATAATTCTTGAATAATTAATAAATATTACGTGGTGGGTGGTTTCTATTGGTTGTTCGGAGACAGACTCCTTGCTATAACAGATTTAATCAGAGTAGGACCTCTGAAGATCGAGTTTCAATTAAATCGGTATTCTGCTGGTAGGATAAGATATTCCTCTTGGGGTTCGTTCCATGTGTGTCACTTGGAAAGATGACTGCGGCGATCGTCTCGACAGAGTATGCGAGACGTAAGATCGAGTAACATTATTGTTAGTTCGAGCAGAGCACGCACGGGGTCATCAGGTATCACCAACCGATGTTTTTTTTTGTTTTTTTTAAGTTACGATGCGATTACCATCGAATGGTTTTCGTCAGGCATCGTGTGTTTTCGGGTTTAGGATAATATGATGATAACGGACAGAGAAAAACAAATGATACGATAACAAGCAAAACCGTATTGTGAGTGCAGATGTTGAAAGAGAAAAAAGAATGAATAAATTGCTTCACTGGGTTCGTGACAAAGCATGGGAACATTGATCGCTGACGGTTGGTTGAAGCACATCCACGGAAAATTAGGGACTTCCGAAATTTATGAATACTCATAAATTTCAGATTGCATAGGGAGGGGTGTGGCACTATATTGTAGTGCCACGGTTAGTGGTTGCTTATGCACCCTCCCCATGCAGGGTCAGGTGGTAATTTGGTTGTAGGCAGAGGGATACATAGAAATGCAGCTCAGAATTCCCTCTCCCGTTTTCGGTCTCTTTTCGTCTGGACGGCATGAAGTAAGCACTTTTTTTCTGTACCTCTGTAGTTTAGAGGAAGGGGAGCCCCCTCCTCTCATCATTAGTTAGGTTAGCTAGTTTAAGAAGCTAATTGTATTTAGTTTATCGTATGAAACAATTGGAGAATAAAACAGTTAAGATCATATATACAATTGTGTTGTGCCTTGTTTGTGCCTGTATTGAATGTCTGCCTAAGGTCAAAGGACACGGGCTTGAAGACGAAGAAGATCCGATACAGAATGTCACCACCAGAGGGAAACGCAGCCCTGAGTGAGGGAGATGTCCACACCCAACATTTCAGGTATGCCTTTGATTTTACCTCTGACAAAAGACGTCTAATTGGCAGATCTTCATGCGCAGACTGTTTCCAGGACATTTAGTATAACACGTGGGTCGGACACACACCAGCGACAGCGACCGGGCGGATCGTGTTATAGTAGCATATATATATATATATATATATATATATATATATATATATATATATATATACGTTGATTGTTTAAAGGGAGTTCAGGAAGAAAGTCCGCCGGAAGAGGGCAGCACTCTTCAAATCGGGTCAGTGGCATTTCCACTAAGACAATGCACCAGGCAACAACTTCATCCTTGTTACAGACTATTTGATCAAGATCAGAATCAAGATAGTTCGTCATCCTCACTATAGTTCAAACTTTGCTCCATGTGACCTTTGGTTATTCCTTAAGCTCAAGGAAAACTTTAAAGGCTTGTCGTTATGAGACAATTGAGGAGATGAAAGAGACTGTGGCGAGGGTCATTAACACAAGAAAATTTCCATGTGAATTTTCAGAAGTTGTTGGAATAGTATAAGTGCATTGAACCGTATATATATATATATATATATATATATATATATATATATATATATGTTTGTGTGTGTGTGTTTATGTGTGTGTGTATGTGTGTGTGAAAATTATGGAAATAATATTCCAAAATTATGAAAAAGGAAAAATCAATATTATTCATATATTCATCAACCTTTCGTTGGGATTTGAAGAAATTAAATACAAGTACAATGTTTGAAAATAGTTGGTGTGTTTGTCGTGTTTTGTTTGTTTGTTTGATTTTTTTTCTGATTTTTTTTCGAAACTAGCCATAGCCCTTTGAAACATTCGAATTCCAAATATGCCATGCATCTATGACATGGAATGCGTGATTTTTTTCAAATGACACGTACTCGTTAGATTCAAAACATGTGATGTGATTTTGACGTGAAAAAAATGTTTTTCTTCCAACAAAATTTTGTAAATAATATCGATAATATTGTTTTTAATAAATAAATAAAAATACTCTTTTTATTTCATAAATGCATCACACAGTTTTAATTATAGCGATGGTCGAAAAAGCGACGTCACAAAGGCACCAAATATTCTGAAATATACCAGTATTTTATTTCTTCAAATCAATCATCATGAGGAAATTTTTATAATAAAGACGAAACGTTAATGAATATATTAAAAAAAATGCTTCTTTTATTTTTTTTCTATTTTTCATAGAACTGTGTGTGTGCGTATGGCTGAGGGAGAGAGAAATCTTCTAACAAAGAGATATAAATAATTGTTGGGAAAACACATTCTGTATAATAGGATATATATATATATATATATATATATATATATATATATATATATATATATATATATATATATATAATTTAAAGGAGATTAGAACAATAGTCTAAAGAGCTGAGTGTATTTTAATGTTACAGTGAAATTACTAGTTTAATTAAAATACAGGAAAGAGAAAGTGCTCGTTGTAATTTAGATATATAATAAGCTCGATAGGTAAATGTCCTAGAGCTAATTCAATATTAAGTAATGTGATTGATAATTTAAAATTTAAAAATCAAATTATAATTAAATTACAAATCCGTTTCATAAGAAGGAACAACAACAAAATCAATTATCTGTACGATCGTTTCGGAAAACAATGCTTTTTTATTGTGGTATACATCAAGTTATGTACAATAATTACATATAGTTTTTTAATAAGCTAGGTCTCCTCGTCAGCAAATTTTGAAGGGTTTTTATTGAATTTAAAAGACACCATAAATAAACCTAGCATTAAAAGTAAGGCAGATGAATCTGAAAAAATTGAAATAAAAGGTCTGGATTCAAAATTTATAAGAAAATTAATATGGGTTAGAGATAGAAATAAGTAGAGAAAAATATAGATATGAATTTACAAAATAAATAAATCCATATTTACCAAAAATGAAAAATATTATAATGAAGCCCTTCAAAACTCTGGATATAATTCACAAATTAAATTCATAAATAAAAATGATAGAAACATAAACTGCATTGAAAATAAACTTATTAAGAGCGTAATAACCTATAATATGGCAATGTCTTCTCGTATGCGAGTTAAGAAAAATAACCAAGAGAAAAAAAAGATAAAACCAAACCACAAATATTAGATAATAATACAAATAAACAGCAAACCAAAACCCGTAAACGTAAGAATAGACACAAGGAGATCCTATGGTTCAACCCCCCATATTCCAAAAACCTAGAAACAAACATAGCCAGAGAATATTTTTTAAATACTAGATAAGAACTTTAAAGCCCCCATAGATATAATAAAATTTTCAATAAGAACACAATTAAAGTCTCTTACTCTACTATGCCTAACCTTCATCAGAAAATAATTAGCTCTAATAATAAGAAAATTAATAAACTACAAAATACAACTATACAAAATACATCGGACTGTAACTGTAGAAGAAAAAATAAATGTCCCCTACAAGGCTCATGTAAAATTAAAAATGTTATCTATAGCTGCACAGTATCAAAAATTCCAAATCTACATGAACCTGGTAACAGCCATAACTCAACTACCAGATTAAATAATAACACCAGCTTAAACCAATCTACCGATCAATCACTAATCAACCCACCATATAATAATCCAACAACAGACCTAACGGAAAATAATCACAATAAGCAAGAGGTAATATATTTTGGTTCCATATCTGGCCTAATAAAACATAGAATTTCAACGCACAAACATTCTTTTAAAAATAACTCTCTGTCAAACAAAACTACTCTATCCAACTATATTTGGCAACTAAAAAACAGCAATATTTCTTTCAACTTAAAATGGCGAATAATTGAGACTTGCAAATCATATAAACCAGGAGATAAATTTTGTGCACTATGTACAAAAGAGACCTTTAAAATTTTAAAATATGAAGATATAAAAAATGCAACCAAACTATTAAATTCAAGACAGGGGCTTATATTTACATGTAGTCATAAACGTTGGTTTAAATTTAATAAATATAAACAACCTTAAATCATTAAAAATTACTTATTAGTAAAAATAGATTACAATTATTATTTTTTATTTTTATTTATTTATTTTTGTTTTTTTAATAAATTAAGTTAGATTGATTATCTCCCTTACACCCTTCAAATAAATAAAGTAAAGAAAATATGACAATTATCTCCCCTTAAAATATGCAATTGCACAAGCAACATTCTCTATATATAAACCGTAGCATCTTTAAATCAAAAATACGCTTACGGAAATAATTTATTGCACGGGCGCCCCCCCCCTTTTAAAATTCATCATTCAATAAGATAAAAAGCTATAGCAAACATCTAAATGAGTATTTTAACCATAGTTCCTGATTTCAAAAAGCGAAAAATTAAAAGTTAAATATCTCTATATATTTTTAAAGCAAATTTATTATGTAAATTCATATCTATATTTTTCTCTACTTATTTCTGTCTCTAACCCATATTAATTTTCTTATAAATTTTGAATCCAGACCTTTTATTTCAATTTTTTCAGATTCATCTGCCTTACTTTTAATGCTAGGTTTATTTATGGTGTCTTTTAAATTCAATAAAAACCCTTCAAAATTTGCTGACGAGGAGACCTTGCTTATTAAAAAACTATATGTAATTATTGTACATAACTTGATGTACACCACAATAAAAAGCATTGTTTTCCGAAACGATCGTACAGATAATTGATTTTGTTGTTGTTCCTTCTTATGAAACGGATTTTTAATTTAATTATAACTTGATTTTTAAAATTTAAATTATCAATCACATTACTTATATATATATATATATATGTATATATATATATATATGTATATATATATATATATGTATATATATATATATATATATGTATATATATATATATATATATAAACTAAGACCAGAGATAATGTAAAATTAAATAATAATTATAATAGATAAAGAGGAATACACACAATAAATGAATAATTATAGTACAAGATAGAATTACAGAAAAACCTAACTTGGTTTAATGTAGCATTTTAGTGAACCTAGAGCTTATATAATTTTTAAATCCTTCTTTCACCACATTGTTTTTAGAAGTGATTTAGATCTAAAGGTTTTTTTTTTTAGACGTAAAAAAAGAAGGTTTTTATTGTTTTACCAAGTTTAATATAATCTCCCGTTTTTTTTAACCGCAAATCCATGTTGTTTTTGTCAGTTCTTAACTCATTATTATAAGCGTTAGCTTCATACTTCTCCAAATTACTCATTTATCACATTTTATTTTTTACATGTAAATATTATCAAGTTTTAATTAGACGTAAATAACGAAGTTTTTATTATTTTACTAACTTTCACATAATCCCCCATTTTTTTAAAACCTCAAATCCATGTTCAATTGTACATATTCTATCCAGCATCCTGAATTCAGGGTTTGATCGATTTCTCATTCGTTCCTCGAAACCGCGAAATCTAAATAAAAGCTAAAATTAAATTAGAATATCCTTAAAAAGTGAGACTAATTTAAAATAGTGCCCCCAAAATAGGCTAAAAACAAAATTATAGGAAGATGTTCTTGACTGTAAGAGTTGTACGAAACTAAAATGAAGTATAAATACGAGCTCCATTTGATAGTGAAGAAAAAATAAACGTGTTCACAACGGATTGAAAAACTTGTTGGGAATAGTTGTAAGCGTCTCCGAGGAGTGACTAGATGGAAGATTTACAGTTCTATGGACGAGAGGTAATTGTTCTTTCTTTCACGAAACAGCTGTAAGAGCTTAACGCCAAAATAAGTGAATTTCTATTCATGTAGGTTGTGATTTTATTCAATTTACGTATATATATATATATATATACACACATTTTATTTGTTTAGATAAGCATATATATGTAGCTACATATTTATGAGCATGTTTCTGTCAGCCAGTTACTAGTAAATAGAGACTTCTTGATATAACGTTACCCCATTATTCAAATCTTCTGCAGATATGGAAAGACCATGAAATAAATATGTTTTCCGTTGGAGATTATGAATTAATAATAACGATTATTGCGGCATAAATGACAAAGACGAAGATAAATAAAAGAAAAAACATGAAAAGGAAACGTGGAAAATTATTTTTTGGTTATCTTCATAGTATCAGCAGTAGAGGTACCTTTGTAACTCTTAAAATATTAAATTCGTTGAAGAAGTAAAGAGTGACAAGGGGAGTTAACGCCATCAGTTTTAATCAAAATTCGCATGTGTGTGTCTTCGTTTTTGTTGTGTTTTTCAGCAACAATATATTCCGTGTCAATTTTTACGTCATCTTGCTTATAAAAACATACTTTTTCCCCAGGATATTGTATATCTAATGAAAGTATTTTAGGAGTTTGCGTTGACGCTTGGGTACCAAGTATACAAACTACTAATAGAAATAAAGTGACAATTTGTAGAAAATATAGAATTTATTTTAAAAAAAAATTATTGCTCCCGAGCCTGAGTGGGTTTGCTAGGAAGTTGCGTCCATGAGAATATTTTTTTTTAAATGGCTGTAAATAGTATGTTCGTATGTATATGTGTGTGCTTTTATGTGCGTGGCTGTGTGTGCGTAATTAGAGAAGAGAAGTCGTGCATTTAAAATGGTATGTACGTAGAGGGGACACGTTGTTTGCTGTGAAATTGAGTCCACGAAAATGTTTATAACAAAGTCTGGGTATATCGATGTGCGCTACCATATTAATCGTACCAAATCATTTCATGAAGCGGACATCATATGCAAGGATATTTTTCACATAATATACACTGTATTTTTCTTATGTTATCCAAAAGTATTTTATATTTATTCGAACGACCACCATAGAAATATAAAACGGTTTATTACTATAAGCGAACAATGCAAAACGCAGTTACAAGTTCGGTAACTGGCTTTGAATATATACAGGAAACTATCCGGTTGTACACTTACTACTAAAATACTTGGAACAAACGCCGTTGTCAGTGATATGCTATTAGGTATGATGCAATGTATAAAGTAAAGGATGTCAGTATGTTCTCATCAGGATATATGTTTGCAATACAGTTTTAAAAATAGTTACCAGTCTAATCCGATGAAAGTTTAATAACAAAGTATTAGACTTATAAATGCATGTCAGATGATACATTTCCCATTATAAATCTTAATGTATTTATTGAGCACATCAAGTACTTAGGATCATAGAATAACTTTATTGGTACACATCAGACTATAACTATTTTATTTAAATAGTTTTAGCTAATTAAGAAAAGAGAATTATAGCCAAAATCCGTTTACAGATATTTCACAACCAATTTATTCTATAACTTATAACCAAACAAGATTCAGATTTTTTTTTCTTCATACAAAGAATGTTCAAGCAATACAATATAATGTATAAAAGTGTATCGTTTCATTACAGGTCAATTTTTTTTTTAATTTTGAAATTGCTATGAAACACAGAGACGTAAAGTTTGGACACTAGAAAAGCAGAACAATGTACCTTATTTCCTTGGTTTTGTGGAATTTGAACAAATATTTTGAAAGTTACGCTAATTTTTCTATTTTCTGGTAATTTTATTTCAGGTCTCCCAAAATGCCTCGAAAGGGTCGATTGAAAAGGAACGAGTTGTTTTATGCGTTGTAGAAGGTTTATCCCTCGCTGATCTAGCCAAGGAGCTTGGAAGAGATCGAAAAACATTGTCTTCATTCGTTGAAAATCCAAACATCAAACCAAGGAAGGATAAAAACACAAGAAAATCAGTTTCTAATCGTGATATTAGAAAAATTTGCCGTCAACTTATCAAGCAGCCGGCCAGCAACAGTGCTGCTATATTTCACAAATCTGGGATAATTTCTTTGTCCAGAAAGACACGCTGCAATGTCTTAAACGAAAGTGCAAAACAAGTGCATTCATGCCAGTAGCGTAAAAATCTTGCGTTCTGGTGAAGATGAAGTCGCTGAAGACGTTTTTGATATCGCTTAGGTTTTTGAAGCATTTCTCACGAAAAAAGTTGTCGAAATGTGAGACACCCATTTATCAAGTTTCTTTGTCTTTCCGATCTCTCTCAAGTGGTTAGATATCGTTGCACACTTTCCGTCTAATTCAGAGGTAAATTCTTGGAGAGTCATGCGTGGATTCATTTCGACTAAGGCTCTTAATTGATCGTTGCCAACATCCGATCAACAAGGATCAAACGCTTCGTTGATATAGCGAGCTGTTTCAGCAGCTTTTCGGCCTAGCTTGAATTGAAATAAGAAAATTGTGCGAATTTGCTTTTTTCCATCTTGTATTGCGTATATATGTATATATATGTATATATATATATATATATATATATATATATATATATATATATATATATATAATGTCTAAAGAAGCTTTGAATTAAAAAAAAAATTAAAAAATAAAAATAAAGAATGCAGTTTAAATTCCCGGAAGGAAATAAAAATATCACATTTAACCTACCGCAGACTTAGCACTTGCATAATCCGACTTCTAACATGTTTAGAATGACAAAAGAGAATTCATTTATATAAGGATTAAGAAGGAAAAAAAGCCTTTACTAAAATTGTTAACTAGAAATAGACATAGCACTTGCATAAGCCGATTTCGCAAAAGTCTTCAATTTTAAAACAGAATTTAACTACATGAGGACGAAAAGAGAAAACCTTAACTAAAATTTTTTTTATAGAAAACGGGGATCATCAGCTGCTTACCATGTAGATGTTTCGGAAATTTAAAAACAGGACATATATATATATATATATATATATATATATATATATATATATATATATATATATATATATATATAGCCTGAGTTTGTTTCACTGTAATCAAAACTAAAACTTATGAAGAATTCTTAATAAGATTATTTATAAAAGAAATAAATTACTGGAGTGGCGTTAGCTGTAATCGAAACCGAAACCAAAACTTATGAAGAATTCTTGGTAAAATTATGTATTACAAGAAATGGAAATCCATAAGAATTAAATGACAGTCACTCGGGTGTAAGTGTGACACACAAAATAAATAACACACACGTTATCCTATTAATATATCGATTATTATAGAACCAATGCTCTATCGATCATTATAGTGTACCTAATATATAATTATGATTCCAAAAGTAAAGTAATATATATGACTTTGTCGCATCAACTAGATTCGAAACCAAAATATTTAGCACTTCAGCCTTATTAACTTAAGTTCATACGCATCTAAAACGTTATTTTTAAATATTGTTAAAGATATAAATGTATATTTACGCATGCGTAGAAATAACGGGTTTAGTCGATTTAGGCCTGCTAAGTACCGTTTTTTTAACCTTAATCCCTTTAGCAGCTATTTTTACCGGCTAAAAACCAAATTGAATTTTTCCACAAATTAAACTCCCCTTCAATATCAAGTTTCAAGTCTATAGACTAAAAATAAACAGAGTAGTTTGGTAGAAACTGTTCCTCAAATAGACAAATAGACAAGGTCATACACACACACAAACACATAGATAGATGGATAGATAGATATAGTGCACACATATATTTATTAATAATTGAGATATATATATATAAATTCTTTTAACTTTCTTGAAGTTTTACATTTGGATTTTACCGTCACTGGATTTTTTATCTTTCACCAGACTATCCATTCATGTGTAATCACCTTTTTCTTTACCATATTCCCTCTGTTTCACTTTTTTTGTTTTCAAGTAAGATCTTTGACTTACTTGTTGTTTCATCAAATACTTCTGCATGCAAAATCCGATCCCACATTTTGCTAATTTCTACCCTCTGATGAGAAGGAGAGTATTTCTTCGAAACTCCGCGGATTAAGGACTATCCATTTATCTAGTGTTTCCTTTTCAGATTAAATATGTTTTTAACTCATTTCAAAGTGTTTTTAACATATTTTATTAACTGTTTGCTCATATATATATATATATATATATATATATATATATATATATATATAGAGAGAGAGAGAGAGAGAGAGAGAGAGAGAGAGAGAGAGAGAGATAATATGGTGTTCGTGTGTGTGTAGTTTGGTTGTTTTATTTTTCAGCATATCAATCCTTTTCAGATTATTAAATGTCGAATCTGGTAATTCTAAAAAAACGGATTTCTGTTTCAAATTTTTTACATCTTTAAATATTTGTTCATATTTTATTGTTTTGTAGTGAAAAATTGATGTTTTTGTTGTTGTTGTTGTTGTTGTTGTTGTTGTTGTTTTTTTGTTGTTTTTATTTTTGTTTTTTGGTAGAAGGGTTGCAAAGAAAATATATTGAACATGTTGACTTTTATCACGAATGTCCCAGCAATTAAAAGGGGTTATGAATGTTATTTATTTCAAACAGACAAACACAAAATCACAATTATAGTATGATGAACAAATTCTCACACATGGCTCTTTTGTTTGTTTGTTTGTTTGTTTGTTTGTAGAATCTGAATAATAATGAATATTTCTAGCCATATTTTACAAAGTAGGTTTGTGGCCATTTTATCCATATTTCGCACTTGGTCATTTAATTATTTACACTTTATCTTTTAGCCTGAATAGACGCAGGCAAAAAAGGAAATGGCTGCCAGAAGATGTTCTTATGAATGACACACTTCCTATTAGACCCACAAAGAAAAAAATCATACAAAAACATTTCACAATAGTATGAAAATACTATTCATAACCTATCTTTTGTCGTCGCCAAGTTGGTAGGATAGTTATCTCTCCTGGCTGATAGAAACGTACAAATTCTTTTTAATAAACAAAATTGAAATGATGTTAACAAGTAAACACGATGAAATGAGAAATGCAGAAACATGGTTTGTGGAACAGATCACGTGATGATTACAGACAGGATATTTTTTTAAATAGTTATGTTTAAATGTTACAAAAATGCGGGACGCTCTATGGTTACTCGAATGAAGTAATGATAATTTCACATTTTTGCTGATTATCGTGACTATTCAAGGGATAAGCATTTTGAACATTTTTTGCCATTTGCGCTCTATCAGTGAAACTAAATTTACAAGCCGAACATAATTTTTCGTTTTCTATGAATTTCAAAAATTTTCATTCTTTGTACAGTGTGACAAGTAGATCTATGACATCAGCATATTTTTATCATTGTTTTGACTCTCGAGTATATATCCGACACAGTTAGACACAGTTAATCAACCGAGAACCACATCACTCTATATAAAAGCATATAAGATATTAACGGATACACAATCGAAAGTCAAAACAATGAAAAGAATATGCTGTTGTCCTAGCCCTAGTGATAAGTTTCGCTAGTTTTTCTCATGTTTATTTCGAAGTTCAAATTATTGTACATTTCTTTTTACCAATAGTAGAGTGCTTCAGTTACACTAATCTTTAAAAAAGACCTCTCGGTTGGAATGTATGAGATAGCCGGTGACTGTCTGGCATTCTATCGGATGCTCCATACCCAGCTAGAATAAAATGATAAGATTTTTTTTTCAAGTGACTATGTATCAATAGAGCCGAATTTATTTAGCTGGCCTAATATGAATGTTAGATTAAAAATGTTATTCAAACAGCGTTAATTTGGAATCAGAGGGATAGCTGGGAAGATACAAGAATAACAATAATGAAAAAGGCTGGAATATTAAGGAAAACCCTTGAATGTGGAGACTAACACACATGAGCTACATGCACAAACCGGACATACAAAAACTGCTACAGATATAAAACACAAAAGGACATCACATTGAACCATGAAAACTGTAACTCTGCAATTGCAACTTGATCCCCCCTGCACTGCTGCGCTTCCCTCATTTTGTTGCTGCTGTTGTTGTTGTTGTTGTTGTTGTTGTTGTTGTGTGTGTGTGTGTGTGTGTGTGTGTGTGTGTGTGTGTGTGTGCGTGTGTGTGTTATCACAAACTGGCGCCACACCAAATAAGAGGAGGATCAAGGAGGGAATGACCGAAGAGTGAAAGCACTAGCCAGACCTCCGCTCCGGTTGAGTGCAAAAAGGACTGGGACCTTGAAGAGGTTTATTGCTATCCAAACTCCAATGAAGACCAATGGTAGCTGCCAATGAGAAATTAATGGTAAGCGGTTGTTGCAATAACGTAAATTCATCTGCAAAGGTTATCGAAAGAGGTGGAGAGTACTGGAAAATCTCAGGAGACTTGTTCTCACTCAGACTCCAGAGAACACAACAAGTTGTTCTCAAAGAGAAATCTTTGATGATGGCCTGTGTGATGACTTCTAATGAGTAAATAATAATAATAATAAAAATAATAATAATGATAATAATAATAATACGTAGTAGTAGTAGTAGTAGTAAATAATCGCTTTATTATCTTTACCTCTATATTTACTTTGAGAATGGTTGAAACTAGACACACTTTTTTAAAACGATGATCTAAATAATTGCACATACTTAACACTGAATCACGCTTCTCTAAGTCTAATACTAAAGGATTTACTTTAATCAAATAGTATCGGCACTATGGAGAAACGGTCTGAAATTTGGGATGTTATTAGAAGTCTAAGAAAGACAAAATCATTTTTTTTTCTTTAAAATAAATTATTTATTCATCTTGAAGAAACATTTTCAAACATTTTTTTTATTTTCAAAGAATGAGAGTTCAATATAGAAACGTTGTTTTAATTTGGTTAAAATAAAATACGCATCAAATGCGCGTGAAACCAAATCACAACGTAATATTAGGAAAATAAACAAATATTTTACTTGTTTGAAATTTATTACAAATATATTTCGGAGGTAGCCTTCATCTTCAGTGTGTTCTCTGTTTTTTATTTCTTTTTCTTCTTTCTTGCCATATTGTTAATTTGGAGAAAGGAGTCTGTATAGAGCTGCGCGTTGTATCTGGCGGTTTTATTTTGATTTGATTTTTTTTAAATTTTTTTTTTTGTTATATTCAAGTTATTCGTTGATCCACTTCTATAATATAAAGAGTAAAAATCTGTTTAAATGTATGTATGTATGTTTGTATGTCTCGCTAAAACTTTACAGAGAGGCGACGGATTTTCGCAAGATCGGTATCATTTTGAAGCTCGATTGTTCGGACGACAAATATCGAAACATTGCCTAAAAATATTAATTCCTTCACCCTCAAATGGGCATTTTTCTACAGGGAGGGGTAGCAAAAAATCATTCCTTCATGACAATTTAACATACACGCATGTGCAAAAATGTTCTTTCTTGAATAAGTTTAAATATAAGAAACACCTACTTTAGCTCACGCGTACATGACCCAGTCGGTTAAGTAACAGCGTCGGTATCTTAAGATTACACGTTCGAGCCGAGATGTCAGATTTTTTTTTCGATTTTTAAAGTTTTATATTAAAACAGAGGTTATTTGTCCCATTTTTTCGTTCTTTTTTTTCCATCACGTTCGCTGTTTTTTTTTGTTTGTTTTTATTTCTCCGATTTTTTAAAGAAGTTTTGACATCGTTCGCTTATTGTTTATTTTGATGTTTTCGTTGTTTTTTTAAATAACATTTAAACAGGGTTATTACGTTATCTTATTCTTTATTTTCCATTTCGTTTTGATTTACCCTCCCCCACACACACACACACCTCATCACACCCGGGCAACGCCGGGTACCATCGCTAGTATAATAAAAGTAACATTTTCTCTGTTGCCTGTCCGTATTTTGAATTATTTTCGAGGGAGATAATTGCATGAAATCTTCCGGAATCAAATAGGGCTGATGTTGTTGGAAAACAAATAACATAAGCTTGATCTTAGTCAAAAGGCCAAGAAGTATCATTCCAATGATATTATGGTGTCTGCGTTCGCGCTTGACATTTATGAAAACGAAATCGGTTTTATTGTCTAGACCCTGAGGGTCTAATCTATATAATAATAATCTATGCTTATTTTATATCCGAACATATATCATCACTCTACACCATATGAATATAAGTGTGAGCACTAGTGAAGCATGCTTTCCGCCATTTTTGTGGAAGGTGTATATCCGTTCTGACATATTTTTTCTGTTTCAACTCCTCTTTCAACCATTTTGAATGTTTACTATTTTCTCTTTTTTTATGGAAATTCAGACACAAGGCATGAAGCCACTTGATGTAAAGAGCTAAAATATGAATTTACTGTTAAAAATTAGCGAACGATGGTTGTTATGGGAATAGATTCCGATCTAGAAAACAGCAATTATTTTCTCCTTAGCCAGAAATATAGAAAAGGAAAACAAGATTCACGAGGCTGTCGAAAGTAAACCATTTTCTCCTCTCTTTTTAAACGTTTCAATCAAATTGCAAAGCGATAGTAAGTGAACAAAGACAGCTAGTTCACAATATGAGCCGTAGTAAAAAAAAAAAAAATCTCTCTGTAGAAAATCATTCTCAAATGTCGGAAATTTAAATGAGAAAAAAAAAGCATCTAAATATCTTCAGAGTAGAAAATGCTAACAATCTTTCATTTTTTTTTTTTTTTTTTCATTCAGTTGGTCCCGGGTTCTTCACTATGGCTATAAGAAGACATTTTTCATCCTTAAAATGAACCAGGGTAAACTAATTGAGCACCTAAAAAAGTATGTTGTTTTTTATTAATATAAAATAAATAATGTCTATTAACATTTATGGGTTAATAAATACTGACATTTTTAGTATTTATTCTGTTTGCAATCCAATTTCCGACAACTTCGCGTCGGCATTTTCCGGCGAGTTATATAAACAGTCGACAAATACCATAGCGATTATCCAATCAGCTGTCAGAATACAAGTTTCAATGAAAGCATGAAACTCATCAAATAAAGAGATTTTTTCTCAACGAAAATGCTTTTGGATACGCAATATCAACGTCAAATCCTTCTTTTTTTTTTCCATGTTAAAAATGTCTTACTAAATAGAAAGTCATTTTTTACATGGGAAGTAAGGACGCCACGTTTTGAATTAATCGTCTGAGAGTCTTCGCTTCGGCATCTTCCGGGTGCTTATATAACCTACCGGAAAATGCCGATGCGAAGTATAAGTAGCGATTTTTTCATTAAGATAACTCTCTGATTTGGGATGGAATTTTTCAATAAGAAATATTCAGTTGTTTTTTGTTTTTAACAATAATAACTTTAAACTTAATTGTATATCTCTATTTACTTGCCGTTTAATGTGAGCGGTTTTAAACACAGTAATGTGTAGAAAACTAGACTCTCCAAATGGGAACAGTTTTGATTTGGACAAAACAGAAATGTCTTCATTTTAGAAATATTTTTCATTCACTGACTGAAAACAGAACAGATAAAATGTAGTATCCAAACAGATACTACATTTGGCTCCTCGCAAAAAGGTTCTAATGTTATTTATCCCCAAGGTCAGGTGGTGTTTTGAAAAAGTAACCACACTACAAAAAGTGTACGCTTACTTACAAAAAAATGCCTGAACAACTCCATCGCTATTCCCTAGTAGGGGCGCTTTAAACGAGTAGAAATAAACGTATTCCTTCTCGAAAAGAGAAGGTAAAACTTGGAAAGCTGGACATCATAAGACTGAATAAAAACAAGGTTACCGTTGGACTGATTGGCACGGACGTATCTTCGGTTAGTATGAGCAAAAATACAAAGAGGCCTCTATTTTATCCGGTTTCGAATGAGTTTATTCCTATGTTTTCTACTGGGGAGTAAATGTAAGTTGGAAGTTTCGAAGGACAGAGACCAACACTGCCAAGTTTCACTTGCGTAGTCAGGGTTGTTTCCATAATTTATTAATGTCTTTCCTTATCATTAGAGAAATACAGCTGTCTCTATGTTTCGCCAATGTCATTGCACCGATGCCGGATATAATTAATTTATCTTTGGAGAATCGCTCAGATTTCAGGAAAATTCTGTGGGAACAAATTAATAATGAATTTGTTCAAGTCTAAGAGATATAAATATCGCAAAATAACACGAAAACACGTATTAGAATAATAAAAGCCAATGAATAATACCTGTGATTTATTAAATCGAAATGGTATTCTGGTTTACAACATTTTATTTCTCAAATGTTATTGACGTTCAGCATATTTTATCCTTATTCATATGAATAAAAAATGAGTAATTAATTAAGATCGCGGCCATAGATAAAAACAAGAAAAAATCTGTTTAGGCATAAGAATAAGTTTTATGTCCTTTTTGTTATACATTGAGGAATCGTTTACATTAAAATCCAGTTAATGTTATGCATCTAAGAGTGAAATGAGTACGTTAGACAATTGTCAACGCTACGTGAAAGAAGCCGAAGAAAAACAAAATGGGCATCGAATTTGATCTGATGTCGTGTTTATCTAAAACCGAAAATTCGAATTTTAGATTAAAATGATTCCCATTTAATCATATTTATTAATAATAATATAAATAATAATAAAATAAATAATATAAATATAACTTATTAATATTTACAAAAAAAAACAATATTATAAAGCAACTTGTATTGTCTGAAGAGATATTATCGCATTCTTCTATGGCCGCGATCTTTATCAATTACCAAAAAATGTAAACATATAAAAAAAAAAATCTAGATGATTATTTGTACTTTTCCAGTCGGGTTCCTTATCGACCTGAATGTTTCCAGTTGCGAGTCATCCAGTAGCCAAGCCGACGATAGAAGTTAATTAGTACCGAGATCAAATAAAACAACTTTTTAAAGTTTTTGCATGGTTACGTCAATTAAACCTTCCTCCTCCTATCAAAGTTGACAATGATAGAGGAACAATTAAGAAAGAATAAAAAAGTACATGTCTGGGGTTCAGTTTATTTACGTAGCGAAGGGCAAAACAAAGTAAACAAGTAAAAAACGAAAATTTGTATGAATTGCCAGGGTATCACTTTTTTACAGGCTCGATTCTGAAATTGACTTCCTCATTTGTTTTTCGAATCAGGTTGGATCAACATCAAAATTGTCAACAAACATAATGAAGTTAGTAGTATGGGACTGAGTGGATTCCTACTTTGCCCACAGTCGTTATCAGCGCCATTGCTTACAAGAAAACGTAATAGATTCAGTTTATTCATTTACATTGACACCTCAAAAAGGATTGCTTAAACACCATTTCGTCTTACAAACTGATGCCGCACTATACCCTGGCCTTTAGTGATTATTCTTATTTTTGCTATTACTTGATGCTAGGAATAACAAAACTTTTGTACTACTTTTAACATGTAATTATATATATATACATATATATACATAATTATATATATACATATATATACATATATATACATATATATATATATATATATGTATATACACACATATATATACACACATATACATATATATACATATATATATATACACAAATACACATATGTATTAATGAAATCAAAGGAATGTACTGTTTACCTGATATACGCAATGGTAAACTTACAACTAATATAAACAACAGTATTTATATATAGAAAATTCCATCTCAACCGAATAAAAAAGCTCATTACGCAATAGAGAGTAGACCTAATTATAAGAAAGAGAAAATTAAAAATGTAAGTTGAACTTTACAATCAAAATTTATTGTTAAACTGAATACTCAAAAAAAAAAAAAACAATTTACAAAGTCCCTATTCCGCGGAGTTTCAAAGAATGCTATTCTTGTTATTCTTCTCATCAGAGGACAGAAAGAAATCAGCCAATATATATATATAGTACTTTATAAAATATATATGGCGATTAAGCTACACTGAATATTCGGCGTTTCATCCACTTTAGGATTCGCCAGGCTTATTCGCGAATTCTGTGTTTTTTTATCGTTTTTATATGGTCCTCTTCTTTAAAACCCGATACTATGACCACAAAAGTACATTCAACAATAAAAAAAAACACCGTATAAAAACAAAACTAGCGAATAAATACTGGGAACTCATAGAAAGCGGATATTCGTCGGTAGTCGAATGGAAAATAATGACAAGCTACCACGTGCAGCCATTTAGACGACCCATGTAAATTATGCCTTCATGAAAAATTTGCTATCCTGTACTTTAAAGAACCCCAAAATCTATTACACTGTAGAAGAGAAATAACTTCTATTCTCACAGTCAGTAAATTAGGTGATTAAAATAGGATTTATCCATGTTTTGACAATGCCTTATTCACTGTAATTAATTTAGGAGACGAAAATAGGATGAGGGATTAGAGATGGACAGATAGAGAGGAAGGTATATAGATAGAAAAGAGAAAGTGAGAGGAAAATAGAGAAAGAGAAGGAGATAGAGAGATAAAGGGATTGATAGATAAACAGAGAGAGGGGGAGAGTTAGAAACAGAGAGGGATGAGACAGAGGAAAGGAGAGAGATAGAGGGAGTTAGAGAGAGAAAGGGGCTCAAAGAGAGATGGAGAGGGTTATATAGAGAGAAAGATAGATTGAGAGAGGGAAAGGGAGAGATGGATAGAAAGAGATATTAAGAGAGGAAGAGAGAGGGGGAGAGAAACAGAAGGTGAACTACACTTCACCGTTTGTTTCCTCGTTCAGTAGAGAAGAGATCTTTCGAGACTGAGGCAATTTTAATGTTTTGTTATTATCCAGAGTACCCCTTTTTTTTTGGGGGGGGGCTAGATTTTCCTCGCATTAGAAACCGACCGGGTTATCTGTACTTTCACTTAACAAATTAATAAAAGAAAAACATATTGTAAAATTTGAATTTAACAGGAAAGTACTATTTCAAAAAATAGCACGGTAACATAAGTGCATAAGTGCCACTTTAGGTACTCCTTTGGCGTTGAGTTCCATGGCGACCAGCATAATTATTTAATGGTCGCTCCCTTAGCCCCCCTAGACAAGGCTAATGCATGCGCACGTAACATTTTTTTATTTACTGACGTTGGCTTAGTAACTAAACCATTTATTGATAATTTCGTAACCCTTAAACGCATGTTGGAAGATTTAAATTGGTTCATTATTGTTGTAATGAAAAAAAAAGTTTCATTCAACACAAAACCAAAAACACATATTAATGATAAATGATTTATTATTCTAGTCATTGAAATTTACTAATTTAAAAAAAAAAAACGTTAAAAAAAAGTTAATAAAAAAAGTAGTTGTTTATGTGCGCATAAAAAACTTTTTTTGTTGTTTTTGTTTTTTTAGATTAGGTCCACCTTATAATCACCCCCCCAACATCCTTATCTTAAGAACAGCTTCCGGAATAAACACCACTTTTGGAGGGGGGGGGCTATTTGCAAAATTTAACTGATATTTGTGGCAGAGAAGTAGATTTATTTATCAATAAAAGTTGCGGAGAAGTAAATTTATTTATCAATAAAAGTCGTCATTTAAAAAAGAAAATTGTGGAGGTGGACCTAAATGTAAATATTTACCCAAAAAATTATCCCGAAGTTTATTACAAAAACGTTTTGTTTTCGCACTATTCAACAATTTGTTCATCCGTGCATGTAAATTAAAAAATATTTGTAAAAGTGAGAAGTTATCAGTAAATGATTTAGTTTTTTTTTTTAATTTTTTTATTTATTTTTTTACATTAGGTCCACCTCCACCAATGTTAAGAACGACTTTCAGAATAAACACCCTCAACCTCTCAATGGTAACCACGGATTTCGGAAAAAACACCATTTGGGGGGGGGATATTTTAAAAAAAGTCGATAAAAGTCGTCATTTAAAAAGAAATTTAAAATCAAATGTTTGTAAAAGTGAGAAATTATTAATAAATGTTTAGTAACATTTTTCGGTGCTAATGCAGAGAGTGATCCGCGCTATTTTTTAAATCGTGTTTTTTTTTATTCAATTGCAAGGTTAAAGTACAGAATATGTACACAACCATGTTAAGAATGGCTTTTTAAATAATAACGTTATTATTTCAGCATGGATCACTCTCTGCATGAGTACCGATTTTTCTTTTAATATTCATAAAAAGTAAAACTTTTTTCAAAATAAATAAATACATGTTTGTAAATGTGACAAATAATCGTTTAGTTACGGCAACGTCAGTAAATAAAATATGTTACGTGCGGGATGGAGTGGGGGACTAAGGGAGCGACTATTATTTTTTTCTGCTGGTCTCCATGGAACCCAACGCCCAAGGAGTACCAAAATGTAATTTTTTTTGTCAAATAAATAAATTTCAAGCAATTTTTGCAATAAATAATAGATAGCTACTTCGTTAATTTTACGACTCGCCCCAGCATATTATAAACACCCTAACTTCCCCATGTTAAAACGGCTTTCGGAATGAACACCCCCAACCTCCCCATATTAAGAACGGCTTTCGAGGTTTATGGAAGGGCGTTTTTTTTTAACATGGGGAGGTTAGGGTTTTTATAATACGTTGAGGCATGTCGTAAAAATGAAACAGTTTAGAAAAAGTTAAAAAAAAATTTTATGTAAACAATGCCGTGAAAAGAAACTAAACAATTAAAACGTAATGTTTCATGATTGAAAAGCCATAACATAAATTGGTAAGTACATAAATGAATTTAAATTTTTAAAATGTGGGATTTTTTTTGTGCTAATGCAGAGAGTGATCCGCGCTATTTTTTTTTTTAATCGTATTTCCACGTTTAATTAAAGTTTTATGATATGTTTTTATTCAATTGTAAGGTTAAAGTACAGAATAGGTACAAAACGCCCTCCCTTCCTCATGTTAAGAATGGCTTTTTAAATAATAACGTTATTATTTCAGCACGGATCACTCTCTGCATGAGTAAGTTTGTTTTTTTACTTACCTTGTAGTAGTTGAAACGGAAGTTACCAGAAATAAAACCGGACAAGTCTCGCAGAAACGACTTCGAAAAATATTTATATTTTATTTAATATTTTAATAATTCGCGAGGTAAATTTATTTTAATGACATAAAAACATGCCTCAACGACTCTAAAGATAGGCTGTCTGAAAATTTCAAATAAATTGGTAACGTAGAAATATGGTTTTATTCACTATTAACGAACCAAATTTACATTTTTATATATATAGATATATGATATATTTATATGATATATATGTGATATAAGAATTGTAAGTGTAAATTGAATTAAAGGAATAAATTGTAAGATGGTCAACATCATGAAATTTAGAATGTAGACTTTGGTAATTGTAATTCATTCATTATATGCTCTGTAATTACATTGAACTTATTAACTAAGGATTTGTATATAAGGAAATAAAAGTGAATAAAGAATTTTTCCATAGAAATTAGTCCTCGCACGAAAGAGCAGGACAAACATGTTTTAAATAATAATAATAATAATAATAATAATAATGATAATGATAATGATAATAATAATAATAATAATAATAATAATAATAATAATAATAATAATAATAATAATAATAATAGAATAACAATAACAAAGATTTTCGCTGGCGAGGACTACTATTGACCGTAACCACTTATACAGTCCTTTTGTAATTTTTATCTATATTTTTCTCGTTTTTTACTGAATATTTGTTAATGAAACCTATATGAAATATGTTCCTTATTAACGTTTAAATATTTTCTATTCTAGAAGAAGTTTTCAAAAATTTAATTTAAAAAAGTTATTTTAAAGTTTTTGTTTAAAAAAACTTTGATTTTCTTATTATTCAGACCTGTATTTCAAAGAGGGGGTTGAAAAAAATAAGTTGTTGTGTGAGGAGAAATACAAACTAAAACAGAGAGAATATTCAGAACTGTAATCATACAAAGAGGAGGTTTCAAAAATGAGTTGTGGTGTGAGGAGAAATACAAACTTAAACAGAGAGAATATTCAGACCTGTAATAATACGAAGAGGGGGGTTTCAAAAATGAGTTGTGGTGTGAGGAGAAATACAAACTGAAATAGAGAGAAGGAGAGTTTTAAAATATAATCTTAAAAAGATAAACTACAAGTGAGAAAAGCATTTCATCCAAGGTGAAAAAAATTGTTAAACAAAATGTTTTTACTACAGGTTTTAAAAATAAAGGTAAGAGATTCAATTTGAAATTTATTTATCTTCAAAGTGCACTTTTATAAATTTTACAAAGTAAGGTATAAAAATTTAATTTAAATTGAATCAAAAAATTACCTTGGATTTATTTTATGTAATGTACATTTTGTTGCAATTTACAAACATTATCTTTTATCTAGCAATTAATGATATAGATATAAAATTGTCAATGATTTTTATAAGTGCAACAGAATGTACATTACATAAAATAAATCCAAGGTAATTTTTTTATTCAATTTAAATTAAATTTTTATACCTTACTATGTAAAATTTATAAAAGTGCACTTTGAAGATAAATAAATTTCAAATCGTATCTTGTACCTTTATTTTTAAAGCCTATAGTAAAAACATTTTGTTTAACAATTTTCATGTCTTGGATGAAATGCTTTTCTAACTTGTATACGCAAAGAAAAGGCTTCTACCATTTAACCCCTAGCATAGGGAAAATAATAATCAAAGAACAAAATATCAAAACAGATCCTGGCTAACCGTTTTTCCTTAAATATTTCAACAAAATTAATAAGTTTACAGGAGAAAAAAAAATGTACATATTTATTTTAACGCATTTTTAAAAGTGTATATATAGACATGGAACAACCCAACCTTCCCATACGCATATATGTGTGTGTGTGTGTGTGTGTGTGTGTGTGTGTGTGTGTGTGTGTGTGTGTGTGTGAGTTTATCTCTATGTGTAAGCTCGTTTCCTATAAACTCCAAAACGGCTGGGCTGATCTCTTTTTAATGTCACACGAAGAGACTTGATGTGTGGGAGTGTTCTTATGTAGGTTCTGTATCGGAATGCGTCGGATAAGTATCGGAAATCGATAATCGAAGCAATCCTATTGAAGAAAGTAACTCCAATTTTTTTTTTTTTACGAATGAGTCACCACTTATCAAGGCCCGGATGCCAGTGGAGGATAAGGGTTAATGAGTGCACAGTAGCTAAAAGGGAACATGTCGTAGTAATCGTTAGTAGTAGAAATTTGATAAATTGGATTACTTAAGGATATGGTCATCAAGAATTTGTCTACGTTGGACTTGAAGACGACCATATCGTAATCAGTTAGAAAGCAGGA
Source organism: Euprymna scolopes (assembly GCF_053919585.1). Lineage (NCBI taxonomy): Eukaryota > Metazoa > Mollusca > Cephalopoda > Sepiida > Sepiolidae > Euprymna > Euprymna scolopes. Next base: position 70,162,922 of record NC_136499.1, read on the forward strand.
AAGCGGTAGAGAGTTACACAAATGTGCAGTTCTGAGAAAGAAGCTTTGTTCATGTTCATGTTTAGGTTTAGGCATTGATAATATGGGGGAATTGTTTATAGCGGTTTCAGGTAGACGAGTGTTTTTCGTGAAAATAAGAACAGGGTGGGGGCATAGATGTAACTTTTATACAGCCTGGCATCATAAGTGTATTTGAAAAGTTTTATCAATGTACAAGCAGAAAGGTACCACCTATACAATCAACTTTAGATTCTTTTATGAGACAGGGGCGCGTTCAAAATTAATGTTTCTTTTTAGAGCACAATTAATAATACTTGATTTTGTACGTTTAATTTTAATTCAAATAGTTATGTAAAAATAATATCATAAAATCAACAATAGGTTCTTTGATAAGTTCAAAATGAATTTTTCTGTTTAGTGCACAATTGAACTATGATACTTTACTTTTGCATTTTAAACTTTTAATAAAGCCATTATTTAAAAATAATTTTATAAAAATCAACAGAAGGTACAATACAATACAATCTAGGCAACAAGGTATTGCGGAAAGACATATGTGAAGTTTCCTCCAAGTACAGCGCGGGGATGGAGGCGCTTAACTAGAGCAGGCAATGAATTGATTAAAAAATGAGCGAATTCACAGATTTCAATGACAATAAAAGTATGGGATGTAAGAACATTTGTTGATCCTCATTCGTCGAGCATATATATTCAGACAAGTATTGTTAAATAGCACTTAGCATTTAATTGAAGTATATAAAGCATCCGGATTTTAAACAAACAATAATCAAAAACTGCCTGAAGACGACTGTTGAAAACTCAGTCGAAAGTACTTGCAAAGAACATAAAAAAAAACAAATAAAAAAACAGATGGACCAAGACGATTATGGAACTTTACACAGATTTAACTGAGAAACAAGAAAGAAAAATTGAAAAACTACAAAGAAACCTTCTTAAGCAAGAACACTCTGTGCTATTTAACAATACTTGTCTGAATGTAAGCATGCTGCTTAAATACACAATATATATATATATATATATAGAGAGAGAGAGAGAGAGATAGAGACAGACAGACAGACAGACAGACAGCCAGACAGAAAGAGAGAGAGACACTAGTGTATCATCCTTTTAGAATCATCAGTGCAGGAAGTTATGATTGGCACAATAGATATCAAACATATGTATGTTATCGAATGCATACTACAAATCACAACAAAACAATATAATTGGGTTTTGGAAATGTGGATCTATTTCCCCTTTATGATGACCGCAAAGGTCTGAATAAGGTATGAATAAAAGGTGTGTTATTCAAAGAAGAATAACGTTGTTGTTTTCATATCTGAAGCACACAACGGAGCCCTTCAGACATTTTTTTCAGGTCAGACTTTTCCTTCTCTGGGACGCTAGTTTTTCAATCCCACTTTCCTATTTTTGACATATTCCGACGTGGGAGATAAATGCCTACTGGAGCCCCGCCATTCAGAGAATATTACCCTGACACGCAACTCCAAAAAATGACTCTCTTACCAAATAATAGACAATTTATTGGAATGTTCAGTGCCAGGTTATCGTAGTACCCGGTGATCTTTTATAACATAAAACTGTATAGAAGATTCGTATGTAGAGCAATCGAATGTTATGTCCAGATCGATATTTTCTTTTTCAGACTTTGTGCCGAGTACTAGACTAGAGTTTTCTAAACGTGCGAGCGATGCTTTTTAGAAGATGACTGGTCTCAGCAATGGACAAGAGCAGTTTCTGCCACACAGAAATAGAGAGTGTGAGACACGTACTATCAGTTGTAAAATTCTACTGGAGGATGGCTACTATATAATGAGGCACAGTGGAGTGCGTAAATATCTTCACTTATGTAGTAGCAAGTCCTGACAACCTATACTAGAAAGAAGAGTATGAAATACGTCATACACCATCCACCATGACAATGCGACTCCTACAGCTGCATGCCTGACAAAGTGACATGGAAGAAGAAGAAGAAGAAGAAGAAGAAGAAGAAGAAGAAGAAGAACAAAAAGAAGAAGAACAAGAACAAGAAGAAGAAGAAACAACCTTAGTAGAAGTTAGTGTTCTCAATGGTGCTGGGTTAAACATAGAGGGAGAAGATAAAAACTATTAAGGTCTTGAAAAGAATGATGGAATCTTAGAAAGATCTCCATCATTCTAGCAATTATAGAGGCAACTTCTGAAAAAGAATTTCAAAAGCTACTTGGCAAGTATACGCTATGAGCTAAGTTCAAAAGAAATACAAATAATTGCACTTAAATGGAAGGTTAAAATAGAAAAAAAAACTCTGTATGAGATAGCGAATGAATTTCTGGCCCCGTCCCAGCTAGAACAAAACGATCAGAAAATTGAAAATAAAAGGGTTAACTAGACGGCAATCAAGACCATGGATGTGAAATCGACCTACGGTTGCACAGTGAACAGTGTTAACAAGTATATGTGCTCGGAACAACGCATATTCTGCAATCATATAGAGAATTTCATTTTTAAATTATTTTTGTTTGTTTGTTTGTTTGTTTTTTGTACGTTTTCGTGTTGTGAAATAACAGCTGACGGGAATAAAATTGTCTTGGCAAGATTGAAAAAAAAAAACAAGAAAAATTCACTGATGTTCAAAGAGTGATTCGTTACTTTTCCCGCAATATCAACCGGAGATCAAAATCAGGATCAACATCGAGGATCATGCTAAATTATTTAAAAAGTAAAAAGAAAGAAAAGAAAACGCGTGTTGGCATCGAAACAATGTTCGTTTCTTGTTCGTCAAAAGGCAATTGTCAGAGTTACAGACAAAGTATGGAAGGTCGAAATAACGATTGTCGTTATACGTTGATCATAGCTGTCACGGTAATCAATATATATATATATATATATATATATATATATATGTGTGTGTGTGTGTGTGTGTGTATGTGTGTGTGTGTGTGTTTGAATTTCCGTGAATTCTATTTTCCCTCCTTGAAGCAAATTTCTTCTTTCTTCTTTTTTTTTCCTTTTTATTCAATTCACTAATGTGTGATTGTCTATATTTTCCTGTCCCTGATGATCGCCATGATGGCACCATCGGTTATATGCACAAGGAAACACGTGTAAGACGCTTATGGAAAAGTAAATATAAAGATTCGCCTATATATTAATAAGAACAATCATGCCTGAGAATTGACTTTTGTGGTAACTGTAATGAAAATTTACAATATATATATATATATATATATATATATATATATATATATATATATATATATATATATATATATATATATATATAACTGATGATCCCTTTAAGAACATAAGTACTATTGTTTCTTCATGCAAGTAAAACTATTCAGCTACGCAGGAAATAAATTGACTTACTAACAAAATAATTTTCCAATGAAGGACATTTTCTTATATATATATATTCTATATATATATATATATATATATATATTATATATATATAATTCTACCCTTTTCGACCAAGACCGCCAACCCCCAATATTTGCTCCTGTATCAGAAAACACGCTATGTGATATACGTATATCTGTACGTGATGTTGCGAAGCTAATCAAAAACCTTGATTCGAGTAAAGCAACTGGCCCTGACGGTATTCCAATTATAGTACTCAAAAAACTTCAACCTGAACTAGCGCCCATACTTACAAAACTGTTTAAACGTTGTCTTAAGGAGAATAGTTTCCCATCTCCCTGGAAAATCTCATCAGTATGCCCTGTATTTAAGAATTCAGGTGATCGCTCATCCCCCTCTCAGTACAGGCCAATAAGTCTCCTGTGCGTCATGAGTAAGTTGCTAGAATCTGTGTTTAATACAGAAGTAATCAACCATCTCAACAAAAATAACCTTCTTAGTGACACTCAATATAGTTTCCGTTCTGCTAGATCTACAGCAGATGTCCTTACAGTTATATCGCATAGGATTAGCAAATCTCTCGACGGTGGCAATCTTTCTAGGGCAATTGCTCTTGACATATCTAAGGCCTTTGATAGGGTATGGCATAAAGGTTTACCTCATAAGATCGCTAGCTATGGTATAGCTGGAAAAGTCTTCTCAATTATTAAATCATTTCTTTCTGATAGGTTCATAAGAGTAGTAGTTGAGGGGCAAAAATCAGAAGCTCACAGTATTAATGCCGGTGTCCCTCAGGGATCCATCCTGGGCCCAACTCTTTTCCTGATCTACATTAATGATCTTCTAAATCATATCCTTACATCATTTGTAGACATTTATGCTGACGACACTACCATTTATGGTACCACATCTAAGACAGTAAACGACCAAGTTCTCTCCAATTCTCTCTCCTCTGATCTTGAGCACGTAGTACAATGGGGAAAGGAGTGGCTGGTTACTTTTAATGCATCTAAAACCAAGCTTCTCTCTTTACATCATCAACATTCTAATCCACATCTGTCATCAATTGAAATGAATGGCTCTCGTCTTCAGGAGGCCTCAAGTTTTGACAAGCTTCTGGGCTTGACCATTACTCCTGATCTTAAATAGAACACGTATATCAAATCTGTTGCCAAGGCCGCTGGAAAAATGGTGGGATCTTTCTATCGATCCGGTAGATATCTCACTGCTGATGCTATTCTCTATCTATATAAGAGCCAGGTACGTCCAAGGATGGAATACTGTTGCCACATCTGGGCAGGAGCTGCTAGAAAGGACTTGTCCTGCCTTGATAAAGTTCAAAATAGACTTCGTAGCTTCGTAGGAGATGTCCTTTTCTCCTCCTTGCAACCTCTATCTCACAGAAGAGATGTTGCGAGTTTGTCTCTGATGTATCGTTATTTTCATGGAAAGTGTTCAACTGAGCTTCAATCTATGGTCCCCCCTCGCCAAACTTTCACAAGAAATACTCGTCTAGCTGTAAACACTATCAATAATTTCCCCCACTCTTTATCTGTGCCTAAACCTAAACATAGATTCCATGAACAAAGCTTCTTTCTTAGAACTGCACGCCTGTGGAATTGTCTTCCGTTTTCCTGCTTTCCGGCTGACTACAATATGGTTGTGTTCAAGTCTAAAGTAAATAAGTTCTTGATGAGCCGTTCCATATAAGTTATCAAATTTACCAAATTTTCATTACTAATGATTACTATATTGACCAATTTCTACTGTACACTCTTTAACCCTTATCCTTGAGTGGCCTCTGTCAGGTCTAATACTATAGAGGACACATCCTTTTTAAACATGAAATGCAGAGGTGGATCAGATATAAATGTACGGAAGCTATCCCAGTCAGCCTTAGTGTATCGATATACTGTACGATGAAGAGGTACGTCTGGGGACTTATTACATTTCATTTTTATCTTAATTGATACAACAGAGTGGTCGGAAGATCCAAGAGGCGACAGAACAGAAACTGAACATAGTTCAGAGCAAGTTGTGAGAAAAAGGTCTAGTAGGCTCGCATACTGGCCGTCATTATCGGGCACACGGGTAGGTTCCTGAACAATCTGAGTGAGGTCATAGGCAATGGAGAAATCATGACAGAACCTCCCCTCATCATCGGTCTATATATATCTAATATTTGCGTAAAACGTTTACAGGAAACACAAAATTGTTTCCATATATATTTATATATACGTATATATTTTTGTTGCACAGATTTTGCCTACCAAACTCCTCCTAGAGTTTTTTGTCTACGGACATAAAATTTCATATATAAGGTGTTTGAATCCATGCAAAACTTTATATTTGGGTTTTAGCCTGGAAAAATTTGTGCAAAAGTGTGAAAATTAAAAAAAAATGAAATTTGCCAGGTGAAGGTTGAATGCCGCCATTACGAATGCATACTGTAGTTAATATTGGTTCATGTTTTAATTTTTAGCCTTGCAGTAAACATGTTTTCATAGCCCAGTCATTTATGGCAGAGGCAAAATAAATCGTGAGCTGAACGTTTTGGTTTCGATTCTCAATGGTGACGCATGAGTCTTTTTTTTTAATCATTATTATATATTGCATCCAATCTATCTATCTATCTATCTATCTACATCTATAAAAGTGTAAATGTCTGTCTGTCTTTTCTCTATGGTAATTAAGGAAGACTATTATACAGAAATACATTACTTTACATATTCACACTTTTTAATATATACATATGCACATTACCTTATGGACAGTATATAGGGCCCGAGCAAAGCCGGGCGGAACTGCTAGTATATATATATATACATAGTTTTAAAGGTTTTAAATAAATTTCCAAGACTCTCTCTCTCTCTCTCTCTCTCTCTATATATATATATATATATATATATATATATATATATATATATATATATATATATGAGGAGAGAGAGAAAGGGGGAGAGAGAGAACGAGAGAGAAAGAAGAGGAAAAGAAAAAGATAAATAGATAGATAGATATTATAAAATAAATATGTATAAAAATTCTTTATTTATAAAAGCATTTATTGGCTATATATGTTCATACATGTTTCAGCTGCGATCGAGTTCCACATCCAGATTCTTTCACCCTTTCGATTTACTTAAACTCGATTAGTTGATCTGGAAGCCTACGGAGGCCGGATTTAGAAGAGTATTTTGAATTGATGCCTAGAAAACAACAGTAAAATCACTACATATCTATCTATTTATCTATCTATTTATCTATCTATCTATCTATATATATATACTTTCGTATATTAATTTTATGTGAGTAAATTAGGTAGTTATATATATATATATATATATATATATATATATATATATATATATATATATATATATATATATATATATATATTTAGTTCTCTGGGGTTTACGTTGGGCCTATCGGAGAAACATACCTGGTCCATCTTTGGTTTTGTTTGACGGAAAGCTGCACAGAAAATCTATTCCAATGAATCAACAAATGTCGGTTTTATTTTCAGCAACTTTATTGCCGATGTTTACCCATTGGAAAGATGCGCACTGGTCATACGGTTCTTACATTTGGTAGGCGTTTAACCCCTCCCTCCCCCCGGGTGCTGCGAGCCATTACCGGTGGGCTCGACTCTGTCTGTCTCTTTCAAACTTTAACCACTAACTGACTAAAACCCTACATATACAAAACAATCCCTCTAATGACGTCATCACATATATCACACATGGCTATCAGCTGATATCTGGTACGTTTATTCAGCTAACATTCCTTTTAACTTCTAACGTAAATATTTTAAAATATTTTCTCTGAATATTTTCCTCTACATAACATTTTAACAATTTTACTAATAATAATAATCGATAATGATTATTTGGCGTTACCCCGATACGTCAATATAATACTACATACGATGTTTCATGACATTTTTAAGTTTCTCCATCGTAAATATGGGGAAGATGTCATCCGATTGTGCCATGACGATCTTCATTTCAATTTTCATTTGCTTCAGGCGGCATCCGCATTCTTTGTTCAACACAAGTTGATTTCGCAACTTGATTAGAAGTTAGTCCAGTCATTGTTTGCTGCGGTTGGTTAATAGCATTTAGTTTATTTGGTGTCTTCCCAGCCGCCTCGCTCTTATGAGTCACGTCGATATTGCTGACGACTTCTCTCAGCGTTCTTTCCTAACATCGTTTAGTCAGCTCAACAGTGATTCGTTGAGGTCAAGCGTTAATATTCACTTGAGACAGGGGGTTAATGTCGATGCTATTGTCCAGTGCGAAGCTTTCCTAATAAGATCTACAATAGTTTAGTCGAAGCTTGGTCTTACTGGTGATAGGTTGAACAACCGATTGTAGCTCAACTACAATCGGTACTTGGATATTGGTTGTCCTGTAGATTTCTTGAAATTATGTCTGTATTCGGAAGTAACAAATAACAAGTCTGGGTTATAACCCTTCTTCCAACGTGCGTTGAGAAAAGATAGTTTAAGTCATCAATAATCAATAGAGATTTGCTTTCTTAGTCTAGTTGGCAAGGCTTTGGATTGGATTAGAAGTGGCTTGTAGACATATGTTATTGTCACTTTGTTAGTTTCCGGCTTCAGTATTTCCATACTGTCAAGCGACTTGTCTTAGCAACCTTTAACAATCGCTTGTCCCGCACGTAAATGTCACTTCCATGCACCGCACTAGCAGAGAAAATGAGTAAATACGTGCTGGTAAATTCTGGCTGGGGATAATATTTTATGTGTCTTTTGAAGACACAGGGCATCAATCTTGAAATTGGACAGGAAGTCTTTTTTTTACTGGTAACAAACCTACAGCATTGAAATTAATAAATTTGCATAGTTGGGATATCATCGTGACCGAGGTCCTGGATATGACCTAAAACTATATACGATAGTTAGGCCCCAGCTTGCGGGCCTTGGGGAGTGTGGAGCCACCTTTTAATTGTCATTGCTCCCAGATCCACTCTGACCCGGAGTGGTAGTACCTGTTAGGGTCCCAACTATGGGTTAAATAGAAACCGACTTGAAAAAAAACAACAAATATACTCCATTAAATAATCGTTCCTCAAAATCACTAGATTCGGCATTAAAATAACCTGAAAAAGCTTGATATGCTGTAAAACAAAAACAACCAACCAACCAACCTTGGCCGAGGGTCTACCCTTTTACAACTACTGGAGTTTTTTTGCCGAGATGAGGACAGTGCAGCAATTGGTCACTCGAAAGATTAACGGAGATGCCGCAGAAATGTTTGCTACATGTCCACAATAATGGAAGGTGTTTTTGGTATTATTTTGTTTTGTTAGATTTGAATATTTACATAAATATTATATTTAATTTTTAAAAATACAAATTTATTACTTTTAAAATGTGATGTATTTATTAGTCCGTTAGGCTAATATTTTTCTTATGTTACGTTCTCGTATCATAAAATGAGCGTTTGTTGTATATTGGTTGAAATTGGAATGGAGATGATATATTAAAACGTGTCTATTTATAAAGGCTTGAGTGTTTTATTATCTTATCAGAGTTAATGGCGTTGTGTGTGTGATCATCTAGTGGTCTTTCTATTACATTTGTTCATATGCTGTTAAGTGTGAACATGTGGGAATATATTTTCAGACATATCTTCTGCCATTTCGTTGGTCCATCTGGAAATTCTCGTCTGGGAGGGAAACTTGATACCTGTTTTTGGGGACGAAGATTTATTTCACTCCAAGTCAAGAAATTGGTTCTATAGTTTTTTATTCACCTTCCAGTTTGTTCACAGAAGATTGGAAAGTGAAGTTGGTCCTTCTTGTTTCTTTTTCTAGGTCTTATTTCTACCACGTCAGCGTTTGTTCCCACCCCCAGCGAAGGGGAGGAGACAACGGCGAAGCCGTCCGCTCTCTTCTAAGTCCCAAGCAAATCTCCTCGATTCAACTAACCTGATCACATGACTCACACGCAATCAAATCAGCTGATCTTGACTTCCGGTCAACGTGTCTACACTATAATTCACACTCTCTCTCTCTCTCTCTCTCTCTCTCTCTCTCTCTCTCTCTCTCTCTCTATTCATTCTCTAACACTTATACGATAAATGAAGGAATTCAAATGGCTAACGTATTCATAAGTTATACGTTTAAGCTAACATATTATTACATTATCCGTGATGGATTTACATATTTTGGGAGTTAACAAGCCACTAAAAATATAGATACTAAGTAGCAAACAAAACTTTTTTTACAACAATATATTTTTTAATTGATGTTTATTTCGCTATTTTACTGATGGCAATAGTCATTTTTATTAAAATATTTCCTCGGATTGTAAAATGTTACTCTACATTTTACAATCTGAAACTGAACATTTCGTGATTATCATTTAAATTCTTTAAAAATTAATTTTTGATGATGTTTTTCTTTGCAATTCAACTGATTGTATTATATATTACTGAGAAATAACGTTATTAATAAGTCATAATAATATTGAACATATTTCCATTTTCTATTTACAAATTTTTGAATGAAGTAAACGAACATATGCTGTTTACACATAAAAATTATATATTATTCATATTTTTTAATTTTCAGTTTTTATAATATGTAGACATTTTGGTCGATAACAATATATTTAGTTTAGATTTCGTAAAATAAAATATGGGGAGTTAACAAATATTTTCCCTCATATATTTTCAGAAAACTGCATTTAAAATCTAAATTAATTATAAAATGAATAATTATCGAAAATTTGATGAAAATTTGGTAATCAGTTTATATTTGCTAGAATTATTAAACACATGTGTGTTTGCGTGTTAGAGAAGACCATTGTTTTAAGGCGTTGATAATGTAATCACGGTTTCCGTCTCGAATTTTTGTTATTTTCGTAGACTGAAAAGCTTTTATTTTTAATTATTACCAATTTATTTTAGTATTTTTTTACATAGTGCAAAAATTATGATGCTAAAATTATATCATGTAACACATAGATGTTTAATTATAATGCTGCACTTTGAAGGTACATATAATACAGATTTAAAAGATATTTAAAGCTAACTTCAGAGAAAAAACGAATTGTTCAGGACTTATTAACGTAAGTTCTATTTTCTGATGCATTTTTGGAAAGAGCTCTTCTTCAGTGGTTATGTAGTTAAACTCAAGTATAGAGCTCAATTGATATTACACTTTACACTATATATATATATATATATATATATATATATATATATATATATATATATATATATATATATATATATATATGCATTGTATCACAAAAGTGAGTACACCACTCACATTTCTTCAAATATTTAAGTATATCTCTTCATGGGACAATATTGAAAAAATGATTTTTTGACACAATGAAAAGTAGTCTGTCTGCACCATATATAACGGAGTTAATTTATTTCCTCCTCAAAATAACTCAAAATTTAGCCATTAAAAGCTAAATCCCTGGAAATAAAAGTATGCCCCTTACGAAAAGTTGCCAATATTAACATACAACATGTCAACTCTTAATATTCTGTGTCGCCAGCATCATTATCCCAAACTGCCCTTACTCTCCTTGGCATGGAGTTTACCAGAGCTGCCCATGTAGCCACTGGAATATTCTTCCACTCTTCAATTACGACGTCACGGAGTTGGCGAATATTTGAGACTTTGCGCACCTTCATCTTCTGCTTGAGGATGCTCCAAAGATGTTCTATTGGGTTCAAGTCTGGAAACATGCTTGGCCAGTCCATCACCTTTACCCTCAGCCACTTCAGTATAGCAGTGGTTGTCTTGAATGTGTTTTGGATCATTGTCATTTGGAACCCAGTTTCTGGAGGGTGAAGATCATGCTCTGCTGCAGTATTTGACAGTACATGCTTCCTTCAATGAAATATAACTCTCTAATAAATACAACATTCATGACGCCCCAGAACATGGTTGACTGTAGGCATGACACACTTATCTTTGTACTCTTCAAATTAGTGTGCATGGCTGTCACCCAAGGATGAAGCCTCTTCTGAAGGCAATACACAGGAAAGCATGCAAGCAGTTTGCTAAAGACATGTCAACAAAGCCCATAGATTACTGGAACCATGTCTTATGGTCAGATGAGACGAAAATTGAGAAGTGTTTTTATGCCATATGTGGCGGCGATCAGATGTGGAGTCCAAGGATAAGTGTGTCGTGCCTACAGTCAACCATGATGGTGGAAATGTTGAAAAAAAACGATTATTTTAGAATTCAGAATGGTATATATATATATATATATATATATATATATATATATATATATATATATATATACTAGCAAAAGTACCCGTCGTTGACTGGGTTCAATACCAGCCTACAGAAAATGGACTCTGATTTATGAAAGTATGATAGCTTATGAAAAGGAAGGGTTGTAAATTTGGGGTGAATTTAGGGGTATCAAAACCAAAGCAAAATATGACGAAAGAAAAAATAAAATAGATAAACCCCATAATTTATTATACCATACCTGCTCACACTGAAACACTTATCATAATATTCTGTGGATCTATATTAAAAAACCTTGTAAAACTTTGTGACATATTTCAAGTCTATGGAAGTCAGGTGCGAACGAACGCCCCATAATTTTATTATACCATATTTTTGCAAACTGAAACATAAAAAGTATATTTACGCAGATAGATATGAAAAGTCTTTATTAAAGTTTGTGCCTATTTCCATTCTATGGAGGTCAGGCGCGAACGCAGATCCTACAATTTTATTATACCATCCCTATTTATGTTAAAACATACTTTTCAAAGTATTATTATGTACATCTATATCAAAAACACTTGTAAACGTTTTTTTTTTTTTTTTTTTTTCCATACTTTGTGGACCAGGCGCGTACGCAGACCCCACAATTTTAATGAACCACCGTTCTGCCAGATTAAACATACCAATTCCTGTGTCTCGATACATATTCTATCATTATATGTAATCAGTTTTTTTTTAAAATAGACATCCATATAGGAGCCTATTCGTGACCAGACACACACACACGCACGCACACACACACACACACACATTAAGCTTTATATTATATATATATATATATATATATATATATATAATGTCATAATGACATTCAGCTTTATATATATATATATATATAATGTGTGTGAGTGTGTGTGTGTGTATTACTGTCTGTTTTCTGTTCACAATGACGTCATAGCATATATGTATATGTATATGTACAATGACATCATAGGAGATTACTTCATAGCAAATAAGTTTAAAGAGAGGGACAAAAAGATGCCTGGGCAGTGTCGATTAATATATATATATATATATAGAGAGAGAGAGAGAGGGAGAGAGAGAAAGGGAGGGGGAGAGAGAGAAAGAGCGAGAGAGAGGGGAAGAGATAGAAGCATAGATAGATAGAAAGAGCGAGAAACATAGAGAAAAAGAGAGATAGGTCGATAGATAATTGTATTTTTATGCTAACAAATGTTCACTATTCTTATTATCTTCTCAACGGAGTGTACTCGTGTTTAGTGAATGGAAGGAGAATGTAACAAGAGAATTGCTAAACATTTTTTAATATTAATAACTCAGAATCATTTTATTATTAGCCTTTCATTTCATTGGCTTTTATATTCATTCCAATCCACCTTTTATGTTTTAGAAATGTTGTTTTAGAAATGTTGTTTTAGAGATGTTGTTTTATAAATGTTGTCTTAGAAATGTTGTTTTAAGAATGTTGTTTTAGAAGTGTTGTTTTAGAAATGTTGTTTTAGAAAGGTTGTTTCAGAACCACACAGGACTTTAAATTCACTTATTTCTTTAAACCCACTTCAACTTCCCCCATACTTTCGTGGTCAAAATTCAAGCCCTTTTATCCACCTTTTTAACCGCCTATTACAAGATCATTTGCCAATACTGAGAAAGCGGACAAAGTCCCACCAGACAAAGCGTCACGATATACAATAATTGAAAAACAGTTTTGATATTTTACATTTAATTTAATTATTAATGATGTTTGTCAGTATTTTTCATGACTTGAATGAGATTTTTAATTTTTTAAACGTTTATTTCAGAATTTGTAAACCAACTGCATTTATTTAGAGGTTACTACGCAAATTTATGTAAAACTAGCGGGACCTGTGGAAATCCCGCAGGGGACTCATTCATATGCAATATTTTGATGTTGGCATTCTGTAGATGTTCAGTGTAGAGGGAGACGCTCTGACATTATTGTAACTTTTTTCTTAAAACTGCAAAAGTATTTATCTAATCTAGCAAGTACGCCCGGCAAAGCCCGGTCGTAAAGTACGCTTAAATATGATATTTTAATTCTTGCAGATATATTATTATAAAGTTAATGTTTTATCGATTTTGATATATTATAAAGTTACGGTTTCAAAAAGAAAAACAATATATCCATAACTTGGGTGCATTAGCTTTAATCGAAACCAAAATAAAAACTTATATATATATATATATATATATATATATATATATATATATATATATATATATATATAACTTGAGTTCCTTTAGCCATAATCGAAACCGAAACCAAAACTTATGAAGAATTCTTTAAAATATTATTTATAAAAAAACATAGATTACTGGAGTACCATAAGTTGTAATCGAAACCGAAACCAAAACTTATGAAAAATTCTTGGTAAAATTATTTATGACAAGTAATGGAAGTACATAACAATTAAACGACCCGGATGTAAACGTGACAAAGAAAATAACACACAAGCTACCGTATTAATATATAGATTCCAGGTTTTTGTTTTTGTTTTTTACACAAGTAAAATAAACTTACATCAATTACATTGATGTTATTATGATCCATGGATTTCAATTTTACTGGTAGTTTAAAAACATAAATGTTTACCATTTTACCGTTGGTGCCAATAGTGGAAAATTAAGTCTTTACTAATTGAAATTATTATTGAAATCGGAAATCACACTAAAAAATCGATTCCGATACCAGTTCCGACCTCCTTAAATGTTCAGATTTGTTTCATTCCCGATTCTGATTCCGTTAAATCGTCTTTGTGTGGTTGAGAAAAATAAACGCAAAGTTCTCAATTACATTTGCAAGAGCAAATTCAATCCTGAAGAAAAACATTTTTTTTTTAGGAGTTCGAACCTATCACGATAATAAAAAGGCTCAATGTACTCGATATGCTTACCAGTGATGCATTGTTAGTATTACATATCCTCTAATAATAAAATCTTATTACTGAAAATCCGTAGGTTAAAGATGTTGCATTAATGTAATTCTTTGTTTGAATATTTGACGGATCAATAAATATTGTACTTTATTCAAATTTATTTTTCATCACCAAGTTCCAATATATATAAAATGGGATCAAAAAGAAAGCCCGCATTTCTCATTTTTTTTCAAAAACCGCTAATTTAAGCTAAATTGAATGTAACTGTTTAAACAACATATACCTAATTCTTCGCCTTATTCCTCTATAACTTTACCTGTTTATATTTGATATTTAATTGAAGTATCTAGTGTTCACGTCAATTTAAAAAATTAACTTCAAATTTAGAAGGCAAAAAAGAAACTTCGCAGCAACAAATGAATCAGGTAAACATGTCCACTTTTTAGGCAACAAAGCATTTCTAATATTAATTATTGTTACTTTAGTTTATACAACGTAACATTTAGTCCATATGTCTCGACTTTATCTTTGTGATCGTCAGAAGCTTATTAATCTCTACCTTTCTGGTTTATCCAATTGAGAAATCGGCCGCAGATTGAAATATGATGATAAAACGGTACAAATGTGCAAAAGCACCAACACACCGGCAGTGTTCGTTATTCCCCTAAATCTGATCGTCCTAGAGTTACTTCTTAGAGGAAAGACAATGTTATCAAGATCCGCAGCCTCAGAAACAGATTTGAAACGGCTCCCTAAATCCAACAATGTAATCTTGTTAAAAAAGTGCTCTTTTTCTACAGTAAAGAACAGACTGAAGGAATTTAATTTGCAAGGCGCAACTCAATGATTTCTGTTAAGAGCAGAAAGCGCCGTCTGGACTCTGAGAGAAGCCATAAGGATCATGAATTATTATATTCGTCGAAAGTGATTTTTAGCGACAAAAGCAAGTTCAATAGGCTACACAGTGATGGCAGTACTTCCGTCAAAGGTAGGATGAAGAATTTAATCTTAGATGAAGTTTAAACGCTGTAATATTGGTTGAGGTTCGGTTTTGGTGTGAGGCGTTATTAGTGTCTATGGTTCAGGCCAATAATTCGCTTTTAATGTCGAATTTATTCGATGAAGTACATCAATATGTTGACTGAGCATTTTCTACCCTAATTTGGCCGGAATTTGGATGATGATCCCATCTTCATGCAGGATAATGCTCCCATTCACACAGCTGGCAATGTAAAGAGGTTCCTTGAAGCGCATGACATTCCGTGTTTAGCATTGCATCAAGCAACAGCTGCACAATAATAAAATTTCAAATCTGGAAGAACATTGGACAAAAATTAAAGGAAATTAGGATTCCTTTCACCGAAGTATTACCGCAGACTAATTCAAGGAATTCCCAAAACATCGCTGGCTGTCAAATTGCAGAACGGCTATGCTACTAAATATTAACTAGTTTATTATGTTCCTGTTGTATTTGTGTTGCATTAATATTCTAAAGTTACATTTAAATAACAATTTTCCATTATGCGGAGTTTCTTTTTGCTTTCTCCATTTCAAGTTATTATTTTAAATTGACGTGAACACTAGGATACTTCAATTAAAAGTAAAGTATGAACAGGTAAAATTATACAGGAATGAAGGAGGAATTAAATGAGATATATGTTGTTTAAACAGTTACATTCAATTAAGCGTAAATTTGCGGTTTTAGGCAAAATGACAAGTACGAACTTTCTTTTTGGCGCCATTATATATATATATATATATATATATATATATATATATATATATATATATATATATATATATATATATACTTTTTATGTGTTTGTTTATAAGCAGTAATTTGTTGATACCTGTCAAGAGCATGTTTTGGTCAGCTAGTTACCAGTAACTAGAGTCATCTTCAGGCGATATAGCTTATACGGAAGCAAATTTGCAATCTCGTGACTATGTAGCAACATATTACTACTTATTTAAAAACAAATAAAGAGTATACCCTGATCTACCTCTATATTAAACACTTTTGTATTGACCTCGTTAAACTTCATTGCTTACTGAACGTCTGGAAACCAATAGCCTACGATTATATATATAAATATACACTTGTGCCCGATATTATTCATACCCCCCCCTTGAAAATTGAGTTTATTAGGTGTAACTTTGTAAGAATTTATTGTTTACGTCCATATTGATACATATTCTTAATAAACCTCTTCTGATCATTTTCGTCATTTTAAAATCTCGGGATACTTGTAATAAAAGAAATATACAGCTATTTATAAAATCTGCAATGTTCAAAAATAATCATACCCCCTTATTTTTTCAGTATTAATCGAGTTTCTGACTGTTTGTTTCCTGTTTGATTCTTATTTTGAATGCTTTTATACAACCTTTGATTAATTTCATTTCGTTTTTTGCATTTTTCAGAAATTAAAATGATATCAACTGAAAACCAATAAAAAAATAAAAATTATTAGAATGGGGAAGAAAAAAGAGCTTAGTAATGATCTTAGGACTAAAATTGTGAATTCACATAAGGATGGTTTAGGTTACAAGTCAATTTCCAAGAAATTTGCGGTCCCTACAGCAACAGTACAGAGCATCATCAAAAAATTCCAGAGCCACCACACAACAAACAACTTGATTGGTAGAGGAAGGAAAAGGAAACTGTCTGCTAGAGCCACCAGGAATATTGTAAGAAGTGTTAATGCAAATCCAACCACCACTACTAAGGACATTTTAGAAAATCTGGAGTCTTCTGGCATAAAAAATATCAAGGCAAACATTGCAAAGGACTCTGCATGAAAATGGTCTGAAAGGAAGAAGACCAAGAAGGACTCCATTGCACACTGGAAAACACCTTGTAGCACGTCTAAAGTTTGCTAGGACCCGTGTGAATTCTCCAGAGTCCGTTTTCTCAAGTATTTTGTGGACTGACGAAACAAAAATTGAATTGTTTGGCCATATGGATGCTTCTTACGTTTGGAGGCAGAAAGGAGAAGCTTACAACCCAAAGAACACCATACCCACGGTGAAACATGGTGGTGGTAGCCTAATGTTTTGGGGCTCCTTTTCGGCTAGTGGTCCAGGTAGTTTGGTCAAGATAGATGGAACCATGAAGAAGGAGCAATATTTGGAGATACTCCAGAAAAACATTAGACAGGATGCGGAGAAGCTCCATTTAGGACCAAACTGGGTCCTTCAACAGGATAATGATCCAAAACATACTGCCAAAATAGTCAAGAAATGGTTTGAGGATAATCAAATTAATGTTTTGGAATGGCCTAGCCAGAGTCCCGACCTGAACCCTATCGAAAACCTCTGGCACATATTGAAAACCGAGGTTAAAAAGCGGAAACCTAGAAATTTGAGGGATTTGGAGAACTACTGCATTGAAGAATGGTCAAAAATCAGTGTTGATGCTTGTAAAAACCTTGTTGATAAATATCCAAAACGGTTACAGGCAGTTATTAAGAATAAAGGGCATGCTATTGACTAGTAAGAGAGGTATGAATAATTTTGAACTAGTGCCATTATTGTTTTTCTTTGTATAATGTTTCAAACTTGCATAATTTATTTATTTGTTGAGTTTAAATTAAATGCTTCTGCTTGATTTATTGTTTGAAATCCCTTTAATATTGTCTACCTTCTGGTTTGAGCAATATTCTTATAGAAATCTCAAAGATCCGAGGGGTATGAATAATATCGGGCACAAGTGTATATGTGTGTGTGTGGGTGTGTGTGTGTGTGTAGAAGGAAAATAGTAAGAGCTGAATAGATAGATAGATAGATAGATAGATAGATAGATAGATAGATAGATGCATCTGTGCGTGTGGTTTAAAAGAAATAAACGCGGGCAGTTCAATTACGTTTGTAAGATCGTATAATCAATTCTAAAAAAAAAACACATTTTCGAAAACTTGTTCGAAGGATGGTATTATGTAAATTTATCCGCCATCTTTGTTTCTCTTAGATATTAATCTTTTATCATTCATTTCGTTGTTTTTGTTTTGTTTTTTGTTTTTTGTGTGTGTGTGGTTTCCTCAATTATTTGTCTATTTTATTCCCCTAAAATAAAATATCTAATAACAAAAAAGAAAAGAAATAGAACGGGTTGAACTTCCTATCATCCAGTTTCCTCTTTGCTGATCCGAACATTTCGATTATTTAAAACTCTATTATTTCATCAACAAATTCAATCTTAATCCCAAGTTGAAATAAAAAAAAATACGCAAAACAAAATGGAGTCTCTAGATAAAGTAAAAAACTAAATTAGATAAAGTTCACAAGAAAACCTTTCTTTCTTTTTGAACATTAAATGAAAAAAAAGAACGCAATAGACCTAGGAAATGTATCAAGCCAATTTCAAATTGACACGCCATCAAAACATTCGAATCTTTTTATTGGTTTATCTTTATGCCCACATAACGCGAGCTATGCCTGATTCAATCTCGTGCCATTTTCCCTCGTTACGCACATATTAAATGATTTTGTGTATATTTTCCTTGGTTTTCTTTCCGCCTTAAATCATTTCTCTTCTCCGTTCTTTTCTGCAACAGAAGTCAAAGATTCAACTGTTTGCAAGAATCTTGCTAGGTAGATCATCACCTTTCAACTGCACGAGTCTGACACTACGGCTAGTGTTATGGACAGGGAAGAAATTCCACAGAATCTCCAAAGATTTGTCCACATGAGAAAACAGGTGGCTGAGACTTCCTCTCTCTCTCTCTCTCTCTCTCTCTCTCAGAATTCGTTTTCTTTTTCCAAAAGAAGCCATGCTACGCTTGGTGTTCCGTATCAGTCGATTCAGTTTACGTACGGTGATCGGCAAATACAACCGTGCGAAAATGGTTTGCCGAAATTGATGTTTGACTCAGCCTACGTGGTACTCATTGACTTGTGAGAAAATGTGAACAGAGCAACAATCGCCACTCCAAGAAGCTAAATAGAAAATGGTATGTGCAAGCCACCTTCTAAAATACAATAATTGAATTCTTTACTCGATGTAATGTTTTCTCATTTGAATGTAAATTCTAAATCCCTTTTATGTGATAATTTCGGTTCTATAAATAGCTGTTGTGTTATATGTTGTAATCCTACGTCAGTAAGAAAAGAGTGTGTTAAATATTATGAATTCCAGCAAGACATATATATATATTATATACAAAACTCAAATGACATAGATCTGCA
The DNA here is from genome assembly GCF_053919585.1 of Euprymna scolopes. NCBI lineage: Eukaryota > Metazoa > Mollusca > Cephalopoda > Sepiida > Sepiolidae > Euprymna > Euprymna scolopes. The sequence continues at coordinate 70,182,628 of NC_136499.1, forward strand.
GATCAAAATGAAATCCGAAAGACCAGGGAAAATATTATAATAAAAACAGTAAAACGACAGAGAACAAATCAATCAATAAGAAGGATGCACAGGAAGAACAACCCTGATGATGATCAATCGAGACCGAAAACGTTCGGTAAACTAGGGGACTTTATAAGAACTTTGGATCCCACAACAAAAATACTTGTACGAAAACAAGAAAAATTCGAAAGAAAGATCATAAAAAGAAGAACGAAGATCCTCTTCAATAAAATATGCGCGAATATATATATATATATATATATATATATATATATATATATATATATATATATATATATAAACTTAATTTACTCACATAAAATTCATATACGAAAGTATAGATTTATGCGTAAACTTTAAGTATTTACTTCAAAAGTGCTCAATACGTAGGTAGAGCTAATTAGTAAGTTATAAAATGTACATGGCGATTAAGCTACACTGAATATTCCGCGTTTCATCCACTCTAGGATTATTCAGGCTTATATATATATATATATATATATATATATATATATATATATATATATATATATATACTAGTAAAAGTACCCGTCGTTGACTGGGTTCAAAAAAAGCCAACGGAAAATGGACTCTGATTTATGAAAGTATGATAGGTTATGAAAAGGAAGGGTTGTAAAGAGATAACTTCGAATTTGGGGATATCAAAACCCAAGCAAAATATGATGAAAGTAAAAATAAAATAGATAACCCCCATAATTTATTTACTGAAGCACTTATCACAATATTCTGTGGATCTATATTAAAAAAAAAACTTTGTGACATATTTCCATTCTATGGAGGTCAGGCGCGAACGAACACCCCATAATTTTATTATACCATATTTCTTCAAACTGAAACATAATTATCAAAGTATACTTACGCAGATAGATATGAACAGTCTTTATCAAAGTTTGTGCCTATTTCCATTCTATGGCGGCCAGGCGCGAACGCAGACCCCACAATTTTATTATACCATCCCTATTTAAGTTAAAACATACTTATCAACGTATTCATATGTACATCTATATCAAAAACACCTGTAAACGTTTTTTTTTAATTTTTAAATTTTTTTTATTTCCATACTTTGTGGACCAGGCGCGAACGCAGACCCCACAATTTTAATGAACCACCGTTCTGCCAGATACAAACATACCCATTCCTGTGTCTCGATACATCTTTATCATTATATGTAATCAGTTTTTTTTAAATAGTCAACTATGACTCCTATGAGCCTATTCGTAACCAGACACACACGCACACACACATACACACAGACATTCAGCTTTATGTATATATATATATATATATATATATATATATATATATATATATATATATATATATATATATATATATATTCGTGACCTGGCAAGGCTACAGAGGAGACAACCGAAGCAGTAAACCAAACTGCCTAATTCGAGCATATTTTTTAACATCTAGTTGTTTTACCAAGTCTAATAAAATTGTAACCATAGGACAGTATTAGAATCAAGTATTAGAATATATATCGATGCAATTGTTAAAAACCTGCAGTTTTTTTGTTTTGTTTTTTTTTTAATGTTTCTAGTATCCCCTAAGTAATCCAATTTATAAAATTTTCACTTCTTATGATTACCACACTATAATCCCATTGACTAATGTATACCCATCAACTCTTATTCTCGAGTGGCCTTTGGACCTTAAAAAAGTGGTGACTCCTTTGTAAAAAAGGAAAAAGCTTACTGTATGAATCATTCCGAGCACTTTCGATAATAAAAAGTTGTGCATGAAGTTAACTCATGTCATTTAAGAATTTGTAGAGACACACTCTTCCATTTGTAAATGTTTCTATTTGAAATATTCTAGATTTGCATTGAATTTGATCCACAGTCAGTGGACAGTATTAAGCAAGATTCCTTGAATTTTGATTTCATCATGAGACCCCTTCAGCTTAAACCGTACCTTTTAGACGTTGTATAAGATCAAAATCATATAATGGATTTAATTCAAAATTAGAATAAGGATTTTAGCCATAAGGTTTGATGTAATTATATCCTGTTTTATATGTCCATAAAGGAATATAAAATGGTGAAAAGCTCTTATGTCCGCGAAATTAATTTTATCCGTCCTGGGACGAGTATTCTTCTAGTTGTTCATAGTAACGAAATACACACATTCGCTCATTATATTTTTTTTTTTCACAAATTAAATAATCCATTTTATTTACAAACATTTAGTTACAAGCATCAACACACGAAATCACATTTGCATTTTTATGATTTTTACTAAATTCGATTTTAATGATACGCATAGATCTATAGTGACATCATCTCAACCAAAATAAAAGAATTTATGTAGTGAACGTACTACCTAACTAAACGATGACTTCTAAAGTAGAATTTTTATAGAAAAATTTTACTAATTTTTTAGACGAAAAGAATTTATTTGTTTTTGTTCTACTAGCAAAAATGCTACATCAATCTATTAATAAATTTGTCTGAAACCGAAACTATACTATTACTTCTATTAATAATCGAGATTTGCTATCGGCATGTCTGAAGTCAAAAATATATCATTGTTTCTATAAATAACAGATTTTATAATCAGTATGTTTGAAGTCGAAACTATGCCACTACCTTTAATAATAAGTGAGATTTAGTATTAGTTTGTCTGAAACGGACATTTTCTATTGCGTCTATTAATAATGAATATATCTTAAACCAAAACTATATTAATACTTCTATTAATATTATGGATTTGATATCTGTCTATCTGAAGACGGAATTATGCTACTAATCTTTGTAATAATGTAGATTTGGGAAACTATTACTTATATCAATAATGGGGTTTGTGTCTGGTCGTCTGAAGTTAAAACTATACTAGTGCTTCTATTAACAATGGAGTATTTGGTGGCTATGAGTCTAAAGTCTAAACTATTATATTACTGTTTGCGATTATCAATTCACTATATTACAATAGAAAAATGCGAGCATGAAAAGTAATATACGTATGCTTAAATATGGAAAAGTAAAGGACTAGTTGTAAAAACTGGAAAAGAAAAGGGACAAAAAAACATAAAACATATGTAAAAAACATAATAAATTTATAACTGAAAATATTGCAGCATTAAGAGTTGATTATATAATGTTATGAATTGATTTTTTTTTTAATCTTAATGCTGCAATATTTTAAGTATTTTTATTTTATATTTTTATTATATTTTTTACTAGAATATCTTGTCCTTTACTTTTCCAGTTTTAAAAATTAGTCCTTTATTTTTCCATTTTTAAGCTTAACCATATTACTTTTCATGCTCGCATTTTTCTATTGTAATCCATGATTTTTCCAGGCTTCCAATAAATTCACTTGTTCTTTGTTTAATTTCAGTCTTTTTTTTTGCCCCCATAAACACATATGTAATAACAATGTACGGCACTCGTCTGCTTTCAATAAAATTTCCCCCAATTATCTCCCTTTCATGCTTTCATTCTCTCTGTTTCACTTGTTACTTCTCTTTCCGCGAAAGCAGTCAATTAGTAGCCACAGTAGTCGCTGAAGCGACGTGGTTGCTATAGAAACCAGTCATAAAAAGCGTTGTTAACCTCCTTACATATTTTTACGATATTGAACACCAGAAAATTCATAACTTTTGTTTTACTGAATGAAAATTGAAGATTTTTTTTCACGATATAGCTGAGAAAGTGATCTATCAACTAATAATTGTTTGAAATTTAGTCAATAAATAAGTTAGTGGTGAAGCTTTAAAGCAGTTCTAAGTGAGTAAAACTGCCACTTTGCCATATATTCAAACACGGTAGTGTTTGAATGATTATAATGTTTCAGTCTAATATGCTATATTTTAATGGCTAATTTACGGTGACGGTGAAGTGTCAATTTTGTTATTGTGATATCATCCTCCAAGGCGTTACCTAATTTTAGTTTTTTTTTTTTTGTGTGTGTTTTTTTTTGGGGGGGGGGGGTCTCGTGTCTATTCTGTGATCAAAATACCATTTTCCTGTAGATTACCTTCTCTTTGAAGGGTACACTAGTATATCTTCTATTGCCATAATACGATCCCCCCCGGGTATTACCTCCTTTATTTTTGTGAGTGGACTGAGGGTAGTGCAGTATATGTTCTTTCGTCGTTCTCCCAAGCATTACCTGCTCCTTTAGGTCTAATTTAGTATGTCCGACCAAAAGACGCACATTTTTGCCATTTATTATAATTTGGTTTCCTTTAAACATCTTCGCGTTTTCTCTTTCTCTGGCCTGCCCCAAGGTGCGCGCATTACGATTGTAGATATGCACTTTATTGAAAATAATTAAGGAAAAAAAAGGAACTTTAATATTATCGAACATTTTTAGATTACTGCGAATGTTTATGTGCAAATTAATACCATTGGGAAAATACAAGATATCGTTAATTGGTTTTAAAATGAAATAAAACCACATATTAAAATTATATTAAAAAGAAGTGTTGCGGCGTATAGGCAATTAATTAGGTTGCATTTAGATTATGAGAAGAAAAGAATGCATATTTAAGAACTTCTCTATTTAGTTGAAACATCGATGCCAACATTAATTGTTTTATTATTTCGTGTAGAAAATGTTATGTACGATTTTTACATAGATGGATTCATTAAACTGTTTGTATTAAGTTGTTGAATGGAGATCAGCACATACTGCAAGATAAAGATTCCGTGTTCAAGCCTAATGGAAACGATAAACTAACTTTCATTAATACTTTTGGGGAAAGGTATGAATCTGTCTCTCCCTCAGCTGTGCGTGATATAGTAGGGTGAACTGTGTCAACTCGTCTGGGAGAAGGAAAATTCCGAAATAACATTGTTACCGACTGTAGACATAATTTTATGCGAACGTGTAAAATATTAACTAATATATATATATATATATATATATATATATATATATATATATAAAAGTGAGAAAGTGTGTGTGAGGTCACTTCTCAACCTATATACTCAACGAATTTTTTATCTACAGACTTGAACTATTGTATAAGGGTATTCATACATGTGGAAAACTTTTTAATCAGTTTTCATCTGGAGAAAAGGGTTACTAAAGGGTCAAAATCGAAAATTTGATACTTGGCTGTGGTCATTGGATTTTTATCTGTTTGTCAACTGTTTCACTACTGCCCATGTGCGAATCGTTCACATGACAGCTTCCTTATGTTAAGAATAAGTAAGTTTGAAAACACTTTCTAAAGATCATAGAAAGCTGGCCTAATGGTTATCGTACTTGACTCGCTGTCATTAGGTTTTGGTTTCTATCTCGATGCGAGTATTTTTTTAATTACTTACAAGAAGTGAACTGTTTAGAAGAAAAAACATAATACTCGCATGCACATGTCTCAGTTTCTTTGCATTTTTTTTTTTTACTTCATTTTTATAAGAATTTCAGCTTTACGTTTAATACCGGGCAACGCCATATACATCTGCTAGTATCTAAAATATATACAATTTTACCCGGACCCGGACATAAGAAACCTAAGAATGATGAAAACGGATATAAGAATGATTTTCTTCGGTATCATATTATAGCCTGTGTTAATGTACGGTGTAACTCGGATATAAGGGAGATGTAGTGTCCTGAGATGAAGCTGCTTATATCCGAGTAACACTGTATTCTAAAAATTTTACGGAGGACTTCACGTTTTTTTATCCGCCTTGCATAGGTCAATTATATTAAACGAAATACAGAACTTATTATCCATCTATATGGGCTTGGGGTCTATATTCGTAACACCTTCCCCCTGACTAGAGAAACAAAACTAGAATCAGAAGAACAGGCCTTTATGAGCTTCAGGCTAAACATGCAACACTATATTAGCTACTTGTATTTTCTCTACCGCTCACCCTAAACCCAGGACTGTACCCTAATAAACAAAGTCTCTGACAGCATAGATATAGCACTCTCCCTCCATACTAGCGCACAAGTACTTCAATGTCAACCACATATCTAAGGAAATGGCAGAAACACTAGAGGATGACCTCCAATCTGTAGTGGAATAGGGACAAAAATGGATGGTCACATTCAATGCTGCCAACACTAAGTTTGTTTCCTTCAATAATTACAAGAAACCTTCTCTACCAGCAATGCTAATGGCCAAGAACACATTACCTAAAAGTACTTCCTTTAAACTCCTCAGCCTAACGTTCACAGGGAATATGAACAGGAATGGATACATTGAGAGCATTGCTAAGGCTGCTGCAAATAAGTTGGGCTCTCTCTACCGTGCTAGAAAATTACTTACGCCTGAAAGTATCCTGTATCTCTATAAGGCTACCATTCGCCCATGTATGGAGTACTGTTGTCACATTTGGGTAGGTGCATCTGCTACTAGTCTTTCACTCCTGGACAGGGTTCAAAAGGGAGTCGCCAACCTGATAGGTCCTGAACTGTCATCTAAGCTTCAGCCTCTGTCCCACCGACGAAGTGTTGCATCCCTCTGTCTGTTCTACAAGTGCTTTAATGGTGAATGCTCTGACGAACTACAAGCACTTATACCCCCTCAGGTGACTACCCCGACAAACCCGACAAGTAGCTAAGTCCCACCCCTTCACGGTAGAGATCCCTAGGTATGAAAAAGCGTTTTAGTCCAATAGTTTCTTTCCCAGAACTGCTAGACTTTGGAATTCCCTTCCAAGAGTCTGCTTTCCCAACTGTACTGATATGCAGAAGTTCAAGTGTAATGTGAACAAACATCTTGCTACTCATCTCCCTTCATAATGCCCCTGCAACTTATGTCCCCGGTTGTAGCCCCCTGCTTCAAAGTGGCACTGTGCCTTGTTTGGTGTGAAAATTGATTTTTTTTTTTAATATGCTTAGCAGTTGTGTTCTAAAATTCATAATGATCGGTTAATTTGTTTGCGTGATAATCCTGGCCATATAATGCATGAACATATATCAGAGTTTATATAAAAATGGATTAAATAAAAAGGTTGAAGAATTCTATTGGACGATCTACTTAAAAAAAAAAACTGATTATTCGAAGATCTGCTAATATTTCTAAACTGATTGAGATGGTTTATAATTAAATCAAAATAAAATGATTTTGTAATTGTTTAATCATTATTTTTATACTTATTCATATGAACGACGTTTTATGTGTAAAAAATATTAATGAATAAAATTATTTGTAAAAAATATTAATGAATAAAATTATTTGTAAAAGTATAAATAAATAAAATTATTTGTAAAAAATATGAATAAATAAAATTATTTGTAAAAAATATAATAAATAAAATTATTTGTAAAAAATATAAATAAATAAAATTATTTGTAAAAAATATAAATAAATAAAATTATTTATAAAAAATATTAATAAATAAAATTATTTGTAAAAGTATAAATAAATAAAATCATTAGTAAAAAATATAAATAAATAAAATTATTTGTAAAAAATATTAATAAATAAAATTATTTGTAAAAAATATGAATAAATAAAATTATTTGTAAAAAATCTTAATAAATAAAATTATTTGTAAAAAATATTAATAAAGAAAATTATTTGTAAAAAATATTAATAAATAAAATTATTTGTAAAAAATATTAATAAATAAAATTATTTGTAAAACATATTAATAAATAAAATTATTTGTAAAAAAAATATAAATAAATAAAATTATTTGTAAAAAATATTAATAATAAAATTATTTGTAAAAAATATTAATAAAAAAAATTATTTGTAAAAAATATTATTTGGATTTTGAAATATGAGTTATTACTCATATTTCAAAATCCAAACACTTTTTTTGATTTTTTATTCTGTTGTTGAACTAAGATTAGCTTCCGCTTAGCTGCAATTTTTAAGAATATTTAATGACCAGTAGGTTTACCTGACTTTGCCCGGGATCGAATGATGATCAACGAATGTTTCACACCCTTATATTTTTATTGTCATCGAAATCTGTGAAACCACTCATTTTTCAATCAAATCGATCGATTGCTTCAGTTGTTTGTTCACAAGACATTGTAGACTACATTGCACTGTAGAAAACCTGTAGTTTATTTTATGAAATGATTTTATAAAATGATTGCTATATATAATGGTTTGAATTTAAGTTTAAAATGAAAAAGTCAAGTATCATGGTTCAACTGTGCTTCATCTAGAAAGCGCCTCCCTGTCACATCAAAGAACCTACTATTGGTTTTATATTCCGGTCTTTTCTGCATGTATGGTAATAAAACTTTTCGAATGTAGGTATGATGTAAGGTGTTAATTTTTCTCAAAATCGCCAATTTCTTCTTACATTGAATTTTTTCGATTATCGATAATTATCGAAGCCATTCCGATAAAAAAAACACTATCTAAAAACACTGCCAAACACATACATGTGCTGTAAATTTCATTAAAAAATCGGCCCAGTCGTTTTCGAGTCCATAGGGAACAAGTCCTGCCCAGTCCAGTGTAGCCGTAGCCGAGGTTGAACTCACTACACGAGTTTGTAGTGTAATTCAAATCTAGTCGGTAGCTGAATACTTGATGCTTCGGCGGGGATATCAAGGGTATTTTTATCGTGACTCCATCACTAGATGGGTTGCCTACCACGGCTTAAGAGCGGCCCATCTACCCTCGAATGAAGGCTAGACCACGCCAGTTTCTCAACCTGGTAGTTTTCCTCGCGGTACATACAGCACCTCGCCTTCCCAAATAGTCATCCATCTGGTACTGGCCAGGCTCAACGTTGCTTAACTTCGGTGATCTGAAGAACCGGTGTCTCAGCGTGATTGTGCCGTATATACAATATATAGGGAAAAAAACACACGCACACAAAGTTCCTTTCGTATAACAGTAGATTATTTATTTCATTGAATTTATGTATAATAAAATAAAAATGTAACAAATGTAATAAATATTTATAAAATATTGGAAGTATAGACATTTTTAAAAACATAGTTTCATGCCAGTAGTTTTTAAAGAAAACAATGACAATGTTTTGTTAGAATACATAAAATGTACTTTAAAGTGAGATTTTGAAATTCAAATGTCCTTGTCGAAGAAAAATGCCTCTTTTTTTTCTTTTTTTATTGTCCGCTGTTAAAGAGTGGACTTCTTCTTGTAATCTCCGGTTTGTGTCTTGTCGGGGCAACGCCGGTAAAAATCTGTATAAAGTATAGACATGTTTTTAATCAGAGAATGAAATAAAAAAAAATTATTTTAATTTAGCAAGGAAATTTAAATTTCGAAAAATTAAATAAATTTTATTTATTTTTAGCAAACACATTGTTATAGATTTCTATAATTCAATAAGAATAAAATATTATTTCCTTCGCTTAAGACATGTGTCAAAGAGTATCTCTCCCCCCCTCTCTGGCTTTCTTACTCTTTCTATTTTCTCTCTCTCTGTCTCTATTAGAGAATAGAGAAAGCGAGAGGGAGAGGGAGGGAAAGAGAGAGAGGTGAATAACGTGGACAGTGGACACGTTTGCAAAAGAAGGGTCAGCTGACCAGATGACGTGGTGTCATGTGATGAAGTTAGCTGATTCTTTCTTGGCAGTTTGGTTTCGGGTGTTGAAGAAGACAGACGGCTTTTCACCTGTCCCTCCCCTGGGCTGGGGAGGACGCTGACGGTACCATCAAGCAAGCAAGGTTCACCTCCATTCTGTGTCGACCTTTGGAAGGTGAATAAAAACATAAAACCTTAATTATCATCTTGGAGTGAATTCTTCATCCAACAGGCCAGCTCCCCTCCAAGAGACAATGAACACCAGAGGAACGACCGACGACACATGAATGAAAAGGTATGTTAAGAAATGCATGTACACAAACACACACCCACGAGACATGAACAATAAGATTAGAAACTAGACGATCACGTACACGAATCTCCTTCTTGACACTATTCCCTTTATGATACAATCTCCTTTATGACACCCCGACTATATAACATATTCGTTTTGGTGCTGGTGACTCAGTTCACATCATCGATGTGAAGTCGAACCTGTGTTTAAGAAATACGACGTGGAAACAGGTCCTTAAAAGGGAAAGGAGATTTAAATAAAAAAAACTGTACAACACAATAAAATGTCTGGAAGAAAAGAAAAGAGAAAGAACATTAGTAGAAAAAAAAAAGAAATACAAATCAACACACACACAACGATGGTCCGTTAAAACACTAGGTAATTAGAAAAATAATTTAAAAAAAAAAGAAAGAAAGAAATGGTTGTCAAGAAAAAAAACAGACACATCAGAATTATATATATTGGTAGATTAATGTGCTGAGTAATAAGGAAAAATAATAGTAAAGAGAAAAAAGAAAAGAAAAGAAAAAAAAATTCTGTGAGAAAAACAATAGAATAACTTGGAAAAAACAGCTATAACGAAAGACAGACTGATAAAATATTGTTAATTTTGAATTAAACAGCAAGTGTAAAACAGAAGGACAGAAAGAAAGAAAAAGAAAAAGAAAATAGAACATATGACTTGTTAGCTACAGCGTGTGTGTCAGAAATGAGCCTGTCACCTTATTAAAAAAAACACGTCAATCACAAAAGGTTTGTTGTGAATAATAATTTTTGTTGCAATTTTGAACTGCGAAACTTCATGTGCTTTTAGTGAAAAAACAATATGAACTGTTGATGAAAAGACAATGGTCATGTCCTGTAAAATGATTTTTTTTCTTTTTCGCTGATTGTGCGATTTTTTTCGTAGGAATCTTTTTTTTTTTTTTTGCTGACGTGGACAAAATTTTGTTGTTTGGATTTTTGTTATTAGTAAGATGGGACTTTGTGATTGCTTATAGGATATTTTTGTATTTTTTTAATTTATTTTTTATGTAATTGATGTGTTCTAAAATGGTATTGTGCAGGATTTTCTTACTCTGTGACATGTATTTTTTTTCGCAGAATGGGGAGGTGGAATCTTGCTTGTGGGGTCTATGGAAAGAAGGATTAATAAAAGAAAAAATGTGTTGTTAATTAATTAAATAATAATCATAATAGTAAAGAGAAAGAAATAAGATTTAAACAGTGTAAAAAAAACAGAAGGTTGGTTAAGATTAAATGGTCGGTCTAATCCAAGTAGAATTTTAAAGAGGGGACAGGATTAAATTTACGTAGGCGGTTAACTATTTTTTTTTTTTTTTGGAAGAGATTCACAGGACCCTGCAAGGGGGATTTTTTAATAGGTTTTTCGATTATGAAAAATGCTATTTTCGCCGCCTGTATGTAGCTTGATTAAGCTGGCCGGTGTTACCGGTTGAAAAATCATATTCTTCGCATACAATAAAGATGGGAGTACTGCATACCTATGGGCTTAAAGGGCTTATTGTAGCTGCAACGAGGGTGCGCGATAGAATGCACCCACATAGAGTAAGCTTGCAGATAGGGCCGCTTGTGAGCTTCGGCTGATTGAAAATGCCCAATTCTTGGGAGTAACAGAACTTCCAACACAAGAGCGGACGTGTAGTGGTGACGTGGCCACTATGTAGTGAATCTGAGGACGGAGAAAAAGAAAAAAAAAGATAGAATAGATACCGCTTATACGTAAGAATTTTAGAAGTAAAATGTTACCCTATTGTGAATTAAAGGTACCAAAATTTTAAAAAAAACCATGCTGGGTGAATTTAATTGGTATTATTAAACTAAATTATTTTGGAATAGATTTGGTTGGTTTAGTTATATTTTAGGGACGTTTAGCGCGTAGTTGCATTTTTTTCATGAGTATTACAAGGCGATTAGGCTGTAGAAAGCAGTTTTTTCTGTTGTTTTATTTTTTTTTATAAGCCACGGTATTGTCACAAATTAGAAAATTTGGCAGGGGAAATACTATTTTAGAGTAATGAGTACCATGTTAAAACAATACTAGTGGTTCCAGTGAGTTGGAAGATGCCACGTAGGCCCAAGCAACGGCAATAAGTCTTGTCCAACAAAAGTCTAGCGTGCGAGGTCGCGATAATTCCTCAGGGTACGGAGCGACTGGACAGTCGGTACCAAGCCTAATCACGGGGAGATAGAAGAAAGGGAAAGATGCAGATTACGTAAGGGACAAGATAGAGCCTTATTATTTTTTTTATTTTTTTAGAGGAATGTGTGAGGGATATCTGGGTTGGAATCTTGGGACTTGCTGGGAATGCGGAAAAATCACAAAGGGAAAACTACTTAGTTAGAAATCGATGCGCAAGTAAGCTTTGGCGCATTAGTTAGGGAGTGATGATTCCGTATCTTGTCGGGTTCCAGGAACTCAAACAGGCTTCGAGTGAATCAGTGTGAAGGTGTATCTTGACTTAGACCAACCAAGGGAGTTAGTAGAAGAGCTTTGTGAAGTCCCGAAGTAGTAGATAGAATAGAACAAAGCTCCAGTAATAGGACCACTCAGAGAAAGACGTCAGGGCATTACAGTAAAGAAAAAAAAAACTGGGACTTAGGCCTATGCTGAAAGTCGAGAACGCAAGTGGGATGGTTGGGTCGGTAGAGCATCAGACTTTTAATCTGAGGGTCTGGGGTTCGAGTCCCCATGCGATAAAGCTACCACCAACATGGAACATCCGATGTTCTGGTCGTAATTGCGATATGCTGGCCCCATTTCGAAAAAGTGATCGAAAATGGAGTCTCCATTTGTTTGGCCAAGTGGTCCAAATAAAGAGCAGAGTCAGTGGAAAATATCCAACAATGCGACCGCCTAGACAAGATGTATATCTGCAAAGCTGTATCTTTGTCTAACTTGGAAGCAAGTTAATGTCGAGGAGGGACTTTCGAGAAGCAGCAGAAGGGTTGATAGTGTTGTAGAAGAGTACTGGTGCCTGATCTTTCTTGGAAAAGGGGTGAGTCCGGAAAGTGAAAAAATAAAGATGTACTTCGGACATAATTATTTTTTTTTAGTTAGTTAGTTAGTTATTAAAAATGTATGGCTTGCCATACATTTTGATAAAAAAGGGGTGGAGGAATGTTAAAGAGCATCTCTCCCCCCCCTCTCTGGCTTTCTTACTCTTTCTATTTTCTCTCTCTGTGTCTCTATTAGAGAATAGAGAAAGAGAGAGGGAGAGGGAGGGAAAGAGAGAGAGGTGAATAACGTGGACAGTGGACACGTTTGCAAAAGAAGGGTTAGCTGACCAGATGACGTGGTGTCATGTGATGAGGTTAGCTGATTCTTTCTTGGCAGTTTGGTTTCGGGTGTGGAAGAAGACAGACGGCTTTTCACCTGTCTCCCCCCTGGGCTGGGGAGGACGCTGACGGTACCATCAAGCAAGCAAGGTTCACCTCCATTCTGTGTCGACCTTTGGAAGGTGAATAAAAACATAAAACCTTAATTATCATCTTGGAGTGAATTCTTCATCCAACAGGCCAGCTCCCCTCCAAGAGACAATGAACACCAGAGGAACGACCGACGACACACGAATGAAAAGGTATGTTAAGAAATGCATGTACACAAACACACACCCACGAGACATGAACAATAAGATTAGAAACTAGACGATCACGTACACGAATCTCCTTCTTGACACTATTCCCTTTATGATACAATCTCCTTATGACACCCCGACTATATAACACATGTAATATAAAATAATAATGTAATAATATAAAAGATAAAGATAGATATATATATATATGTGTGTGTGTGTGTGTGTGTGTGTGTGTGTGTGTGTGTGTGTGTGTGTGTGTGTGGAAAACTAGACGTTTAGCGTGAATGGAGACCCTACAATATTATTGTAGCTCTTTTGTTAAAACTATAAAAGTAATCTGGTTACTGCAGTGTTAGAATATATCTGGTTATTATGGCTTATCGCCAATAACCTTATAGGAGTCTGTGACATGTTTCCATTGTATGGACGCCCGGCATGAACGGAAACTCCCACGATATAACATCTTTAGACAGAACAGACGGATCCTAGTCAGAGACCAAGAAGGTATATTTTAGTTTCACATACTTCCCAAAAGAAACATCATATATTTTTTTAATTATTAGCATTATTATTTTATTATTTATTTATTTATTTATTTTTTACATTGCGTCTTCGGTGGTCGGGAGATCCTGTTTATTAAAAAAGAAAGATAGACGATGATAACATATTACGAAGATTAAATTAGCGTCTCTATATACTACTTGAATGTTCAGCGTATATTTTCACATTCTATCCTCCTTTTTAATAAATAGGATCTCCCGATCAAATAAATAGAATCACCCAATCAATGCACGTACGTACGTGCATTAAAACTACTGTGGTATAGACTAGGGGTGGGGCTATGGAAATTTCACAGCAGACTCTTTCATATGTAATATATTGGTGTTGGCATTCTGGGGATGTTCAGCGTAAATTTAGACACCCTGACATTATCGTAGTCCTTTTGTTAAAATCGCAAAAGTATTTATGTAAGCAAGCAGGGACGCCCGGTGTAAAAATTGAAGGGCATAACAATTAAACGACAGTCACTCGGAAGAAAAAAGATGTAAGCGTGACACACAAAATAACACACACGCTATCGTATTAATATATAGATAATGACATAATTTATATCAGTAAACTATATAATTAAACACATAAAATAAAATACATAATTAAACAAAAACAACAGCATTATCCAGCAGCGTTCATTTGCCTTTGTTGATTAGACATTACTTCGCATATTTATCGGTGATATTCCTGTAATAAAATTCAAAAAATATTAATAAATAAAAAAAAATATATATATATAAATAAATAAAAGAAAATGACGTAGAAAAGAAAAGATTACGTTAACCAGACTTAATAGCAACACATAGACAAAATCTTAACAGAAAGATCGAAATAAATTGAATATTAAACTCGCAGGAAGCCCGACGTTGTATGCGATTGCATAAGTATCAACAAATGTTCAGTCTTTCAATGCTTTTATTGGCATCGAAATCGATAAAGTCGCTCATTTGTTAATCAAATCGATTGATTACCGGCTTTATTTAGGGACCCCCCTTGCAGTGTTGTCCACAATACATTGTAGTCTACATTCCACTGTAGAGAATTTACTGTTGATTTTATAAAATCATATGTAAATAATGGCTTCACTTAGAGTTAGATATGCAAAATTCAAGTATCATGGTTCAGTTGTGCTCTAGATAGAAACATTGATTTTGAAGGCGCGCCTGTCTTATCAAAGAACCCACTGTTGATTTTATGGAATTATTTTTACATAATCAGTTGAATTAAAATTAAACGTACAAAAGTCAAGTATTATTGTTCAATTGCGCTATAAAAAAAGAAACGCTCTTGTCTTAACAAAGTGCCTACTGTTTATTTTATGAGTTGGGTCGGTTTGCTTGTGCGGTGATGAAACTTCTTATATGATTTTGTGATTTTAGGCTGTATAAGGGTGTTAACTTTGGTCAAAAGCGACCTCCTTTTTTAAATCGGAGTTTTTTGATTTTCGATACTTATCAGACGCATTCTCATACGATACTAACGTAAGAACACCCCCAGACACTTCAAGTATTTCCGGGTGAAATTGAAAAAAAAAAAAATCACCCAGCCGTTTCTAAGTCCAAAGGGGATGAACTTAAACACACGCACACACACATACACCCCACACACTCACAATATATATATATATATATATATATATATATATATATATATATATATATATATATATATATATATATATACATTGGCCTCGACAACGTGTTAAAACTCTCCATTTCGTCACCCTGCCGACAATTTCTTATTCTTTTCATAAAAATACTTTGGACTCACATTTCCTCTTTGAACCCATTTGTGATTCAGAATTCTGCCATTTGAATTACTTCGAAGCATATTCCATTAACGGTATGACTTTGGATTTTTTTACATTTGAATTCGTTACTTTAACCAATAATTTGGATTTTCCACTCGTCATTGATCTGAACATCCATTCACGTGAAATTATTTTTCAATCTTATCCCCACTCTCTCTGCTTTTCACTTTTTTTCATTTTTACGCAAATATAATCGACTACATACGTGCGGTTTCATTAAATACTTTACTAGCAAAATCTTATTCCGTATTTTCCTTTCCGAAAAATAAATATCTTTTTAACTCTTGCTAAAGTGTTTTTCAACATATTTTGTTAATTTCTTGTACTTCCATATCCCCACCACACGCTTGAAAAAATATTATTTTGCACGATAATTACTCACGTTTTCATTTTGATTGTATTCGCAATGGTTTCCCTGTGATACTGTATCTCAAGGTTTATTTTAGTACTTCATTTTTTTCTTTTTTTAATCGCTAATTTACTCTTAAATCGTATTTATCATCGGTTTTTTCATTTCCCTCTCAAATTTAAAAAAAAATATTTTTATGCGATTGTCTTCCTAACTCGGCATGACTCTAGATATTTTGTTTAAAGCTATTATTAATTTTTTTACAACAAAAATCTGTTATATATATATATATATATATATATATATATATATATATATATATATATATATATATATATATATATATATATGGGTTTTATTACATATACATATAAATACACACAGAATGATGGCAGCAATTCGTTTTCGAACATGGCAATTACTTGATATAGCACATGTAAAAAAAAAAGAATAGATATACAGAAACACGAAAACAAATCAGTGATGGGCCACACGAAGGTGGCTTTTAAGCCCTGCCAAATTCTGGCATTCTTTGGCACACATTGTTCAGCTATCTATGCCACTAGCAGCACGTTATTGATGGTCACTTCTATTTATAATCAAATGCAGCTGCAAACCGCCTGCTGTTTTGCACGTCCGCCGCAGTTGACACAGGTTAGATCTGGCAACACAAGACTGCTTTGTGGCCCACTGCGCCGATGAGTAGTCTGGTGGCTTATCAGCCCTGCTCTGCTCAGATATAATCTTCCGCACACCTCACATCCCAGACCAATTTGGCGCCCCAGCCGATCCACAGCTATTTTCACCTTCTCTTTCCGGATATCACGTTTCAGTCGCTCATACTGGGTTCGATCAGCTGATCTGTAATGATATATCATCATCCATGGCATCGGATATACTTAGTGTGCTAACCAAGTATACAAACTTAGCGACAACCGCTATCCTTGACCCATAGATAAAGTGATGGCTCATAGTAGGGCATGCCTGGAGCATGCTGATACATTTTTTTTTTCAGATTGATAGTCAGGCCCAATGCGCTGACGGTAAATGCAAAGGCGTCCACAAGATGCTGCATATCAGCCACAATATGAGCTACCAAATCACAGTCATCCGCATAGAGCAAGTCACGGATCGTGTTGGTGAGTACTTTTGTACTTGCATTGAAGCGCCTAATGTTGAACAATCCCCAGTAGTTCGGTAGCGAATATAGACACAATCAGAGCACCTCCCAAATGCCATCCGAAAGACCATGGTGAAATACAACACAAAGAGTGTGGGTGCTGGAATGTCTCCCTGCTTAACACTTTTCTACTGAAATAGGATCAGTCAGCTTTCCCCCAACGTTGATCACATCCTTCATATCATCGTGGAAGAGCTATAAGACGGTTACAAACTTGTCAGGACAGCGAAGATTTTTCAGAATCTCCCGCAAAGTATCCCTTTTGACTGTATCAAAAGCTTTGGTTAAATCGATGAACACTTGATACAGATCCTTTCGCTGTTCTATACTTTTTTCTTGTAGCTGCCTGGCTGTAAAAATCATATCCACTGTCCCTCGATCACTTCTGAAACCACACTGCGACTCAGGAAAAACATCGTCAGCAATGTGTTCCAGCATTCTGTCTAGCATGATCCTACAGAGCACCTTACCGACTACTGACAGCAAAGAGATGCCTCGATAGTTTCCACATTCATCTCTTACACCCTTCCCCTTGTATAGCACCACCATCAATGCATCCCGCCAATTATGCGGAACACACTCATCCCACCAAGCAGTCTGCAACAAGTCCGCCAAGCGTTGCATCATCTTGGACCCAGCACATTTAAAGATCTCTGCATGCAAACGATTCAGGTCAGGAGATTTTCCATTGTTCAGCTTATGGACAGCCGCTTCAATCTCCTGGAGAGAGGGAATCTCTGCCACGATATCGTTGAGCGGATTACTAGGAATCGACCTAATAAACCCTTGATCAACGTAAGAACGCCTGTTCAGGAAGTCATTGAAATGCTCCTTCCATCTATGAAGAATGTCGGTAGGGTCTCGAAAAAGATCCCCACCACCCCTCGAGCGCAAAGGAGTGATAGGTGATCTGGATGGTCCGTAAACCGCATGCAGTAGGCTGTATAAGAACTTAGCGTTGTTCGAATCCGAGGCAAGCTGTATTTCTTCAGCTTTCTGCCTCGACAATTCATCCTGTATGTTTCACAACCTCCTCTGCACCTCAATCGATCTTGCTCACTATCCGTCAAACCACCCCCGAGATAAGCATGCAACGCCCTGGCCTTTGAATCAAGCAGAACCTGAATTTTAGTACCATTCTCATTGAACCAATCCTGCTCACAATGACCTAATACTCTCTCACATATCTCATAGACAGACTCCTTAAAAACAGGACAAGTGTTTTCACAGTCAATCACTTCCATCTCCTTAACTAGTTTCTCCCTCGCAATATTGTCCCTTAGACGGTCAACATTAAGTCGCTTTGGGATATCCACACCAGGTTCCCTCATCTTGGCCTTCACAACACACTTAAACTTTGCACGGACCAACCTATGGTCGGTCCAGCACTCTGCACTACGCATGACACGAACACCACAGATATCCTCATCTCACGTTTTCTCAAGTGCCATTGTTTTGAACCAGGATGCACCCAGGTCGTCTTGTATTTGTCCCGCTGAAACACGGTGTTACAGATTTTTAAAACCCATCTCTGAACAAAACTGCAGCAACATCAGATCACTGCTATTACACTTACCCAGCATATCCCAGGTTTCAAAATCTCTTCCCACCCTCGCATTAAAATCTCCAAGAATGGAGATATTGTCAGCAGAGGAAATGCGTCCAACTACACTGCACAAAGCAAGGAAGAAAGCAACCTTTTCATCTTCTGTTGCATCCATAGTGGGTGCATAGACACTCAAAAAAGTTGTATAACGACCATTTACCAGAGGTAACCTCATAGTCATGATCCGGTCACTCACACCACAGAAAAGTTCTTCCAGACTAGAAATAATTGATGCCTTTATAGCAGAAGCCACGCCTGATTCCCTCTTATATCCATCTGCTCTATCACTCCAGAAAATGGTGTAGGCCCCAGCCAACTCAGAAAACTGTCCCTCATCAGCCAGCCTGGTCTCAGAAAGAGCAATTATGTCCATGTCATAACGTTGAAGTTCTTTAGATACAAGAGCAGATCTACACTCTGGACGCGTTATTGCTGACGGCAAGTCAAGCAGCGTCCGCACATTCGAACAACCGATGGTCATTTCCTCGCAGTAGCATGATGACGACCGGGTCCAGGCTGTGGAGCCCTGAGACACCTGCCGGGCCAGGCCCCGGAAGTTCCAGTTCCCTTATTGCCATTTACGTTCATAACTATATTTGCCAACTTCATTGAATGTTTTGCTGTTTTAGGCTACAGCGAGCCTTTTTGCTACCGAGATACACACTGATAGTAAAAAGTATCTAATTTATATCAAGAAATGCCTGTGCTTGAGGCTTTTTATAGTGAGGAAAGACTTTGCACTGAGACAATCCCACTCTCTAAACAACTGCTACATTGAACCAAAAAGAAGAGCAAGTCAACATCATTAGATGCAGCAGTCGTCTCAGATTTTATATCAGAGTTTTCCTTCTCCTAGAGAGGTTGCCTTCACCACGGCTAACGAGAGCCCTCTCCACTCACCATGCAATTTGATCCATGACTGGGACTTAGGTTACTGGGCACCAGAGCATATTCCACACGCCGGTGGGTCATATATGCCGCAGCTTACAGGGCCTAAGCTCCTCTGGAGGTTTCTCTTAAAGTTACCTCACCCTTAGCCTTTAGTTAAAAGAACCTTTGCCCACAAGGCAGGGAGGTTCAGTTATATGGCGCAGGACACTCGCCGTTCATCATATGGCAGTGGTCACGACGTGCACGTGGGGTTGATTTGTCTGGGAGAAGCACAGTATGACGCTAAGACATCTGTGTGCTTTTAACACATGTTCACACCAGACCTTGACACGCAGAATTATTAAATACATACATACATACATACATACATACATACATACATACATACATACATACATATGTTATTTGAGACGGAAAACCAAGAATTAATAAAATAGTAATCAACGTTTCGTCTCTATTTCAGGGGACATCATCAGGATTTCGTAGGAAAAATGTAGAAGTAAAACGATTACAGACCACATGCGAGTGAAAAAAGAAAAAATCCTAATAATGTCCACTGAAATAACATAACGTAAACCATCGCTTGTATTTTTATTTTATTTTTACTCATACATACATACATATGTATGTATGTATGTATGTATGTATTATGTATTATATAATATAATACTAGTGGGGCTACTCGGCGTTGCTCGGAATAGTATAAACAATGAGAAAATTGAATTTGGTTTTGTAATATATTTGTTATTCTTATAAGAGAGGAATTTTGTATGTTTATGTATCATTTGTTATTTCGAGCAAAAGAATATTTTACCTACATAAGACGGGTATTACACATATGAAATAATTGTATTTTACCTAGGGTAGGTCATTTATAGCATGTATATGAAAGGACGGGTAATATACAACATATTTATCTCATCAAATCCCAAGCGATTCCAGGTATTTTACTAATATATATTCTCGCCTATTTCATTCAATCCCGGGCAACGCTGAGTGTTTTGCTAGTATATATCTCAATCAATCTTATTAAATCCTGGGTGACGCAAGGTATTCTGTTAGTATATATTTCAATCAATCTAATTCAATCCAAGGCAACGCCAAGTATTCTGCTAGTATATATTTGCATCTATCTCATTACATCCCAGCTGACCATGTATTCTGCTTGCATACATTTGCATGTATCTCATTGAATCCAGGGTGACTCCGGGTAATCTGTAAGTATATATGTTGACGTATCTCGTTGAATCCCATAATTCTTGGATTGTTACACATTTCCACAATTTAACCGACATTATCGCTCACCTGTCTAAAATAATAACTTTAAGACATTGTCTTGGCTGGTTTTTCATTACAAACACATCATCCAAATAACTCACATTTCATCAATTTTTATAATTTTTGGATATGTTACTAATTTCAACAATCATGTCACATGATTTAACTTACATTATCGCCACCACTCTTACTAAAATAAAAACTTTGATACATCGGCTATGGTATGTTACTAATTTCGACTATCATTTTACATTAGTAAATCCACATTATCGCCCCCTTCTATAACGTCAACCATCGCTTGTATTTTTATTTTATTTTTACTCATATATACATATGTATGTATGTATTATATAATATAATATAATTTATATAATAGGAAAGATATTTCCCGCTGAGCGCTTTTTCCATTACGATACATGGGTGGATTTAACAAGAGCCGTTGCCAAGTATTATTTCCGGCCCAAATAAAATGCTAACTGATTTTCTCAGTCGCTAAGATTAAATCAAACAATAAATTAATAAATAGACAAAAGAAGTAGGAACGAAAATGGCGGTAATGATTCTAAAAATAAATAATAAAACAAAAAACATTATCCATCAATGATTAGACTTTCGAACAAATTATGTTTAAAACAATAAATCCTCTTCTGCTTGGCAACTCAACTAATCCAACTTGCGGTTTCATTTTTATGATATGTTCCACTTTTTTTTTACGAAATTCTTTGTGTTTCTTTCTTTTTGAAAAAGAGATGTATTCTCGAAATATTCATCTTGGTTATTTGAAACATTCGTCCATATTTACTGATTGGTTTTGGAAAATAAATAGATATACGAAGATAAAAGAAGTATGCGTCATTTTAGAGTAGAAGCAATGAAATATGTTTTATATATTTTTAATAAGTATATAACAAAAGTAAACGTATATGCATTAAAAAAGATGGTGGAGAGAGAAAGATGGGATTGAGCACTTAAGTTTCATATATTAGTCTTGTTTTATTTTCTTGTCGATTAGTTTTGTATTCTTTTCCTAATCGATAAATTTTGTCTCCATGTTGATTAGTTTTGTTTCCTCATCGATTACATTTTGTCTTCGTTTTCTTATCGATTAGCGTTGTCTTCTCATTGATTAGTTTGATCTATTAAATGCATAATTTGTTTTAACTTACATTGATTTAATAAATGATTTAGCTGACTCTTATTTTGGTTTGAAAAGTTTGTCAACAGTTTTTTTTTAGATTCTATTGGCAATTACGTAACATTCGATGTTCTGGTGTAACATCCGCTTGAACGTCCGATAATTTGATGTTCTATTCGTCGGTGCTTACATTAAGACCGTCAATGTATTATGTATTGTGCTTATAGATAGATAGATAGATAGATAGATAGATAGATAGATAGATAGATAGATTAGGAGAGAATTATAGATGGAAACATACACAGCGGCAATACAGAGATAGCAGACTACACAGAAAAATATATAGACAGATAGATAGATAGATAGACACATACATACATACATAAAAAGTGGAAGACACATACATACATACATACATACATACATAAAATTGAAACGATAGATAGATAGATAGATAGATAGATAGAGCAGGACAGAGAGTGAGGGGACATAAGTTCTCACCTACTAAATGAACAATGACAGTTCATCCAATTAAAGTAAGGTAATTGATTTTCTTGCGGTTTTAATCCTTAGGAAAACTGGAAAATTCATAAAAAGAAAATCTCATGAAACTAATTAGTTTCTTCTTCTTCTTCTTCTTCTTCTTCTTCTTCTTCCAACCGTTTCTATTCCCTAGAACAACAACAGAAACAGAAATGACAAAAGAAATTGTTGTTTGGTAAATATTGTCAGAAAACAATTTTTTGTTTTTTCTTTCTTCTTTGATTAATATTAGATTCCATTAATTATATTTTCTGAAAATAATTGTAAAAAACAAGAACATCAGTTCAATGACGTGTCTTCGTTCCATCGGACAAGTGGTTCTGGAGAAAGAAAAAACGCCGGCTTTTTAATCCTGTTTTATTTTACTTTTTTTATGTTACTGCTTAAATATCAGCATTTGCAGGATCGATTTCATAGTATTTCTTCAATGTGCATTTGTCTTGTGACGACGGAATCGTGAAATGATTCAAACGAACGCTAAAAATAGATTACTCTATTTGCTATACTCTTTCTTTCTGCGTTTCGCTAGCATTCGCCCTCTTTATCACTTCGCAAAGCGAGTAAGTTTTCTGACGAACGTGTTAACTCAAAATGTTTTCAACCAATGAAAATCAAACTTTCAAAATACCAAGTCTTTGTAAAAGTGGTAAGCCCAAGCGAGCTTAGAAATTCCTATAAAAGCCAGAAATTACGGTGAGAGTTCACCAGTAGGCAGTACCGAAAAACACCTTTATGTTTTTGCGTCATTCGAAAACAATCAATGTAGCAAGTAAATTGATCGGACGTTTTTAGAAGTTTGGATTATTAACACTACTATTCTTCTCATCTTGGATGTTATTCGCACCACATTTCTGCCAATGCAAGATTCGACCTTCTTTGGGTGTGTCTTGTAACATCTATGTTTTATATAATAAATCTATCTATATAACTATAAAACTCTGTGGATCGTGCGCCCTTGCTTAATCTTGTCTTCGACAGTCGGGCGATTCCATCTTGTGAAAGGTGAATATTATATATATATATATATATATATATATATATATATATATATATATATATATATGTATGTATGTATATATATATGTATGTATATATATATATATATATATATATATATATACACACACACTGCTGATCAAAAATTTAAGACCACTTAAAATTCTTTAAAAAAAGCACTTTTTTAAGATAGATTTTAAACTCTTCCGATTAAAGGTTACTAATACTACAATCTAAAAGGTTATGGAAACAAAAGCTACATTCAAAAGATTTATTTTAAAAATGTATATTTTTATTAAATTAGGCTTTTTACACATGATCAAAATTCCAAGACCAGAGACAAAAATTCTATTAAATTGTACAAAAAGTGTATGAAAAGTGTATGAAAACATTCAACAATCAAACTTAATAATGAGTTCTACCTCCACTGCTTTTGATGACTTCAAAAATTCTTTGGAGCATGCTAGAAATAAGGGTTTCCATTAAAGTGCGGGGGATCCTCCTTCAGTTTCTGAAAATGGCTTCACGAAATTCAGTTTTTGTTGAATATTGTTTACCATTTCGATAAACCTTTCTTGTCATCCATCCCCAAACATCTTCAATTGGGTTCAAGTCCGGTGAGTATGCAGGATGTCTCAAGAGATGGATTCCATTTTCTTGTAGAAAGCTCAAGGTTCGTCTTGCAGTTTGGATTGCAGCATTATTCTGTTGGAATAACTATCCATCCCCACACAAACGATGATCCTCCATTATCAAAGATGCTTTTTGTAGCATGCTAACATAACCAAATGCTGTCTGACGACCCTGCACCACCTGGAGCTCCATCGTCCCTGTGTAAGAAGAGGCACCCCATACCATTACGGACCCTCCACCACTATGACGTGTGGAAAAAATTTCAAGGCGCATGTTTTTGTCATGCCAATATCGCTGGAAGCCATCAGGACCATCTAAATTGAATTTTTTCTCATCAGAAAACAGGACTTTCTTCCACTTCTCAACTTCTCAGGTTTGGTATTCATGACCAAATCTTAAGCAGTCCATTTTGTGACGTGGAAGCAATCGAGGAATTTGTTACGCTTTTTATTTACCATGCCTTTTTGTTGTAAGTGCCGCCTGGTGGTTGTTGGACTGCAATCAGCATCTGTGACCGCCTTAATTTGACTAGAAGAAAGTCCTTTTTCATTCATAAAAACCCGTCTGATTCTCCTACTCAATGCAGGAGAAATTTGAGGGGGAGGGGGCTATCAAAGGATTTTGATTTTCCATAATTCTCAGTGTTCTTTAGAAAGTTGCAAATAACAGTTTTCCAGCGGTTTACCTTAGCTGCTATCGCTTGCTACGACAAACCTTGCTTATGGAATCTTAGAATTCGAGAACGCTCAACTTCGAATAGTTTTCTTGCTTTAGGCATGGTAACACCTTTACACAGTAATTGCTAATCTCTAACTGAACTAAAAACATCAGAATTACCATAAATCTAACAATTTATACCCTTGGTCTTATAATTTTAATCATGTGTAAAAAGCCTAATTTAATAAAAATGCAAATTTTTTAAATAAATTTTTTGAATGTACCTTTTTGTTTCCATAACCTTTTAGATTGTAGTATTAGTAACCTTAAGTCGGAAGAGTTTAAAATCTATCCTTAAAAAAGGGTTTCTTTTAAAAGATTTTAAAGTGGTCTTAAATTTTTGATCAGCAGTGTATATATATATATATATATATATATATATATATATATATATATATATATATATATATATATATATGAACAAATTATTAATAAAACATGTTAAAAAACATCTTGAAAAAGAGTTAAGATATTATAAGCTATATTTCCTTTTCGGTTTTATTGAGCTTTTACATCTGGTTGAGATTACTTTACTTGAAATATTAACTCTTTAATATTTATAATATATTTTAAGTTTACCATTTTGATTACCTTGGTAAACTTATTGTAATTTATATATATATATATATATATATATATATATATATATATATATATAACCATCCATCCCCACACAAACGATGATCCTCCATCATCAAAGATGCTTTTTGTAGCATGCTAACATAACCAGCTGCTGTCTCACGACCCTGCCCCACCTGAAGCTCCATCGTCCCGCTGTAAGAAAAGGCACCCCATACCATTACGGACCCTACATATATATATATAGAGAGAGAGAGACAGACAGACAGAGAGAGAGAGAGAAAGAGACAGACAGACAGAGGAAGAAAGAGTGAGAGAGGGATAGATAGATAGATAGATAGATAGATAGATAGATAGATAGATAAATAGGTAGAGATAGATAGATAGATAGATAGATAGATAGATAGATAGATAGATATGCGTATAGGCGTCACTCAAAGACTAAAGAATGAGAATGAAATGTTGTATGTTTTGGTCTCGGTTCTAGCTGATGACACCCTGATCTCACTACAATTAGTTCTGATCTTACTACTATATATTAGGTTCAATATAATAAGTTTTTTTTGTTTGTTTATTTTTTGTTTTGTTTTGTTTTTTGTTTTTTGTTTCTTGGCATTTTTTTTTTCTTTTTGGCACGAAATATATTCGTCCTGGTGTTGTTGTATCAAGACTGTGTACTGTTATTGTCGCATGCGGTACTGTTGAAAAGAACTCTAATACAACACGAGGACACAGACATTTGACCTACGAAGAACAAAAACACCTTTCTTTTTTTTTTCTATTTTCATGATGGACATTTTATTATTCGAAAGTAATAAGAAATATTTACGGCTGTAAAAATATTTGAATGAGGGTTTTTAATAAAATACTTTCATCTTAACGTGGATTGTCCGGTCGTAAAATACACTTAAATATTATATTTTAACTTGTCCAGATTTTGTATATATTATTATAGAGTCGTGATTTCGAAAATAAACAAAATGATTTATGTGCCGTCAGCTAGAATCGAAAGGGAAACTGCGGCATTCAAAGCTGGCGACGTTATCACTGTACCCACGTGACACGCATATTAATAATTAAAAATAAAGTTAGATTAATGCATAAAATATTTAACGATTATTTCAATTTTGACCCCTCAAAAACAATTTTACCCGGTTAAAGACCCATAAAAGAACGGCCCGTAAAAAATTAAATCATTTGATGTCCCTAGCGCCGCTCTGCGACTTTTAGTTTCGGAGGAGATAGAGTTTGAAAATATGGAGACAGGCGGACGTACAGACATACATAGAGACATATAGCCGTTTATATATTAGATTAAGCTTTTGCCAATCTTCATCACATTAGAGCGTTGTCTATTTATTCAAAATTATTAATATGTATAAACATGAAAAGCTTTTTCACGCATGAAAAAATTCAATATCTCCTCATATTAATTTTTATAACAATAATATATTTTTAAAAAATGTGACACATCCTAACACTTTACTGCAATTTCCTGCATCACCAAACCATCACATAATGTATTAATACATTCACTAATTCCTCTGAACGGCCGGACACTAGTTCTAACTTAGCGGATTTTTTAATCTCTAAGGAAATTGTAAGTTCCTATTTTTTCCAACGTTTTTTATCAAGTAGGTAAGCGCATTAGATGGAGGGTATTTTTCTTTTTTAGTTTCAAGTGTTTATTGAAGGGCAATAATGCAAGTGCTGCCTTTATTCACATTTCCATTAACGAAGCCGTGACCCCTGTGAACTAGGAGTTAAATACTTTCCGTGACTGGCATCCTTCTTTGGGTCCGGGTTGAACGTGCTGACATACTCTAGCAGATGCATCCGCTTAAAATCAATAGCTTTCGCCATCGTTTTAATTCTACTCAAAAAAACAAAAAAAAAAAAAAACAATCTGCAGCTTACACTGAACATTTTCTTGGACATTTCAGTCGGTCGCTTAGCAGCATTTCAACCGAATTAAACATCTTCTTACAGGACACAGAAAGGTTTATGTCCAAGATTTCCTAGATAGATAGATAGATAGATAGATAGATAGATAGATAAGTATTACAAAATGTTAGAACAACGTCGGTATCGTCGGTTTCAAATCAAACAGCAGATGACCAACGGTGCCGATGTTGTAATGCATATATAAATAAATATTATGTTCTTTTTTTTTATATTCGAACAATCGCGCTAGGGTTCCCTCCCAGAAATCTTATAAAATATATATTTGTGTATGTATGTTTACATATTTGTATATGCAAGATTAACTCCTACATTAATTAACTAATTATCCAATAATTAGAAATTTTGGAACACAATTACTTTTTACACTGTTGTTGCTAATTACCTTTACTTATTCTATTCTTTCCGTCAATTCTCATTTCATGCGGCCTTCCTCTCACATCTAAAACAGTCAATGTGCAAGCAAATAGACAAGCAATTTTATTAGTTTTAGTATTATGTATGCAGATGTGTGCATTTATATGTAATTATGTATAGGAGAGCTAGGAACAATACAAAAATCGTTGGAAAAAAAGAATGGGAGAAATTGGAATCAGAGGGATAACTGAGAAAATACAACGGATAACAATAATGAAAACTGCAGAAATATTAAGAAAAACCTTGAATGCGGAGACTAACACATGAACAACAGACACAAACTGGACATAAAACAAAAAGGAACATCACATGGGATCATTACAACTGAAACGGTATAATTGTAAGTTAGACGCCCTTATGCGTGCGTGTGTGTGTGTGTGTGTGTGTGTGTGTGTGTGTGTGTGTGTGCGTACATCTCACCATAAACTAGCATCACAGCAAATAAGTGACGATGTCAAGGAGGATAAACAGACGAAGGAGAGAAAGCAATTGCCAGATCTCCGCTAGATGGGGCAAAGAGGACTGGGACCTTGGGAGCGGGGGGGGGGTTATTGCCACCAAATTCCAGCGAAGACTAATGGTAGCTACCAACGAGAAATCAATGGTAAGCGGCTGTTGCGATAATGCAAATTCATCTGCAAAGGTTATCGACGGTGTCGAAGAGTACTGAAGCTCTGAGGAGACTTGCTGTCACTCAGACTTCAGATAACGCCATAAGTTGTTATCAAACAGAAATCTTTGATGATGGTTTGTGTTACTATGCCTAGTCAGTAAAATAATAATAATAATAATAATAATAATAATAATAGGAATACTCCAGGAAAACAAGAAAACTTCTCGAAACCAAATTATATAGAAGAAACCTTAGTAAAAGGCATAAATACATGGACAATATCACTAGTAAGATACTCTGGACCGTTCATAGAGTGGACTAAAGAAGAATTGAGACAGCTCGATCAGAAGATTAGGAAACTCATGACCATGCACTACGCACTACACCCGAAGGACGATGTTGACCGACTTTGCGTAAAAAGGAAAGACGGCGGGAAGGGACTGGTTTGTATAGAAGACTGTGTGAATGACACCACAAAAGAACTAGAAAAATACATAATGCAAAACTTTTAAAGAATAATCATAGCAGCAAAAGACACTGAAAAATCAATAAAACAGAAAACAGAAAGAGACAAAGGATAAGACAAGAAAAGAAAAATGGGAAGAGAAACAACTACACGGAAGATTCATAAGGATGACAAAAGATGAAAATAACAGAAACACTTGGACATGGATGTGAAAAGGACAAATAAGCCGAGAAAGTGAATCCCTAATGACTACAAGACAAGCACAAGATAACTCGATAAGAACCAACCACATCAAAGCAAAGATCGACAAAACACAAGAAAACAGTAAATGCAGACTGTGCAGACAAAGAGACGAAACGATAAACCATATAATAAGTGAATGCAGCAAACTGGTCCAAAAGAAATACAAGAACAGACACGGCCAAGTGGGAAGGGTAGTACACTGGGAATTATGCAAACAACTGCATCTCAAATGCACAAAAAAAGAGTGAGACCAAATAACCAAGTAGAGCCAAGGAGGAAGGGAAGACCGATGAAGTGACCAGGCTGGATAAGTCTGAAGAGAACTGGGACCTTGGGGAGGTTTATTGCTACTCAAATTCCAGTGAAAACCAATAGCCACTGCCAACGAGAAATCAATGGCGGGCAGCTGGTGCGATAATGCAAATTTATTTGCAAATGTTATCGAAAGAGGTGGAGAGTACTAGAAACCTGGGGAGACGTGTTGTCACTCAGTTTCAAGGGAACACCAGGGGTTGTTTCCAAGGAGAGATCTTTGATAGCCTGCGTGAAAGCTCCTTGTGAGCCAACAATAATAAATTATTATTATTGTCATTATATTATAGTGGTAGTAATAGTTATGAAAATGATAATTATATTGATAAAATAGCAGCAGCAGCAGTAGTAGTAGTAGTAGTAGTAGTAGTAGTAGTAGTAGTAGTAGTAGTAGTGATAAGTATAATAATATTGATAAGTATGATATTGGTGATAATGATAATAATAATAAATCATCCAAAGGTTGCTATATTACCAGGGGATGAGCTTCCACTTTCTTATAAACTACTTCAAAGGCATGCTCAAGTCTTTAGTCTCTGAAAATCCAATCATACTCCTGGTCTTCTCGTGTCGATTTGTCTCTCTAAGCCCGGCAAATCTGTGTTAATGATGGAAGGGGGTACATCAGGCGAATAACTGACGCCTTAAAACCAGTAGCTCTGTTAGATGGGGCTCTACAGTCGGTCAAGCCCAACCATCTCGGAGAAAAGCTCTGATTTCATGATGTCGGAGAAAAGCTCTGATTTCATGATGTCGGAGAAAAGCTCTGATTTCATGATGTCGGAGAAAAGCTCTGATTTCATGATGTCTCAAACAAACAAAATACCGGTGGTGGTGTAACCTAAAATTTACTAAACTTTTTGGAATGAAATCGCAAACCAAAGTTTGGGGGAATAATGGGACTGGAATTCAAAGTGAAGGCTCATGCCCGACAGGTATGCCTTGGAGCAGCAGCGAAAACCTAGCCGTCAACCTTCAACTGCCAGAGTGAAGTGGAGTAAAATAGGTTAACATTGTGATTACGAAGTGCTTTTTTAGAAGCAATCCTTATGGTGAAAATGCAAAGCCTATTAAATGTATGTTTAGAGAATGGATAGAATGAGGAACGTTTCAATTAACAGAACATCGCATTTAATTAATAGAACAAGACCAATACGGAAGAATGGATGTTTATAAGAGCTGGAATTAGAGGCCATAAAAAGACAGGTGAATGCAGAAGTTATGAGGGATGACACGGTAAATGAAGGAGATGTGCAGATTGATAAGGAAAGGACAGAGAATGGGGTGGGATCTGTGGATGAAGTAGCAGGAAATGGAGAGGAAACAAAGGACGAAGTAATTGGTGATCATAGACAAACTGATGATGAGGTGCTGGAAGAAACTGAGTAAGTGATAGGAATCGTTGAAAGACTGAAAGAGATTATGGTAGAAATAAAAAAGAAGTGATTGAACCATGTTTAAGAAACTAGATAGAAAAACTTTAAAAGTTCAGGTAGAAAAAGTAAATGAAGCAATGAATTATGTGAAATGCAAGACCATCACATAAACATAATTTGATTATTGCAGTAAATGTTTGGATTGCGAAAAAATTCTGATTAAAAAGAAGTGAACGCCAGAAAAGAACTGAATCAAAGGATGTAAACTTGCTTAAAAGATGTTTGAGAGGACAGTTGGGGGACAAGGAGGACAGGGAAATGCAAAAAACATAATGAAAAGTACAGATGCAAAAGAAATGGGAATAAAACTGTCATAAAGAAGATCAAAGAAAGAAGGTGCGAAACTGGATAGATATAAAGAGAGAACTCAACAGTTCAGAGAGAATATGTTATTTAGTCTGAAACAGAAGTTCTATGAAGGACTTGATAGACGGTCAAATTACGTAAATGAAGTACCAGAAGAGTGCACAAAGTTTTGGAGTGAGATTTTGAGTGTAAAAAAGAAGATATTAGAAATGAAAAACGAAGTAAGTTAAAGCAACCTCAAGATATAATGAAAATGAGCAAGGAGAAAGTGAGTAAACAACGTAAGAAATTTGAAGAAATTGAAAAGCTCTCAAACAAGATGGTGTACATGGGGTATTGGTTGAAAAAACTTTACCACCTTGCATGGAAGGATTGCATCTCAAATTGATAGAATGTTGACAGTAAATGTAATTCTTGAATGGAGCTCTGCCAGAAGGATATTTCAAAGGGCACTGCGGTTGATAACTATCAACCCATCACCTGCCTTCCACTGATATGGAAACTGTTGGCAGGGATTTTGGCAGATGAGATTAACAAATATATGAAACAGCAAAAGATCTTACCGGGGGAACAAAAGGGATGTATACGAGGTAGTAGAAGGACCAAGGATCAGTTGCTTATTTCTAGGGCAATACTTCGGGATTGTAAGAGAAGATCCACAAATCTATGCATGCCATGAATAGATTATCGCAAATCATATGATCTGCTTCCACATAGCTGGAGTAAGAAATGTATGGAAATATTTGAAATAGCTGTGTGATATTTCTTGGAAAAAAAGCATGAAACAATAGAAAGTGTCATTAACATAAAATGGAGAAGATCTTGGGAATATCCATGTGAAAATAGAGATTTTTCAAGGTGATAGCTTGTCAGCTTGTCACAATTGTTGTTTGTTTTGAGTATGGTACCCTTGTCGTTCATATTACAAAAGGTAAATGCACGTTATGAATAGGGAAAGAAGGAGTATTATTTATGGATGAGATAAAGTTGTATGCAAAGAACAAATACCAGCTAAATATGCTGGAAAGAACTGTTCAAATATTTAGTAATGACATAGTTATGAAATTGAAAAGATGAAAAATTGTGAAAGTAAAGGAATAAAACTTTTGAATAGGAAATGATAAAAGAGGTTGGAGAAGAAGGATACACCTACTTAGAAATTGTGGAGTTAGATGAAATGCAAGAAGTTGAAATGAATGGAAATAATAGCAAAAGATTTGAAGAGAAGACAACGGTGGGTTCTCAGGTCAAGACTGAATGAAGAAAAAAATATCCGGAGTAAACACATAGACAGTAGCTATATTTCGATATGGGACAGGTATCATTTAATGGAAAGAAAATGAGCTGAAGGATACGGACAGGAAAACAAGGAAAACGATGATAATGAATGGATCTCTTCGCCCAAATAGTGATGTCGATAGGTTATATGTGAAAAGAAAAGAGGGAGGACGAGGACTAATATGTGTAGAACGATGTGTGAAAGAAGAAGAAAATAATATGAAAGTTTACGAACTGTAAGGAGAAGCTGATAAAGGGTGTGGCAAAATGTGAAAAATTGCAAAAGAGTGAACTAGTAAGAAGCAAGGAATTTAAGGCAATAAATGAACAAAAAATGAAAGACAAATGGATTGAGAAGAAAATGCATGGCCAGTTCTGTAGAGATCTATAAGAGGCAGTGAGCAAGGAGAAAATCTGGCGATGATTGTCAAAATGTGACTTGAAGGTTGGGAAAGAAGCCCAGTATGTGCCGCACAAGATTAAGCGTTCATGATGAATTATGTGAAGTATAACATTAATAAAACGTATAAAAGTCCCTTATGTCGACTGTGGGGGGTATTTATTTGCTCCCCCGTCGAGCAAATTAGCACAAGGCCGATATGTCGACTGTGGGGACAGATAGGTGAGAATGTACAATACTTCATCAATAGCTGCGAGAAGTTAGCTCAAAAGGAATACAAGAGACGGCATGACAATATTCCGAGAAAGGTTCATTAGGATATATGCAAGAAAAGAGGATTGGAATGCAGTGAAAACTGGTATGAGCATGTTCCAGAAAAGAATGGTGGAGAGTGATTATGTGAAATTATTGTGGGACATGAATATCCAATGTGATAATGTGATTGAAGCAAGGAGACCAGATTTATTTTGGATGAAAGAAAAAAGAACACAAGTCAATAATCATCAATATAACAGTGCTGGCTGATATGAATGTGACGGAAAAAGAAAAGAGCTCGAAAAATACCAAGATTTGAAAAGGGAGATAAGAAGATTGTGAAAGTAAAAGAAGGTAGCAATTGTACCTATTGTGATGGGAGTTCCGGGGAGTATAACAAAAGGATTTGAAAATTGGATTGTGAAAATTTGGATTAATGTAAACTATTTACTCTAAACTAATATAAAAGTACATTTTGTGTAATTTGTATGTGACTCGTGTCAAATGGTCCCAAAATTGGAATAGGTAATTTTGTTTAAAAAGGGAGAATTTTAATTTCATTTTAAACGGAGGGAGAGTGTATCTTATTATTTTCTTTTGATTTGTTGTTGACGTAAAAAAAAAATATGTAAGGAGAGAAAGCGAAAGAGAGAGACAGAGAGAGAGAGAGAGAGATTCTGTAAATAAGAAGAGGGCGAACAAACGTTTAAAAGAGAAAAACGTGTACACTGTTTAGCGCATATGCGTGAAAACATGCGTACGTGAAAAAATGAGAGAGAGAGTATTTATAGAAAGAGTGAAATAGGGAGAATCCAGAAATAGGCAGCACGCATGCATAAAAATATGAGAAGAGTGGTTTCTGGTAGGGCCTCTCGATGCCATACTAGTGCTCCACAAATCCCAAAACCTCAACATGACAAATCTCCAAAGAAAAAAACACGAATAAACCTAGAACCCCATCCTCCAACGTAGACCCCTACTACCAGGTCTCCTTCTCCAACATCAGGGGTCTACGTTCTAACCTTCCAGAGGTTGAAACACGATTACAGGAGACGAAACCGGACATATTCTTTCTAAGTTAAACCGGCATAGGGCCAGCAACTTCCCTTAACGAATTCATAATTAAAGGATACTCTAACTTAACATCTAAATCTACCCCCAAGATCGCCATGGGCATGGAATATGTGCCTACATCAAAGATGGCTTTCCATGTGGTAGGATTATCTCCAAAGAAGACCATGTGCTTCCGGTTTGCACTAGCTTACACCACTGCATTTATATTTGCCCTCTATCGCCCCCACAACAGTGGAGTTACTATCTTTAAGAGCATAACTGAGAAAATTGACCACATCCTTCGGCTAACATTCACATTTGCAGTGACTTCAATGTTCATAATGTGGAATGGCTGACCTAATCAAATAAAACCGATGACAAAGGGGAGGTTTTGTCATGATTTTGCCATTGCCTATGATCTCACTCAGATTGTTCACGAACCTACCCGTGTGCCCGATACTACCGGTCAGTATGCAAGCCTTCTAAACCTTTTCCTCACAACTTCCCCTGCGCTATGTTCATGTTCCGTTCTATCTCCTCTGGGATCCTCCGACCACTCTTTTGTAGCAGTTAAGATAAAAATGAAATGTAATAAGTCTTTAGACGTACCTCTCCACCGTAATGTATATCGATACTCTATGGCTGACTGGGATAGCTTCCATACATTCATATCTGATCTACCTCTGCATTCCTAGTTTAAAAAGGATGTGTCCTCTAGAGTATCAGACCTGACAGAATGGTTAATTGTAGGCATAGACTGATTTATACCATCCCAAAAATTCCAACAAAAACCTAACAGCCAGCCATGGTTCTCCCCAGAACATCGCGCACAGAAATCACTTTTTCCATAGTTACCAACGTAATAGATGTATTGAGACTAAAGCTGCTTTCAGGACTGCCAATAACCACTGTAAAAGAGTAATAAAAAATGCAAGAGAGCTATATGCTCAGTCCGTTAAATCCAAAGTAGCTGAGCAGCGGCTTGGTTCCCACCAGTTCTGGCAAATAGCAAACAGAATCTTGAACAGAAGCGTGCGTTCTATCCCAACTATCATCAATGGACGTGGGGTCATCTCGTCAGCATCAGACAAGGCCAAACTATTTGCCAAGAACTTTGCAGCTAACTCTACCCTCTGCGACAAAGGCCATCAACTCCCCGTATTTCCTCCTATAACAGACACACTATGCAGCATACAAATATCTGTGCGTGATGTCGCCAAGCTAAGCAAGAACCTTGATTCTAGTAAAGCTACTGGCCCTGACGGCATTCCAGTTATAGTGCTGAAAAAGCTCCAACCAGAACTTGCCCCCATACTTAAAAAATGTTTAAGCGTTGCCTTAAGAACACCCTGGAAAACCTCATCAGTATGCCCTGTATTTAAGAATTAAGATGAAAAGTCATCTCCCTCTCAACACAATCCAATAAGTCTCCTATGTGTCATGAGTAAGTTGTTGGAATCCATAATAAATAAAGAAGTAGTCAACCACCTCAACAGAAACAACCTTCTTAGTAACATGTAATATGGTTTCCACCCTGCAAGATCTACAGCAGATATGCTAACGGTTATATCTCATGGGATTAGTGAATATCTTGACAAAGGCTTCCTTTCCAGGGCAATTGCTCTTGATATATCGAAGGCCTTCGATAAGGTATGGCATAAGGGCCTACTTCACAAGATTTCCAGCTAAGGTATAACTGGAAATGTTTTCTCAATCATTAAATCATTTCTCTCCGATAGGTTCATAAGAGTAGTGGTTGATGGGCAGAAATCAGAGGCCCACAGTATTAATGCTGGAGTCCCCCAGGGGTCCATCCTGGGCCCAACTCTCTTCTTGATACACATCAATGATCTCCCTAAACACATACTAAAATCATTCGTTGACATCTATGCTGATGACACGACCATGGCAACACATCAAGGCCGTAAATGACAAAGTTCTCTCTAATTCTCTCTCCTCTGCTCTTGAGCGCGTGGTACAGTGGGGAAGGGGTGGCTGGTTACTTTTAATGCATCCAAAACCAAGGTTCTATCTTTACATCATCAACGCTCTGATCCCCATCTGGCATCAATTGAAATGGATGGCTCTCGCCTTGGGGAGGTTCCATGTTTTGACAAGCTTCTGGGTTTGACCTTTACTCTTGATCTGAAATGGAACACGTACATCAGGTCTGTTACCAAGGACGCTGGGAAAATGGTGGGATCCTTCTACCGCTCCAGAAGATATCTCACTACTGATGCAATTCTCTATCTGTATAAAAGCCAAGTACGTCCAAGGGTGGAGTACTGCTGCTACATCTGGGCAGGAGCTGCTAAAAACAGCCTATGCTGCCTTGACAGAGTACAAAATAGACTTCGTGGTTTAGTGGGGGATTCCCTTTTCTCTTCCCTGCAGCCTCTCTCCCACAGGAGAGGCGTTGCGAGCCTTTCTTTGTTTTATCATTATTTCCATGGCAGGTGCTCATCTGAGCTCCAATCTCGCCAATCTTTCACGAGAAACACCCGTCTGGCTGAAACTACTGTGAAAAATTTCCCCCACACTTTATCTGTGCCTAAATCCAAACGTAGATTCCATGAGCAGAGCTTCTTTCTCAGAAGTGCACGACTGTGGAACTCTCTTCCGTTTGCCTGTTTCCCACCTGGCTACAACTTGGATGTCTTCAAATCCAACATAAACAAATTCATGACAAACCGCTCCCTTAAGTAAGACACTCTATCAAATCTCCAATACCAATGATTACTACAATACTATCTCATTGATTATTGTACACGCAATAACCCTTATCTCTGAGTGGCCTCCGGGCCTTGATAACTGGTGACCCCCATGTAAAAAAAAGAGGCGTAACCGATATCGAAGAAAGAACGAAGAGTTAAAACCTTACATACATTAAAAAAAAAAGAAACTGTAAGTTTACCCTCTATCTTTCTCAAACTTATTATCTCCTACGTTGAAGGCTGATATTTTGTTTTGTTTAGATATTTATTATTACTTGATCTACTCTCCGCTCTTTATACATAGAGTATTAGTATATGACTTTTCATTCCCATATTTTTTCTTCCCCGTTAAATTTTGTGAATAAAGTTGCTTCAAAAAGTTTTAATTTGTATTCGTCTCTGCTTTTCTGCATTGTGTTTGTTTCGTCTGTCTTATGTGATGGGTTGGGAAGAGTTGTTTCCCTTTGTTTTATTTTTTATATGTCAAGTGTGTGACACTGGTGACATAAAATACTTCTATTCTATCAAGCTTCCTATCTAAAATAAAGTTTTTAAAAACTCCATGCAATACAGTATTTTGTTTTACACGGTGTGGTTGAAGGATGAAAAAAACAAGTTGGGACAAAATATTGATTTGTCAGATTCAAAGCTATCGATTACAAAAGTCGAGAAATAATTAATTCCTTTGTAAGTATCTTTTGCTTTAGTTCTTTATATTTCCTTGTCGTGTGGCACAAGGCAATGAACGTTCGTTCCTTTTTATAGCATAGAACCTGTAACATAGCGCGGAGGGTTGTATGCAAACATCGAGCCGTGAGCAAAATGACGTCACGGTAAGAAAAAAGAAGACTATAAAAGGAGAGGGCACGTGCGAGAAAACGATCACGTTGGAGACGCGGATAACGTTCGAGAGCACATTAGACAAAACAATCACGTGGGTGACGACACACCCGTAACGAGAAGTAACGCGTGGCTGAAGATTGAAAAAATAAACGACGTTGTTGCACGAAAAAGTGAGTTCGAGTTATTCTTTGTCTGTTTTTTTTCCATGGGGTCACCACTTATCAAGGCCCGAAGGCCACTCAGAGATAAGGGTTATTGCGTGTACAGTAATCAATGAGATAGTATTATATCAATCATTAGTATTGGGGGTTTTGATAGAGTGTCTTACTTAAGGGGGCGGTTTGTTAGGAGTTTGTTTATGTTGGACTTGAAGACGTCCAAGTTGTAGTCAGGTGGGAAACAGGCAAGCGGCAGAGAGTTCCACTGGCGTGCAGTTCTGAGAAAGAAGCTTTGCTCATGGAATCTACGTTTGGATTTAGGCATAGATAAAGAGTGGGGAAAATTATTGACAGTAGTTTCAGCCAGAGAGGTGTTTCTTGTGAAAGATTGGCGAGGAGGGACGAGGGATTGGAGCTCAGACGAGCACTTGCCATGGAAATAACGATAAAACAAAGATAGGCTCGCAACGTCTCTCCTGTGGGAGAGAGGCTGCAGGGAAGAGAAAATGGAATCCCCCACTAAACCACGAAGTCTATTTTGTACTCCGTCAAGGCAGCATAGGCTGTTTTTAGCAGCTCCTGCCCAGATGTAGCAGCAGTACTCCATCCTTGGACGTACTTGGCTTTTATACAGATAGAGAATTGCATCAGTAGTCTTGGTTTCCTTTGCAACGTAGACTGATACAACGTGTGGGTCCTGTGTATAAACGCGGGTAAGGTTACAAGCCGAACTTGGGATTAGTTGGATATATAAGACATTTTTGTCCGCAACAACGATATCGTTTTACCAGACTTTGAAAGGAGACGTTGTCTTTCAAATTTATCCTCACATTCGACAAGTGTGTTATGAATAACCTGGGTCATTCAGTACTCCGTAGTGTTGAAAGGTCAAACTAAATGCAGATTTACATATAGCGACGGCGGCAGTAAATAAGAAGGGAGCGAGATACCTGTTCTTTTTAGCTTTTTCTTTTGTTGATGTTTTTTAAATTTTTTAAAATCTTCTTTCTCTCTTTTTGCTGTCACGAGAGAAAATCACGCCCATTCCACAGATAAGACGTCTTCTGTCCAGTGCTAGGTATTCGAGTTTAATTATTTTCTAAATGCAGTGATAAAAACAAATCCTATTTTTATATAAAACTAGCCTGGGTGTCCGGCATTGCCTGGATGTTTGAAGGTGTATGTTGAGCAAAAAAAAAAAAAGTGGTAGCAAACAGGCTCGAACCTGTATCGCGAAGGAGGAAAAGAATTGGGCTTGACCATTACTCCTGATCTTAAATGGAACACGTACATCAAATCTGTTGCCAAGGCCGCCGGCAAAAATGGTGGGATCTTTCTATCGATCCGGTAAATATCTCACTGCTGATGCTATTCTCTATCTATATAAGAGCCAGGTACGTCCAAGGATGGAATACTGTTGCCACATCTGGGTAGGAGCTGCTAGAAAGGACTTGTCCTGCCTTGATAGAGTTCAAAATAGACTTTGTAGCCTCGTAGGAGATGTCCTTTTCTCCTCCTTGCAACCTCTATCTCACAGAAGAGATGTTGCGAGTTTGTCTCTGATGTATCATTATTTTCATGGAAAGTGTTCGACTGAGCTTCAGTCTATGGTCCCCCCTCGCCAAACTTTCACAAGAAACACTCGTCTAGTTGTAAACACTATCAATAATTCCCCCCCCACTCTTTATCTGTGCCTAAATCTAAACATAGATTCCATGGACAAAGCTTCTTTCTTAGAACTGCACGCCTGTGGAATTGTCTTCCGTTTTCCTGCTTTCCGGCTGACTACAATATGGTTGTGTTCAAGTCTAAAGTAAATAAGTTCTTGATGAGCCGTTCCATATAAGTTATCAAATTTACCAAATTTTCATTACTAATGATTACTATATTGTCCAATTTCTACTGTACACTCTTTAACCCTTATCCTTGAGTGGCCTCTGGGCCTTGATAATGTGGTGATGCATATGTAAAAAAAAAAAAAAGGACGTGAAAAAAAAGTGACGTCTTTGCTCTTGCGTCCATCGCCAAATCGGAAGTGGTAAAGGTTTAAATTAAAGCTTGTCAATCGAAAAGAGAGGATGACTTTCGAAAATATCGACGAAAAAAAAAACACCCCTCCCTGTAGAAAAGTGCTCAGTTGAGGGCGAAATAATTTTTTTTTGACAAAATTTTCGATATTTGTCGTCTGAAGCATCGAGCTTCAAAACGATACTAATTTCCTGAAAATCCGTTGCCTCTGTCGTAAGTTTTAGCCATACATACATACATACATACATACATACATACATAAATACATACATACATACATATATACATAAATACATTTAAATAGACAGATGAGATTTATATTATGAATGCCTTGAACACAGTGTTCAATTTTAAGCTGCTATATGCCTTTTCTTAAGTTTTGATAATAATTTACTAGTGAAGAATTAGTGCGACTAATTATTACTCGGTCGGCCAGGCAGCAGACCACATACCTACGAAGATCTAAAGACAATGTGGATACAAGGCAATGGCTAACCGTTGCCTTAAACATGGATGTAACTAACGTTGTTTTAGAGGTTGGGGAAACCGAACCCAAAGTTAAGATTTTACTCTCAAGTATTTCTGTCAGTGCAGTCACACCAAAATACCCACCTCGGGACAAGATCTTATTACAGTCGTTTTTTTTTTTTTTGTTTTGTTTTTTTTTTTTAAGGGGTTGGGGGGGGTTGTTTGTTTGTTTTGTTGTTGTTGTTGTCGTTTTTTTTTGTTGTTTTTTTTTGTTTTTTTCAGCCATGCTTGTCTTCCTCAATCATTTTCTGATCATTTTACGCTGATTCATAACTATACCTTTTTGTTTTGTTTTGTTTTGTTTTATTTCAAATTTCAGTCTTTGTTGATCCACCTTTGAGAGGTGTTTAGTTATACGTGTCGTCTCGTAATTACTACTCTTTTCATCATTTTGACTCTTGTGTATATATCAGTTAATATCGTATATGTTTTTAGATAGAGTGGTGAGGTTCTCAATTAATTGTCTGTGTCGGATATATCCTCGAGAGTCAAAACAATGAAAAGAACATTCTCTTGTCATAGCCTTAGTAATTACATATTAGGACCTATGATAAATTAAACTAATTAGGTTTTCATTTTTGTTTCATTTTTATTTTCACTCGAATTTCTCATAAATCAAGGGCACCCTACCTGGGGCTAACGCTTGATGTCTATATGAGATACATAGATATTCGAATATTCCAGTAAAGTCTCCTTTACAGCTCAAACGCTGAGTTAGTAAAGAAGTTGAGAACATAATTTTCCTCTTCCCAATTGATTATTTAAATAGGTTATAGTATATTCTCTTGTGGTCTTTTCGTCTTATGGCCTTCCTGGGCAAGAATTCATCTGGTTTGGTGGAGTAGCCAGCGTCGTGCAGTTACTTGAGATTAGATCACTCGGAAAAGATGCACCATTCCTCGTAAAAGCCAATGTGGGTAAGCTATACCAAGGAGATCTTATTTGGGTCCCGAATTATACATGATTTTGATTAATTATTTTGATTAATTATTTTGATTAATTATTTTTGATTAATTATTTTGATTAATTATTTTGATTAATTATTTTTGATTAATTATTTTGATTAATTATTTTGATTAATTATATTGATTAATTATTTTGATTAATTATTTTTGATTAATTATTTTGATTAATTATTTTGATTAATTATTTTGATTAATTATTTTTGATTAATTATTTTAAATAATTATTTTGATTAATTATTTTGATTAATTATTTTGATTAATTACTTTGATTAATTATTTTTGATTAATTATTTCTATTAATTATTTTGATTAATTATTTTGATTAATTATTTTGATTAATTATGCTTTACTTGTAGGCAAATATAACTTCATGCTTAGTTCTCTCTGTAGGCATTCAATGTTGTCACTTGTTATAAGAATCTGTTCAAAACTTTTCGTCCTTTTTTTACTTTATTTCGGTCGTTGTTTCTTAGCGATAGTAAATTTCTTTTCATCCTAGTTCATGATTTTCTTGATGCGTCCACCTTCCTCTGTTTTCTCATCAATGGATCTCATTAGATTTATGCAGTTCCAGTATTTATATTGTATTTTTATTATTAGTTAAATAAGAGTCCTCATAGGTCATCATCATTAATTGCTCACTGATAATAACTGGTGGTGTTCTCTGGAGCCTGCGTGACAACAAGTCTCCACATTTTCAAGTAATTTACACCTCTTTTGAAAAGTATTGCAAATAACTTTGCGTTATCGCAACGCTAGCTTACCATTGATTTATCGTCGGCAGTGGCCATAAATGTTCTCTGGGATTTTGATGGCAATAAACCTTTCAGTGCTCTCTGGATACTTCCAATGGAGGTTTAGTCAGTGTTCTTCCTCGTATACTCTTTCATCTATCCAATACAATCAAGATACAAAGAATTTGGCCGCCAGACCATGATTAAAGAGTAATACCTGTATTGTACTTGTTCTTGGAAGAAAAATCTTATACTGCGATCATTTATTTTTGCTTCATTCCAATATCTATTCGTAGTAGGGGGTTAGATATTTTCCAACATTAAAAACTGTCCGTGTATATATATATATATATATATATATATATATATATATATATATATATATATATATATATATATATATATATATATATATATATAAAGGACTCCTTCAGTCTTTGACAGACTATGGATACCCACGAGGGGTGCCTGAGCGTGAAATTTTTGTGACAGGAGGTGCGCAATCTCCAACCACACCTCTCTTAATCGACATTGTTTAATACCAGTAGCAAGTGAAATATGTACAGGATGACTGGAAACAAATGCCGAGATAAGCGGAGAGCTCACACAGCGTCTAGAATTCCCAAATGGTCACCCATCTTGTACTAACCAGGATCGACGTTGTTTAACTTCGGTGATCTGACGAGAACCGGTGTGTCAACGCGATTATGCCGTGTGTATAGTTCGACAAGATACATCTAAAGAAGGTCGTGGGTTACATCGACTGAAACGTCTTGATATGTCACCCAAGATGAGAACAATACTCCGAATAATCCAAATAATTCGAATAATCAATCCTCATCTAAAAAAATTCAGAAACGTCATTGATAGGTTTTAGTGTATTTGTCTATTGTTCATAAATCGCATTTGAAAGTAAAAATGGAATTATCGATTGTTCTCTGAATACAGCCATGATTGCTTCGTCACTGTTCGTTTATGCAATTAAAGAACGTTTACATACATAGACATATTTTTCTTTCTTCTCATCATGTCTCGGTTTTATTTTTCTTTCTTTAAGGGTACGTTTCCCCACTATTTTCTCACTTTATTAATGGACTAACAAGAATATCAGTCGTTTACGTATATTGTATACTAGCTGTTCGTCGCTCGAAATTTGTTTTTTAATTGTGCAAACTTGTTATGTAATTATAATTTGATTTGTAAGTTTAGGCCCAAACTATGAGTCGATTTGTAAGCAAACGTTAGAGAAATAAACGAAAGGCCAAATTTTACAAAACGAAGTAAAAAGATTATACCCTAAGCCTTACTTGGAACCGCAGTGAAT
Source organism: Euprymna scolopes (assembly GCF_053919585.1). Lineage (NCBI taxonomy): Eukaryota > Metazoa > Mollusca > Cephalopoda > Sepiida > Sepiolidae > Euprymna > Euprymna scolopes. The sequence goes on from NC_136499.1 coordinate 70,226,302, forward strand.
TATTAGTCCAGTTGCGTATACCAAATACTACTGCGAATTTAGTTAAAATATGATTTCATTGGCATACATAAAAACAACGTGACAGCTCACTCTTTCCTTCTCTCTCTCTCTCTCTCTCTCTCTCTCTATATATATATATATATATATATATATATATATATATATATATATATATATCCTACAGACATAGTAATATAATTATTTACTATGATTATTAAATACCTACAGCAGACACTAGTGTTTCATCCTTTCAGGAATCATCAGTGCAGGGTGTCACGATTAACGTCAATCGAGAGATTCGAACCCCGGCAACAGAAGTACTGTCTGGCTCCATTAGCAAGGACCCGAACCATTCGGCAACCGTCAACGGCGATAGATACTGTTGAAATTTAAACATTTATTCTTATTAAATGTATTTAACGTCAGTCAGAGTGATCTAACCATTATATGACGATCTGCGTATATAGTCTACAGACATGGCAACACCTCTCAAATTAAATCGCCATTAGGATTATTCACAGACTATGGAGCAGTAGAATATTACTTGGCAAAACGGATTAGATTTTCAACAGGTTCTGAAATTGTCGTATCAATCGATTTCTAACCGAATTCTCACTGATGTTCGAGAAAGATGTTATACTTTTGTGAAAAGAAACCCTGTCCCTTTTCGCCATGAGATTCTCATGGATAACTTTGCTCTTGCGAAGAAATCGACTCTAAAACTTCTTGCTTTTTGGGGTTTTTTATATAAAACCTTTCTTGGGGTTTATACATTAGATCCATTGCTCTTTATGCTTCTTGTATAGTCGGTTCTCTCCATCGTTCTAAACATTTTCTCACACATGAGACCATTCTCCATCTCTACAAATCTACTATCAAACCATGTATGGAGTATTGTTGTTATATTTGCCCTGATGAATCTCTGTCCCATTTTGAAGTTCTTGATAAGCTGAAAAATGTATCTCTACTTTGATGGACCTCACCTTCCTTCTCTTTGTAACATCTCTTTCACATGCGTGATGTTGCTCTGTTTGTTTCAGTCTTTTCTACATAAAATAGTAATGCTATTATGGCATATCTTCTTCAGAATTGTCTGATCTATTCCCTGCTTTTTTTTATTCCAGCTCGTTTGACTCGTTGGTCTAGTGGTCTCCATTAATTCGCTGTTTTGGTACCTCATTGTAATACGGCTTCTTATTCCAGTAGCTTCTTTCTTAAAAAACTGCAAGCTTGTGGAACCCTCTTCCTACTGACTGTTTTCCAATTATCTATAATCTTGCTCTATTCAAGGTTAAGATCAATAGAAATCTTCTGCCTTTGCATTAATCATCCTTCGTTCTTGTTGGCTCATCAAGTGGCTTCACACTTTGTCTGGAACGATTTCCATGAAAATAAAATAAAAAAGAAAACATTAACCGAATTCTTACCGTTTTAATGTCTCACTGACACACGTTTGAATAATGTATAGCTTTCGTACAAGACGATTAATTGTTGCGGAAACAAGAAAAATCGACGTTATATCCACCATTATAAATTGTTACTGACGGATAGCCTTGTGGATAAATTATTCACTTGGTTATCACAGAACGTTAGCTGTGAGATTCAGTCTCAGAACTTGCATTTTAAATCTTTTTAAACATAAATGGCGACAATACAGTTGTCACAAACAACAATAGGGTTAAACGTGATTATTATGGCTCTTCATTAAAAAATCAATGTTGCTACTAAGACTAAGCTTCTTTCCTTTAACAACTACAAAAAACCTTCTCAACCACCGATTGTCATGACAAATAACACCTGAGAACTCATTCTTCAAACTTATCGGCTTAACATTCATAGGCAACGTAAATTGGAACATATACATTGAGGAAAAATTTGCTGAAAAGAAAGTAGGCTCCCTCTACCGAGCTAGAAAATAACTCACACAAGAGAGTATCCTAGATCTTAAAAAAAAAGGCCAGAAGTCGCCATACATAGAATATTGTTGCCACATCTCAGCTGGTACATCTATCATCAGTTTATCACTGGGTCCAAAAAAGTATCAAATCTATAGTATCGCACTATCGATCAAGCTCCAACCTCTGTCCCATCACTCCATTATTGTATCTCAGCGACAATTTTACAAACACTTTAATGGATTGTGCTCTGATGAACTCATACGCATTACGGCCCCCTCGACGTACATGACAAGCAGCAAACTCCCATCAGTTCACTGTTAAGGTCCCTAGATGCCGAAAAGTCTTCTAGTTTAATAGTTTCTTCTTTCTTCACTGCACTAACCTGTGAACATACATCTTGCTGCTCAACCCCCTATAGTACCTCATTAGACACGATCTCAAATAGTAGCCTCTTTCGTCCATGTGTAATTCTACCGTATTTTCGGTAAAACATATATATATATATATATATATATATATACTAATCCTTATTTAAGAAGCTCAGTGTAATTACAGAGCAATATAATGAATAAATGACAAAAGTCTATATTCCCAAGTTCATGATGTTGACCATCTTAGAATTTTATTCCGACTAATAAATTTTAATAAAATAGATAATAAAAATAGATTCACTGATTTATATAATAATTAAGTGATTGATTTTGCACTACGAAACAGATACTGTCAAGAATTGTAAATGCCAACTGAATCAAAGGAATAAAATTGCAAGATAGTCATAGACTTTTGTCATTCATTCATTACATATATATATATATATATATATATATATATATATATATATATATATTTATATATATTCCAATATTTTTACTATTACACGACGTACGTGAGTACGCCCATAGATGCTAATTTCGCCACTTGGTTGAAAAGCCTCGACAAACGCGACGAGTGACTTTCATGGACGACTAAAAACAGTGCCATCATATAAATAATTTAAACTAAACACTCTCGTACTCAAGTTTGTACGCATATTCTTTCACTAACGAAACAGAGGCAGGTTATTTACATACAGGTAAACGCACATGGCGCCAGTCGAATTTAGCACATACACATTCTTTCACTAACCAAAAAGGCACACTAATACACACATAAATATTCGTGCGTATTCATTTATACGTAGGTAAATCATAATCATTCAGTCATTTCATTGTCTTAATAATTTGTCAAATATAATTAATTAATGGATAGACGTTGTTATTCTTTTGTTTTATACTGTATTTACTTTTTTGCTGTGGTTTCCACGGTAATGTGCCATATTCGGAGCCTGTCTGCGGCTAACGTGTCATTTTCATTTTTATTTTACCGTTTGGTCATCAGTTATTAAGATCAACAACTATAATAGAGCGCGGACACGCGTAGGGCAGCTCTGTGCAAATGACCAAACCGTGTGCCAAGTGATCTCACGGCAAAGAAGAAAAACAAGGACGTGTGCGGAGATCGAAAATCACGATCACGTTTAATTCAGAGAAAGTACCGGAAATAAATACCATTGTTTCAACGGTAAAAAAGTGAATCAAGTTATTCCTTTTCTTATTTTCCTTGTGACGGAGTCCACAACGTGTTGGTTCACTACATGTTAACACGTGTGTAAACGTGTACTATGTTACGGAACTACTTAAATATAAAATTTGATTAGACGGCATGATTGGCAACGACTGAGTGAGAATACTATAATTAAGTGTATTTACTGCGTTTGATTATTTATGGAGAAAGAATTTGTTGACTTTAGAAACTATATATGTGTTTGGTTGTGTGTGTGGGGAGGGGTGACTAAAAGTAATAAAAATCAAACGAATTGCAGAAAACTGAAATTCTCTGCTTAGTTATCATTAAAGTTGTCTTTTTTGGCTTTTAAATATAGTGTTGTTGTTTTGGGTTTTTTTCCTTTTTTTTCTTATTTGGGGGTGAGAATTTTCGAGAGACCTTCTCTCTTTATCAATCAGTTATGAACTACAAAATCTGGTAAATATGTTGGCATTATTTTGAAACGTGCACAAGAGTCAAAACTTAAAAAAATGCTTTGTTACTTTTGATAATACCTAACAAGGGGAGCATTTGTGTAAACTTCATTTTAAAAGTCAATGTCTGTGCGTATATGTATGTATCTCCTATAGAAAACAAATTGAAAAATTTGGATGAAATCTAAAGTGTATTCTCATGTAAAATTAACTGGGATTAGTGGAAGTGTTCCCAAAGCCCTGTGCACTATTAATGGTGGAGTCGAATTTTTCAGCCGTAATTCGGAAATAAAATACTAATTTCAATGTATTCCTTCCACTCAATATTTTCTTTCAAAATTATTTAACATTTCCTAAGATACTCATCGAGCTATGAAATGGGTGGTAAGACACTTGGAAAAAGTGGTTTTGGTAATGCTCTGGAGGCATTCTTTTATTTTATTTGTGTGATTTATGCAATGCTCTAAACGGTAGCAATAAATTGCAATAGATTGCAGTTTTATATTGGTCAGCATCTTTAACACAACAGGAGCGTTTGAACAAAGCGTTGCTCGAGAGATAAAAACTTATCCGTACTTTTTTAAACTAAGCATTGTTCAAGAGCAATAATAATAATATGAAGAAGAAGATGAAGAAGAAGAAGAAGAACAACAACAACAACAATAAAGTATTATATTTGGTAATTCGCGAAAAATAGATAGAGCAGATGTGCTCTAGAGTTATCAATATCCCACATAAAACAGATGTTTTTAAGTTCCGCGTTGGTTGGAAGAAAGAATTTTCACTGTAATTTGTTATACCATTGTACCAGAAAGCTATTCTGTGTTGCTCACAAGTCAGTGTCCAATCTCATAGATAGAGCCAATGTGTGAAGTAGTACATTTTCAATGTGTTTTTTTTTCTGTTATGGTATAGAATAACATATATTATGGTATAGAATTACATATGTTATGGTATAGAATAATATATGTTATGGTGTAGAAATTACATATGTTATGGTATAGAATAACATATGTTATGGTACAGAATAACATATGTTATGGTATAGAATAACATATGTTATGGTATAGAATTACATATGTTATGGTATAGAATAACATATGTTATGGTATAGAATAACATATGTTATGGTATAGAATAACATATGTTATGGTATAGAATAACATATGTTATGGTATAGAATAACATATGTTATGGTATAGAATAACATATGTTATGGTATAGAATAACATATGTTATGGCATAGGATAACATATGTTATGGTATAGAATAACATATGTTATGGTATAGAATTACATATGTTATGGTATAGAATAACATATGTTATGGTATAGAATAACATATGTTATGGCATAGGATAACATATGTTATGGTATAGAATAACATATGTTATGGTATAGAATAACATATGTTATGGTATAGAATAACATATGTTATGGTATAGAATAACATATGTTATGGTATAGAATAACATATGTTATGGTATAGAATAACATATGTTATGGTATAGAATAGCATATGTTATGGTATAGAATAACATATGTTATGGTATAGAATAACATATGTTATGGTATAGAATAACATATGTTATGGTATAGAATAACATATGTTATGGTATAGAATAACATATGTTATGGCATAGGATAACATATGTTATGGTATAGAATAACATATGTTATGGTATAGAATAACATATGTTATGGTATAGAATTACATATGTTATGGTATAGAATAACATATGTTATGGTATAGAATTACATATGTTATGGTATAGAATAACATATGTTATGGTATAGAATAACATATGTTATGGTATAGAATAACATATGTTATGGTATAGAATAACATATGTTATGGTATAGAATTACATATGTTATGGTATAGAATAAAATATGTTATGGTATAGAATAACATATGTTATGGCATAGGATAACATATGTTATGGCATAGGATAACATATGTTATGGCATAGGATAACATATGTTATGGTACAGAATAACATATGTTATGGTACAGAATAACATATGTTATGGCATAGGATAACATATGTTATGGTATAGAATAACATATGTTATGGTATAGAATAACATATGTTATGGTATAGAATAACATATGTTATGGCATAGGATAACATATGTTATGGTATAGAATAACATATGTTATGGTATAGAATAACATATGTTATGGTATAGAATAACATATGTTATGGTATAGAATAACATATGTTATGGTATAGAATTACATATGTTATGGTATAGAATAACATATGTTATGGTATAGAATAACATATGTTATGGTATAGAATAACATATGTTATGGCATAGGATAACATATGTTATGGCATAGGATAACATATGTTATGGTACAGAATAACATATGTTATGGTACAGAATAACATATGGTATGGTACAGAATAACATATTTTATGGTATAGAATGACATATGTTATGGTATAGAATTACATATGTTATGGTATAGAATAACATATGTTATGGTATAGAATAACATATGTTATGGTATAGAATAACATATGTTATGGCATAGGATAACATATGTTATGGCATAGGATAACATATGTTATGGCATAGAATAACATATATTATGGTACAGAATAACATATGTTATGGTACAGAATAACATATGTTATGGTATAGAATTACATATGGTATGGTACAGAATAACATATGTTATCGTATAGAATAACATATGTTATAGTATAGAATAACATATGTTATGGTATAGAATAACATATGTTATGGTGTAGAATTACATATGTTATGGTATAGAATTACATATGTTATGGTATAGAATAACATATGTTATGGTATAGAATAACATATGTTATGGTATAGAATAACATATGTTATGGTATAGAATTACATATGTTATGGTATAGAATTACATATGTTATGGTATAGAATAACATATGTTATGGTGTAGAATTACATATGTTATGGTATAGAATAACATATGTTATGGTATAGAATAACATATCTTATGGTATAGAATAACATATGTTATGGTATAGAATAACATATGTTATGGTATAGAATAACATATGTTATGGTATAGAATTACATATGTTATGGTATAGAATAACATATGTTATGGTGTAGAATTACATATGTTATGGTATAGAATTACATATGTTATGGTATAGAATAACATATGTTATGGTATAGAATAACATATGTTATGGTATAGAATAACATATGTTATGGTATAGAATTACATATGTTATGGTATAGAATAACATATGTTATGGTATAGAATAACATATGTTATGGTATAGAATAACATATGTTATGGTATAGAATAACATATGTTATGGTATAGAATAGCATATGTTATGGTATAGAATAACATATGTTATGGTATAGAATAACATATGTTATGGTATAGAATAACATATGTTATGGTATAGAATAACATATGTTATGGTATAGAATAACATATGTTATGGTATAGAATAACATATGTTATGGTATAGAATAACATATGTTATGGTATAGAATAACATATGTTATGGTATAGAATAACATATGTTATGGTATAGAATAACATATGTTATGGTATAGAATAACATATGTTATGGTATAGAATAACATATGTTATGGTATAGAATAACATATGTTATGGTATAGAATAACATATGTTATGGTATAGAATAACATATGTTATGGTATAGAATAACATATGTTATGGTATAGAATAACATATGTTATGGTATAGAATAACATATGTTATGGTATAGAATAACATATGTTATGGTATAGAATAACATATGTTATGGTATAGAATAACATATGTTATGGTATAGAATTACATATGTTATGGTATAGAATAACATATGTTATGGTATAGAATAACATATGTTATGGTATAGAATAACATATGTTATGGTGTAGAATTACATATGTTATGGTATAGAATTACATATGTTATGGTATAGAATAACATATGTTATGGTATAGAATAACATATGTTATGGTATAGAATAACATATGTTATGGTGTAGAATTACATATGTTATGGTATAGAATTACATATGTTATGGTATAGAATAACATATGTTATGGTATAGAATAACATATGTTATGGTATAGAATAACATATGTTATGGTGTAGAATTACATATGTTATGGTATAGAATTACATATGTTATGGTATAGAATAACATATGTTATGGTATAGAATTACATATGTTATGGTATAGAATAACATATGTTATGGTATAGAATAACATATGTTATGGTATAGAATAACATATGTTATGGTGTAGAATTACATATGTTATGGTATAGAATTACATATGTTATGGTATAGAATAACATATGTTATGGTATAGAATAACATATGTTATGGTATAGAATAACATATGTTATGGTATAGAATAACATATGTTATGGTATAGAATTACATATGTTATGGTATAGAATAACATATGTTATGGTATAGAATAACATATGTTATGGTATAGAATAACATATGTTATGGTGTAGAATTACATATGTTATGGTATAGAATTACATATGTTATGGTATAGAATAACATATGTTATGGTATAGAATAACATATGTTATGGTATAGAATAACATATGTTATGGTATAGAATAACATATGTTATGGTATAGAATTACATATGTTATGGTATAGAATAACATATGTTATGGTATAGAATAACATATGTTATGGTATAGAATAACATATGTTATGGTGTAGAATTACATATGTTATGGTATAGAATTACATATGTTATGGTATAGAATAACATATGTTATGGTATAGAATAACATATGTTATGGTATAGAATAACATATGTTATGGTATAGAATTACATATCTTATTGTATAGAATAACATATGTTATGGTATAGAATAACATATGTTATGGTATAGAATAACATATGTTATGGTGTAGAATTACATATGTTATGGTATAGAATTACATATGTTATGGTATAGAATAACATATGTTATGGTATAGAATAACATATGTTATGGTATAGAATAACATATGTTATGGTATAGAATAACATATGTTATGGTATAGAATTACATATGTTATGGTATAGAATAACATATGTTATGGTATAGAATAACATATGTTATGGTATAGAATTACATATGTTATGGTATAGAATAACATATGTTATGGCATAGGATAACATATGTTATGGCATAGGATAACATATGTTATGGCATAGAATAACATATATTATGGTACAGAATAACATATGTTATGGTATAGAATTACATATGTTATGGTACAGAATAACATATGTTATGGTATAGAATTACATATGGTATGGTACAGAATAACATATGTTATCGTATAGAATAACATATGTTATAGTATAGAATAACATATGTTATGGTACAGAATAACATATGTTATGGTATAGAATAACATATGTTATGGTATAGAATAACATATGTTATGATATAGAATAACATATGTTATGGTATATATATCAGTACGGCTTGACATACACCTTTCTCCAACCGTGAATCGAACCTACAACCGTCGCTTCACAGTCGACAGCTCTTCTCAGATGGTTTAGCCTTCGTACCAAGATCAAAGTGTAGTATCTGTTCCGGCAGATGCTGCAAGCAAAGACCATTGCCCTTGTGGCAATGAGTTTCTGGTCCGTGTAGGGGCAATCCTATATACCAAGAGACTCTCACTATCCACCTCCCATTTCTCACCTCTCGGGAGCTAGCCCTCTTTTCCCTTCGCTCTCTCCCGACTCGATATTAAAAAATGGCATTTCGTGGGGAAGCAAATAAACACAGTACGTCAAAACAGTGCTCTAACCAACAACTTGTTTACAAAGAAGTTAATAGTTGGCTTCGCGTAATAAATGACATACGCGTCGGGCGAAAATATATTTACAAAGTGCTCAACCAAAAGAGTGGGGCTTTAATTGTCATCCTCGTACAGTACTCTTTCGTTGTATCACAACTCATCAGTGCGGCTGGACATACACCTTTCCCCAGTCGTGGATCGAACCTACAACCGTCGCATTGATTGTCACATATATATATATATATATATATATATATATATATATATATATATATATATATATATATATATATATATAGCGGCTTATTCATATATATATATATATATTGTCACGCATGGCCACCTCAACATTATATATATATTCCTTATTTGTTAGCAATAGAATAAATATTAATATTTGTTTGAACTTAGCAAAGGTCCACAAATTCATCCTTTTTTTTTAATCCTGCTACTAAAGTCGGTCTGGAGGGAGGAGAACGTGCAACAATATTTATTTCTTATTTACTCGCCTCGCACCAAGGGCAGAGTTGGACACAAGATCGGTTTTTGATATGGGGAAATTCCGCTTCCTAGAGAAAGGCATTCTGGATCCGAACAAAAGTAGAAATTACCTCAGTCATGGATGGTTTCTCCTTCACTGAGAGGACAACACCAGAACACATACTACACTGTGACCCTGTCTCGGAAGCCAAAGATTCAGTTATCGGAATATTTCGTCGAATCTATTTTTAGATGTAAATGCGAAGTGGAAAAAACATCAGAAGTCGAAACCCCTTCTTTTGCCTATTTCTAGTAGAATTCGGTCTCATTTTCTCTGCAGTCCTAAAACAGTCATGGCGTGTCTCCAAGCATGGGAACGGAGACGCAGAAAAATATATATATATATATTGGACGCTGAAAACGAATAACGCCACATACAAACGTATAACGACAGACATGCTGTGGACAAAATATAAAACGAAAGAACAAAGAAAAGCTGTGAGTTTATGTTTGAAGATTTTCATCTCTCTATAAAGGAGCCCCTCTTAGACTAAATACGTTATGAACAAGATATAAGAAAAAGAAAAACTGTGTTGATGTTGGAGCTATTCTCATTTCTCTTTCTCCGACTGAAAATCAATTCTTGTGTGTCATCGAACAATTTCCAGTTACACTATTATTTGCTTCTTTCATTTCAAGATTGTTGCTCAGTTCGTAATAGCTAAAAATACCCCAAACCCTGTAATTCGAATATTTTCATTTCTTTAGTGTTGTCTCTGGAAATAAATTTATTTTATATTGTTTGAATTGTGTTTTTGTTATTTCTCGCATTCGTTGTGTCCGACCTTGTTTATTTTTTTATCCCGTTTGTCTCATAAGAATTAATCCACGTTCCTTATTTCGGCCTTTTTGTATAACAAGGAAAACTGTTCCCTAGTAGGACCTTAACACGAGTCATATCCCTGGGCGGATAATTTGTCCGCATGAAATAAATATTTTATTTTAAAAAAAGCCTTCTATCCCTTTGTTTCGTTTGCTTTCATATCCCCTTCCTTTTTTTATCCTTGACAAGCGTGCGCCCTCCATATACCCAAATGGACGAGGCGCACATGACAATATATATATATATATATATATATATATATACTAGCAAGGTGACCCGACGTTGTCCGGAATTGAATATTGATCAATGAATCATCAATCATAATCACCAATCATCATGAATCGATAAAATAGCCCATTTTTCAATCAAATCGATTGATTCCTGCTCTAATTGGGGACTCATCCCAGCAACCATTGGAGGACACTTTACATTGCTTTTCGCAGTGACTAAGTTCACAATATATTATATTCTACATTGCACTTTAGAGAACCTACTTTTGACTTTATTAAGTTATTTTTATATATAATGGCTTGCATTAAACTTTCAAATGCAAAAGTGAAGTACCATGCTTCAATTGTGCTCTAAACAGAAACACTCATTTCGAACGCACCTTTGTCATATCAAAGAACCAACTGTTGATTTTATGTGTTGAGCCTTCTGGTATGTGTGTGGTAAAAAAAACTTCTCAAATGCACTTGTGATGTTAGGCTGTTTAAGATGTTAACTTTGGCCAAAATCACCTGTTCTTCCTTCCATCGGGTTATTTCGATTATGGATTATCGTTAATTTGATAAATCAAACACATTCCGGCACAAAACCTTTCTAAAACACTGCCATGCACATAAAATACCTACATGTGAAATTTCATAAAAATCAACCTAGCCGTTTCCGAGTCTATAGAGAACGAACTCTAATACACACAGACACACGCTTACACAGATACACAGAAAAAGTTTTATATATATATATATATATATATATATATATATATCAATTATCTACTGTTAAGATGCCTGGTGTCAGAGTGGATCTGGGAGCAATGGCAATTAAATGGTGACTCCACACTCCTCAAAGACCGCAAGCTGGGGCCCCACCACTGGATATAGTTTAAGGTCATGTTCAGGACCACGTTTTAAGGTGCACACGGACTTTATAAACAACTTATATATATATATATATATATATATATATATATATATATATATATATTATATATATATATATATGTGTGTGTGTGTGTGTGTGTGTGTGTGTGTGTGTGTGTGTGTTAACTAGTAGGCCACCCGGTATTGCCCGGTCGTTTAATACGCTTAATATGATATTTTGTTTAATGCGAATTTCGTTTTTATTGTCTGTATATAATAAAGTAGGTTCAATTTACCCCCTCTGGACCAAACTATCGTAGGTCGACAACAAGAGATGGCATATAGAGTATCATTATGTTTACATCATTAGCCATTACGTTATCTAGCTATAGAACATAATTACATACATATTACTTCGTAATATTAAAACATTACTTATATTCTGAGGAGCGCCATGACCATCATTGTCCTAAACTACAAAGGAAATCCCTGAAATTTCACTCTCTCTATACCGAGTCCTCTTACGGCACTATTCTACACCGAGTGCATTTATACAATTTCTAACTTTCCTGCGTGTTAGTCGTCATTAAATGACTACAGATTTCCTATACAAATACATATTGTTACACCTTATATCCGACACAAATAATAATTTCTCCCTTTTAAATATCCGGCGCAGCAGAAGTGTTCATTCTAAAATTCAAACATTCGGTTTTCAGCCATTAAACGAACAGTTTGAAACTAAATCACAACGCCATTTCTGTACGTACACAATATTCTTACGTTTTATTTACATATAATTCAGGACACTATTACATTTTATTGTTTATTTGTGAAAATATTACACTCTGAAACAAAAAAAATATCTTTTTCCGAACGCATGAGTTACATTTGTCGTTGGCTTAATTGAGAATCCATTAACGAGTTTTCTAAAATGTTCCCGACCCAGAGAGAGAAAGATATAGAGAGAAAGAGCGAGAGAGACTTATATCTGTTTTTGTTTTCATTCAAGCACAATTTTTATTTACTATAGGCACACCTAACAATTTAATAAAAAAAATACCCAAAGATATTGTAAACCTAGATAATAACTTCAAATTACTATTTACAAAAATAGTGCGGTACACAACACTTCAGTTTGCATATTTCATTTCCTAGGGACCGTTTGAATAGATTCACAATGATTGAAATTTAAAGTGTTTGTAATTATTTCTGCAAAAAATACAATAACACTCCCCCAAAAAAACTATACTATCTTTTTCCTAACATGTAAGTTATATTTATCGTTGGCTTAATTGTGAATCCATTAACGCGTTTTCGAGCACAGTAACGACAGAGAGAGAGACTAATCCTGTTTTTGTGTTTATTCGAACACACTTTTTATTTAGTTTAGGCACACCCAACAATTTAATTTAAAAAACAAAGATAGTGTAAAACTTGAATTTAACTTGAAAGTACCATTTAAAAATTTGGCGATACGCACCACTATATTTCACATATTTCATTTCCTAAGGACCGTTTTTATACATTCAGGTACTTCTGCAAAATTTGTACCAGATGTATCTCAACATCCGATCGGTGTTGCTCGGAACACGACGTTAACCGCTGATTATGAAAGCGTAAGAAACGCTGCTAAAAAAAATCGAAGGAAACCTGTAAACATAATAATTTTAGCAGAAGAAATAAACAAAACAAATAATAAACCAAGAAACAACGACGTACGATAGCAATTTTTTTTTTTTTTGTAATATAATAAGCTTCTTTTTTTACTGTAATTTGTTCAGTTTTTCGGTTCAACGAAAATTTCAAAACAAAACAGATAAACAATGATTTTTTTTTAGTTTTTGTGTAACAACAAAATTTTTTTTTTTTTTTTGCGGAAAAGATTAATAAATTATATTTTTTTTGCTTTTTTTTTCTAATAGCGGTTCTTAACATGAGGAGGTTGGGGAGGAGTGTCTGTTCCAAAAGCCGTTTTTAACATGGGGAGGTTGTGGGGGGGGTGTTAATTCTGAAAGCCGTTCTTAACAGTAGTTTCCTCCCCAGAACCGCTAGACTTTGGAATTCCCTTCCGGATCTCTGCTTTCCCAACTGTACTGACATGCAGAAGTTCAAGTGTAGCGTGAATCGACATCTTGCTGTGCAACTCCCTACATAGTAACCCAGTAATTGTTGCCCCTGATAGTAGCCCCTACACCAAAGTGGCGATGTGCCTCGTTTGAGGTGAAAATGTAATAAAAAAAAAAACATGGGTAGGTTGGGGTGTTTATTTCGAAAGCCGTTCTTAACATGGAGAGGTTGGGGGTGCATTGCGTGCGCGTGCATCTCCGCCTACATCCATTCTTCTCAGATCTTCTTTTGGCGATGATGCACTTCTCGCCAAAGGTAACGCAGTTTTTTGTTTGTTTGTTGGTTGGTTGGTTTGTTTGTTTGTTTGTTTGTTTGTTTGTTTGTTTGTTTGTTTTTACCGCAATTAATTTTTTTCTTGACAATATGTTCCGGCGTCATCAAATATTTTTTAAAACTGGACTTATTCACTTTTTTTTTTTTACAATTTTCAAAAAATGCTATTACAGGTGTGTGCTGCTTAATGAACTGAATGATGTTTTATTTCCTTCCAATTTTTATTTCAAAAAGTTCGTCTGCTACTTTGCAGCGCATTGATTGGCTGATCGATGTCTTACATCACATTTCAATGAGGGCGGGCATGCTTTCACCGGGCGACGCCGGTTAACGGGTCCTGCTAGTTATATTATATTGGACACACAATATATAGTCATGATTTAAAAAGTTTAAAAAAATGACTCGTGCACCACTACCAAGAATCGAAACCAAAACGTTTACCTTACGATTTACTTTTTCCTTTGATTTTAATGCCTGTGCAATGAAGACATGTTTGCTGCAAGGCTAAAAATTAAAACATGAACGAATAGGTATTACGTTACAAATGCATATTCGCAATACCGTCGTTCAACCTTCTTCCGGGCAAATTTCATTTTTTTTTTTAATTTTCACACTTTTGCACCAATTTTCCTTGGCTGAAACACAAATATAAAGTTTCGCATGGGTTTGAATACACTTATATTAAGTTTCATGTCTGTAGACCAAAAACTGACAGAAGAGTTTGGTAGGCAAAATTTAAGCAAGTGTATATGTACATACATAAATATATATAGAAAGAGGTTCGTGGTTACTATAATCTTTCTACGCAAATATTACACAAGTATAAATCATGTAGAATATCTGCATCGATATAATCACATGTAATAGTTATCTAAAGCTGATCATCCCATAAGAAAACTGAAAAAAAACTAATATGGAATTGATTGAAATGAATGTTTAAAAGAATATGCAAATTAGCTAGATCTTTTGACGAAGTTCTCTCTGACTCTCTCTCCTCTGATCTTGATCGCGTAGTACAATGGGGAAAGAGGTGGCTGGTTACATTTAACGCATCTAAAACCAAGCTTATATCCTTACATTATCAACGCTCTGATGTCCATCTGGCATCAATTGAAATGAATAACTCTCATCTTGAGGAGGCTTCATGTTTTGATAAGCTTCTGGCTTTGACCTTTACTCACGATCTGAAATGGAACAGCTATATAAAAAAAAAATCCGTTGCCAAGGTCGCTGGGAAAATGGTAAGATGTTTCTACCGCTCCAGTAGATATCTCACTCCTGATGCAATTATCTACCTATATAAAAGCCAGGTACGGCCAACGATGGACTACTGTTGCCACATCTGGGCTGGAGCTGCTAAAAGCAGCTTATCCTGAATTCACAGAGTTCAAAACAAACTTCGTAGCTTAGTGGGGATGCCCTTTTCTCCTCCCTGCGACCTCTTTCCCACAGAAGAGACGTTGCAAGCCTTCTCTGCTTTATCGTTATTTCCATGGTAGGTGCTCGTCTGAGCTTCAATCTATGGTCCCCCTCGCCAAACTTTCACGAAAAACACTCGTCTAGCCAGAACCACTACCAATAGTTTCCCACACTCTTTATCTGTGTCTAAACCTAAATGTAGATTCCATGAGTAGAGCTTCTTTCTTAGAACTGCGCGCCTGTGGAACTCTCTTCCGTTGGCCTGCTTCCCAGTCTATGCATATATATGTCTTCAAGTCCAATGTAAACAAGTTCTTGATGAACCGTCCTCCTATGTAATCCAACTTATCTCCGGACCTTGATAAGTGGGGGTTGCTGTTTAAAAAAAATGTCTTATTTTCGTTTTAAATAAATAGAAAAAGTTTGTTTTTTTCATATGAATATCAATACACAAAAACCTAAAATTTATATATATATATGTATATATATATATATATAACCACTATCAATAATTTCCCACACTCTTTATCTGTGCCTAAACCTAAATGTAGATTCTATGAACAAAGCTTCTTTCTTAGAACTGCACACCTGTGGAATTCTCTTCCATTTGTCTGCTTTCCAGCTGACTACAGTCTGATTGTCTTCAAGTCCAACGTAAACAAGTTCTTGATGAAGCGTCTCCCTAAGTTATCCAATTTACAAAATTCCTACTACTTATGTTTACTACGCTATAATCACACTGACTAACGTATGCCCATTAACTCTTATCCTCGAGTGACCTTCAGGCCTTGATAAGTAGTGATTCCTGTGTAAAAAAATGTGCGCGTGTGTGTGTCAGTATATACATAACTATATATGTAGGTTAATCAGGTGCAATCACATGCCATATTTATTGCTTTGTTGAATTTTAAATCTTGGGATAAGGCATATCAACACTTGATAAAAAGATAGTTACAGCCAGTTTACGGCGCAAAATGGGAACCTACAGCATATTAAATTATATTTTGCTGATTTTGAAGATATTTCTATTATTTTGTCCAACCCATGTATGTATATATATATATATATATATATATATATATATATATATATATATATATATATATATATATATATATATATATATATTTAATAAACCATTAAGCGGAAGACCATTACCCGCATTAAGCTGGTCTGCAGTTTAATTTGTTGCTGGATATCTTGCTCTTGCTTGTTGCTGGATCTCAACATTTTGAACCAAGAGAGAGACATAGCTGTCGTACAAAGCTAAGACTCTGTAACATCATATTTGTATAGATACTCCCTCAGGCATTTGGGCTCATGGATTTTTAATGTCTGAGGGAGTGGCACTCGTCTGACAAGACGTTGCAATCATATATATATATATATATATATATATATATATATATATATATATGAAAGTGAAAATTTGTGTGTACAAGGACACATATATAACCTATATACTCAACGAAGTTTGGATCTACAGACTTGGAATTTGGTATATACGGTATTCAGACATGTAGAAATAGTTTATCTGTTTTCATCAAGAAAAAAAGGCTGCTAAGGGGTCAAAATTGGTATGTGGGGGATCATTTTTATCTGTTTGTACACTGTTTTACAAATGCGTATGTGTTTATCGTTCCCATGAAATATTACTTATGCTAAGAATAAGTAGGTTTGTAAACACGTTTTAACGATCGTTTTAATCTGGCCTAATGGTTATCGTACTTAATGTCTTTAGGTTTTGGTTTCGATCTCAGGTCGAGTATTTATTTTTACTTACAAGAAGCGAACTGTTTAGAAAAAAAATACTCGCACGCACATGTCTCAGTTTCTTTCCTTTTTTGACTTCAGTTTTTAAAAGAATCTAACGTTACGTTTAATACCTACGGTATTTCTGTTCATAATAAATAAGAATTCTGCATTAATTAAAATATAATATTTATGCATATTTTACGACCGGACAACGCTAGGCGACCTGCTTGTATATATATATATATATATATATATATATATATATATATATATATATATATATATAAAGCCTCTTTCTCCATGAACAAAGCTTCTTTCTGAGAACTGCACACTTGTGGAACTCTCTTCCGTTTACCTGCTTTCCAGCTGACTACAATCTGGTTGTCTTCAAGTTCAACGTAAATAAGTTCTTGATGAGCCATTCCCCTAACGTAATTCAATATATTAAATTTACACTTCTAACGATTACTATGATATTGTCCCTTTGACTATTGTACACTGTTTAACCCTTATCCTCAAGTGGCATATGGCCCTTGATAAGTGATTTCTTTGTAAAATAAATATATATATGCATATATGTGTGTGTTTATATATATATAGATATATATATACATATATATATATATATATATAGATAGATAGATAGATAGATAGATAGATAGACAAACAGACAGACAGACATATGTCTGTGTGTTGCGCATCTAAATTAAAAGTGAAAGAATTGTTGCATCGGGTACAAAAGGGGCAGTCTACCCTAATTTTTCTACCCATTTTCTAGAGGGAGTATATCTGGATGGTTACTATTGTTTAATTTAATTAATAAACCTCGCTAATCAGCTTGGTCGAGATTCGAACCAGGTATGCTAATCTCGTAAATCCGAAATCTTAGCGCTTAATCGATCCATACATGCATACATACATATATACATACATACATACATACATGCATACATACATACAGATGTACATACATGCTATCATTAGTTTTATAGTCAATTTTTGCATTCGTAAAATATGCGTCGTTAATTTGCATACCATGATTCTCGAATGCATCGAATTTAAGAAACAATGACTGACGGATAATACTTTATTGAACAAGCTAGGATGGTCTCGAACGTTCAATTTAACAGTTTTTGATTGGTTAGTTTTTCAAGCAGAACATTTTTTTACAGCCAATCAAGTATCAGTTATATATGTATGTCGTGGCATCTTTTTCACTTTAAATGCGTACATATTTATTCTTTCTGTGTTTGCTTTTTTTTTTTTTTTTCCTTTCTGTTTCGTTTGTTTCTTTTCTCTGCAACACAATGGATTGCTATATTAAAATGTATCGTGAACATTTTCTTTTTCTTTCATAACGCGCATCTACATGCGGTTTCCAAGCCCCCGGTTTAGTGTTCGTTTTCTGCTTCGATAGCGAAATTAAATGACGTGTTTTCGCTGCGATTTCAAACGTGAAAGGTTAGGGTCGGTAATGTCGGCAAACGTGGCAAAGGTCACTGGAACATGTTTTTTTGTCTGTAAAAATTGACATTTATCCCAACTGATGTCGGTTGATTTCTTATTTTAGATCAAAGATCAAAGTTTAATCCGTGTGAACCTGAATTCTTTAAAAAAAAAAAAAAAAAAAAAAGGAAAGTGAAAAAAAAAACTGATAATTTTTATTGCAAACGATGTTGAAAAAATGGAAGTTGCACGGCATTAGATTGTTAATAAATATTTGTTCATGGTTGGAAGAAACATATATATATATATATATATATATATATATATATATATATATATATATATATATATATATATATATATATACTTATTTATTTATTTATTTTCACAGCCAGACAACGTCGCAGCACACAAGAGCCAAGAAGAATTGAGACTTTGTCTGGCTGTGGAAATAATTATACATTCTCTTACATTCTGAAAATTATATATATATATATATATATATATATATATATATATATATATATATATATATATATATATATATATATATATGATTACTTCATTTAATCACATAAATAAATATACGGAGATAAAATTTTCAGTATTTACTTCAACAGTGCTCAATACATAGATAGAGCAAGGTAGTAAGTTGTGAAAATATATATGCAATTAAGCTACACAGAATATTCCGCATTTGATTCTCGTGAGAATTCGTCAGGTTATGCGGAAATTTGTGGTCGTTTATCTATACACACATGCTATTGAATTTTCTAGTTAGCCAATCAGCTTCCTAGTTGCTACTGTGCGTATCCTAATCAGTCCATGGACGGGAACTTACAGTAAAAAGGCACCGTTGACCTCCGGTTTACCCCTTCTCTTTTTGTGTGTTTATGAGAAGGGTAGGTATCCTTTTGTTGTAGTAAGCTGACCTACTTTCAGCATCGGTGTAGATATGTTATTTTGTGTTTTAGTCTATATTTCCGATATTATGTTATATATATATATATATATATATATATATATATATATATATATATATATATATATAAAGAGAGAGAGAAAGAGACTTATTTATGAATACACATGTTTATTTTATTTATCTATTTATTATGTTCTATTGTTATTGTCAATCTTGTGCGATTGATTATTCTATATACCCTCACAAGCATATTTGATACCACAAATATCGGCTTATATAGAGATGAGGGATTAGCTATAATAAAAGATTCTAACAAAGTCAAGGGAAAAAAACTTTAAGAAAATCATACAAAAGGAAATGAAAAAAATAGGCCTAAAAGTATATGTACTAGCTCCCATAAGAATCACAAATTTCCTGGGCGTTATGTTAAATTTAGATAAAAATATATATGAACCCCACTTAACAGATAACGCTTATCCAATATATGTAAACCCTAAGTTCAACTACCACCACCCAATCAGTTATAAAACAGATTCCTAAGTCGATCGTAAGTAGTCTCAGCAATAACTCAAGTGATGAAAACGTATCTAACAGGTCAATTAACATCTACGACACAGCTTTAAAAAATAGTGGGTTCAAACATACTAATATTAAATACAAGTAACAAAACACCGATAACTATAATGAAATTAAAAATAGAAGAAAAAGAAATATAATCTGGTATACACCTCCATACAATCAAATGTTAAAAACAAAACTTGGGAAGAAATTTCTAGACCTCATAGAAATGCACTTCCTCATAACTAATCCCCTACATAAAATCTTCAATAAAAATAACCTAAAGTTATCATATAGTTGCTGCGAAAATTTAGAGATAAAAATTAAAGCAAATAAAAACAAAATATTAAATAAGAGCAATGAAAACAATAATAATAAAAAAATTAAAAAGGTGAGCAACATGACAAAAATAAAGCTAACACAAAGGACAAAAATGTAACTAGTAGAAATAATAATAATAATAATAATAATAATAATAATAATAATAATTATTATTATTATTATTATTATTATTATTATAATAATAAACCAAAACCAAACAACAATAACTCTATTAGAAATAAATATAAACATACTAATAATGAACAAAATAAATGCAACTGTAGATCCTGCACACTCTTCCCACTTCAAAATAAAGGTTTAAAAAGCATAGTTTACCAGGCCACGAAATTTTCAAAAGAAACCCCAAATAATGAGAAATATTACGTAGGTATGGTCTCCTTAGATTTCAAGACCTGGTATTATGACCATAAAAGTACGTTCAAAACAAAAAACACAGAATGAAAACAGCACTAGCAAACCAATACTGGGAGCTTAAAGAAAGTGGACTTCGCCGATAGTCAAATGGTAAATAGTAAGACAAGGTAGGGTGTGGACGATTCATGTAGATTATGCCAAAATGAAAAAATTGCTATCCTATTCCTTAAAGAACGTTAACATCTTTTAAATTGTGGGAGAGAAATAGCAAACAACTGTGTGCACAGGATAAACTTCACTCTAGGATAGCGATAAAAATAAATTTTGAAATTGATAATAACAATAGAAAATAAATAAATAAACAAAATAAAAAATAAAATAAACACATATATTCATAAATAAGTCTATGCATATATATGTATATATAGAACTAACATAATACCCGAAATATAGACTAAAACACAAAATAACATATCTAACTACACCTACGCTGAAAGTAGGCCAGCTTACTACAACAAAAGGATATCTACCGTTGCCATAAACACACAAAGAGAAGGGGTGAACCGGGGATAAACTGTGCCTTTGTCCTGTAAGTGCTCGCCCATTGGCTGATTGGGTTGGGCGCGGTGGCAACTAGGAAGCTGATTAGCTAGGTAGCAAATCCAATAGCATGTGTGTATATATAAACGCGCTATATCTATAAATTCTTACGAGAATGAAACGCGGAATATTCTGAGTAGCTTAATTGCCATATATATTTTTATAACTTTCTAATATATATACATATATATATATATATATATATATATATATATATATATATATATATATGAGAAAAATAGAAAAAACCGAATGAAATTATTAAAAAATCAACGTTTCGTCCTTATTTCAGAGGACATCTTCAGGATAATTGAATTAAAAAATAAAAATGTAAGAAAAGAAAAAGTCATAGATCGTGCGAAAAAGACAGTTCTTGAATCCTACCCATGTCGGGAAGGACAAACGTATGTGTGCGACATGGGTAGGATTCAAGAACTGTCTTTTTCGCACGATCTATGACTTTTTCTTTTCTTACATTTTTATTTTTTAATTCAATTATCCTGAAGATGTCCTCTGAAATAAGAATGAAACGTTGATTTTTTAATAATTTCATTCGGTTTTTTTCTATTTTTCTCATAACATAACGTCAACCACCGCTGGTATTTTTTCATTCCTTATACATACATACATACATATATATATATATATATATATATATATATATATATATATATATATATATATATATATATATATATATATATTCTTAGTCTGTCTGTCTGTCTTTCCACTTTTTCTCGGAAAATACTATCCCGATCTAGCTGAAATTTTGGATGAACCCATGATAAGGTGCAGCGAACTATGTATTATGGTATCCGTCCGATGCACAGCCAGGGATAAATGGGGATTAGTCACCACAATGCCACATTTACTCCAGAAGTTTCCTTGGAAACTACTTAGCTGATCTGGCTGAAATTTGTATGGATCAATATTATGATAACATGAAGCGAACTAAGTATTATGTTATCTGTTCGATGAAATATTAGTTTCATATGGATTAATAGAGATTAATATTTAATGAAAAAATGAACATCGAACGATATTTAACCATCAATTTGGGGTAAAGTCTTCATTCTGATTCAACGACCCATAACTTTTGCTTATTATAATAGGTAAAAGATCAAGCCATGTGTGTGTGTGTGTGTGTGTGTGTGTGTGTGTGTGTGTGTGTGTGTGTGTGTGTGTGTGTGTGTGTGCGCTTACGTGCCTTTTTCTTCCAAAATTACTAAACAGAAAAAAAACCATTAGAGTCGGGAAGTCTGTAAGGAAAGATAACCTAGGTCAAACAGTCTCCTTTTCGATATGTATTTTTCCATTTCATTTCATTTATTTATGCTTAAGTCTATCGAAGGTTTGTGCTTCATGCAGGGAAATGACACTTTCTCCAGTTGACGGAAGCAGTTTCGCGTTACATAAAAAAAAAAACGTCACGATAAGGAAAAAATAATACGGGAGCACAGAAGGATAAATATTAGAAGCTCGTTTTAAATGTTCAGTGTGAGAAGGTTTGGATAATGTAAATTACAACTTCCGACAAAAAATGGAGCATGAGTACAAACTAGTTAAACTATTGAAACCAGAAATATATTTAAAGTCTTTATTTTCTCCGGTAGTTTGATATGTATCAAAGACCGAAAAAAGAAAAAGTACTTTCTTCATAAGAAGTGATATTCTCCCGTTCTATCTTACTCTCTCTCTCTCTCTCTCTCTCTCTCTCTCTCTCTCTCTCTCACACACACACACACACACACACACACAAACACGCACACACAGGGAGAGAGAGAAGCAGACAGACAGACAGACAGAGGGAGATAAAAAAGAACAAACCAAGTTATGTGTTCATCAAGGTTTCGTCTTTCTTGCAAGACTTCCTCTGGAGGAATGAAATTAAGAAAACAAAACACCAGTACAAATATTTGAAAATATATTTTTGATATAATGAAATGCATTATCCTGTTACATTTCAGAAACGAAGATAGTCCTTGGAAATTCAAAACAGTGGGGTAGGGGGCATCGCGTTGTGAAAGAGAGTAAGTTATTTTATAACGTCATATAGCCGTTAATATATTTAATAAGATATCATGCCATTCATATCCTTTTTGGAACAAATATGTCTGTTATAATTCAAATATAGATTTATAATTGATTAATACATATAATCAATCAATAAATTATGTAACAAAGATACACTCATTTCATATCCTTGACGGCGGGGGGGGGGTATTGCGACCCAAATCCCAGTAAAGGTTGATGGTCGTTACCAACGTGAAAACGATAGTAAACGGCCATTGTTATAATGCAAACTAGGTTATTGAAAGAGATGATAGGTACTGGAAATCTGGGGAAAATTGTTGTCACTCAGACTCCAGGAAACATCACAAGTTATTTTCAAAGAGAATTCTTTGATGATGGTGCGAAAACTCTTAGTGAGTAATAATAATATTATGTTACATAGCTTCTTCTTTCCTCTCCTGATGAAAGAATTAGGCTTTGAAATACCATGGTATAAAGAGTTCTCACTTACCGTACACCTCAATAGATGTATCCTCTTATCGAATAAATGAATCTCTCTCTCTCTCTCTCTCTCTCTCTCTCTCTCTCTCTCTCTCTCAAATCATCCACATACAGTACTGTTTTGCCGTTTCACAGCTCATCAGTGCGGCTAGACAGGCAACTACCTCAAGCCGGCTGTTGCGCTAGCATATATATATATATATATATATATATATATATATATATATATATATATATATATATATATATATATATATATATATATATATACGCGTGTACGTAGATTACTGTTTTGTTTTAAATAATAAATAAATATGTCCAAGTAAAAAGAGGGCGACTTTCTACGAAAACACCGATCTCCAAGGTGGAGACCCTAAATATCGTTTAAAAAATCAACTATATATATATATATATATATATATATATATATATATATATATATATATATATATAAAGTTGCATATCGTCATTTTCTTTCTTTATTGATTTACTAGCTGTACCCTGCCACGCGTTGCTGTGGCTCAAATTGGCGCAATGGAAAAAGTTCCAAAATGAGAAAAAGCATGTTTCTTATAGGTTTAAATTTCCATTTTGCATGGGTACACAGTTTTTGCTGTTCCATTTTCTTAGCTGATATAGAGATTTTCCGGTTTGGTGACTCTTGAATATGTAACATAAATTGTCCATGTGAAAAAACAGTCAGTGTGTAACTGTAAGGCCCACAATTGTAAAGATTGTTCCCTGTGCTTTGTTGATGGTTATTGCAAATGACAATAAAATTGGAAAGTGCAATTTGCTAAAGTGTAATGATGTATCCGGTGGAATCATAGGAATGCATGGAATGAAGATATATTCATCTGTGAAAGGTCCTGTTAAGATTGCTGTTTCTATAATATTGTTTGTTATTTTTTTTTTACTGCAAGCTATGTGCCATTGCAAAGCTTGGATTGGTTTATATTTCACAACATGATAATTAGTACACCAAATTCCAGTTACAATACATGCGGTGGCATCCCTGGCAAATATAACTGTTGGATAATTAACCACTTTATCTGCTTTCACAACAGTGTCGATGGATTTGTATTTGACTACCTCACTTGGAATTTTACATTGAATAATAGCGTTGAGTTCATGGGCATCTTTGTATTGACCTGCAAGAATAGCTCATTCACTCAGTCAAATGGAATTCTTATATTTTGAATATCTGCAAAAACCTTTTAAACTAACTATTCTTTTGATGAAATAAAATTACAGAAATTAAAATTAATTAAGTTAAAAGTCAAAGAATTTTGCCCTTAACTCTGATCAGCTGGCACTTTTTCGTACCCAATTTCCCACAAGTGATGCAAAAGTTTTTGTGCGGATCGAACAGTCTGCAACTGTACATGCATATTTTGAGTTAAGTTTAATGTCTTCACATGGAACAAAAAAGTAGAGTATTTGAGGCAAGCATTTATTTCATCTGCTGGTGTTGATTGAAGAATAACAGGTAACATTTGTCTGAAATCTCCTGCAAGCAATATTACTGCATTCCTAAATAGTCTGACATTGCCACGCAAATCTTGCAAGGATCGACCAAGAGCCTCAAGTGATTTTTTGCGTACCATTGTGCATTCATCCTAAACAATAAGTTTGCATTTCTGCAATATTTTTCCCCATATTGGATGTTTTGGAGATGTCGAAGATGAGATTTTTGAAAAGTTGAATGTTTTAAAGTAGAATAAATAATTCTTCTACCTGGCAGCAAGGTCGCAGGTATTCCTCATGCAGCAAGGGCTAAGGCTATGTCATTTTGTTACCAAATGGCTGGCAAAATCAATTTAATTAGAAAGGTTTTACCAGTTACTTCTGGTGCTGTTCAAGGTAGCAGTAATTTCCAAATAACTTCTATTCTCACAGTCAGTAAATTAGGTGATTAAAATAGGATTTATCCATGCTTTGACAATGCCTTATTCACTGTAATTAATTTAGGAGACTAAAATAGGATGAGGGATTAGAGATGGACGGATAGAGGAAGATATATAGATAGAAAAGAGACAGTGAGAGGAAAATAGAGAAAGAGAATGAGATAGAGAGATAAAGGGATTGATAGATAAACAGAGAGAGAGGTGGAGTGTTAGAAACAGAGAGGGATGAAACAGAGGAAAGGAGAGAGATAGAGGGGGTTAGAGAGAGAAAGGGGCTCAAAGAGAGATGGAGAGGGTGATATAGAGAGAAAGATAGATTGAGAGAGGGAAAGGGAGAGATGGATAGAGAGAGATATTGAGAGCGGGGGAGAGAAACAGAAGGTGAACTACACTTCACCGTTTTTTTCCTCGTTCAGTAGAGAAGAAATCTTTCGAGACTGAGGCAATTTTAATGTTTTGTTATTATCCAGAGTACCCCTTTTGGGGGGGGCTAGATTTTCCTCGCATTAGAAACCGACCGAGTTATCTGTACTTTCACTTAACAAATTAATAAAAGAAAAACATATTGTAAAATTTGAATTTAACAGGAAAGTACTATTTCAAAAAATAGCACGGTAACATAAGTGCATAAGTGCCACTTTAGGTACTCCTTGGGCGTTGAGTTCCATGGCGACCAGCATTATTATTTAATGGTCGCTCCCTTAGCCCCCCTCCCAGTTAAGGCTAATGCATGCGTATGTAACATTTTTTTTATTTACTGACGTTGGCTTAGTAACTAAACGATTTATTGATAATTTCGTAACCCTTAAACGCATGCCGGAAGATTTAAATTGGTTCATTATTGTTGGAATGAAAAAAAAAGTTTCATTCAACACAAAACCAAAAACACATATTAATGATAAATGATTTATTATTCTAGTCATTGAAATTTACTAATTTTTAAATTAAAAAAAAAGTTAATAAAAAAATAGTTGCTTATGTGCGCATAAACAACTTGTTTTTTTTTTTTAGATTAGGTCCACCTTATAATCACCCCCCTCCCCAACCTCCTCATATTAAGAACAGCTTCCGGAATAAACACCACTTTTGGAGGGGGGGGGCTATTTGCAAAATTTAACTGATATTTGTTGTCAGCATACCCACCCGAAAATACTATTAAAAAAAAAAAGGAGGGGTTCAGTGCCCGTGGCAGAGAAGTAGATTTATTTATCAATAAAAGTTGTGGAGAAGTAAATTTATTTATCAATAAAAGCCGTCATTTAAAAAAGAAAATTGTGGAGGTGGACCTAAATGTTTTGTTTTCGCACTATTCAACAATTTGTTCATCTGCGCATGTAAATTAAAAAATATTTGTAAAAGTGAGAAGTTATTAGTAAATGATTTAGTTTTTTTTTTAAATTTATTTTTATTTTTTATTTTTTTACATTAGATCCACCTCCACAAATGTTAAGAACGGCTTTCAGAATAAACACCCCCAACCTCTCCATGTTAACAACGGATTTCGGAATAAACACAATGGGGGGGGGATATTTAAAAAAAAGTCGATAAAAGTCGTCATTTAAAAAGAAATTTAAAATCAAATGTTTGTAAAAAGTGAGAAATTATTAATAAATGTTTAGTAACATTTTTCGGTGCTAATGCAGAGAGTGATCTGCGCTATTTTTTGAATCGTGTTTTTTTTTTTTAATCAATTGCAAGGTTAAAGTACAGAATAAGTACAAAACACCCTCCCCCATGTTAAGAATGGCTTTTTAAATAATAACGTTATTATTTCAGCATGGATCACTCTCTGCATGAGTACCCATTTTTCTTTTAATATTCATAAAAAGTAAAACTTTTTTTCAAAATAAATAAATAGATAAATAAATGTTTGTAAATGTGACAGATAATCGTTTAGTTACGGCAACGTCAGTAAATAAAATATGTTACGCGCGGGGTGAGGTGGGAGACTAAGGGAGCGACTATTATTTTTTTCTACTGGTCGCCATGAAACTCAACGCCCAAGGAGTACCAAAATTTAATTTTTTTATCAAATAAATAAATTTCAAGCAATTTTTGCAATAAATAATAGATAGCAACTTCGTTAATTTTACGACTCGCCCCAGCATATTATAAACACCCTAACTTCCCCATGTTAAGAACGGCTTTCGAGGTTTATGGAAGGGCGTTTTTTTTGTTTTTTTTTTTAACATGGGGGGGTTAGGGTGTTTATAATACGTTGAGGCATGTCGTAAAAATGAAACAGTTTAGAAAAAGTTAAAACAAACTTTTTTATGTAAACAATGCCGTGAAAATAAACTAAACAATTAAAACGTAATGTTTCATGATTGAAGCCTTAACATAAATAAAATTTAAAAAAACATAAGTACATAAATGAATTTAAAGTTTTAAAATATGGGATTATTATTTTTGTGTGTGTGTGTGTGTGTGTGTGTGTGTGTGTGTGTGTGTGTGTGCGTGTGTGTGTGTGTGTGTGTGTGTGTGTGTGCTAATGCAGAGAGTGATCCACGCTATTTTTTTAAAATCGTTTTCCACGTTTAAAGTTTTATGATATGTTTTTATTCAATTGTAAGGTTAAAATACAGAATAGGTACAAAACACCCTCCCTTCCCCATGTTAAGAATGGCTTTTTAAATAATAACATTATTATTTCAGCACGGATCATTCTCTGCATGAGTAAGTTTTTTGGGGGTTTTTTTTTACTTATCGAGTTAACAGAAAATGAAATCTTTCGTCAATTCGTGGCTGTGAAATGAATCGAACCGGAAGTTCAGTTTTATCAACAGAACAGATTCGCAGTAAAAAAAATATATTTATTTTATTTAATATTTTAATTTTAATAAATCGCGAGGTAAATTTATTTCAATAACATAAAAACATACCTCGACTCTAAAGATGAGTTGTCTGAAAATTTCAAATAAATTGGTAACTTAGAAATAGGGTTTTATTTGTTTAGAACGAACCAACTTTACATTTTTATATATATAGATATATAATTTCCAATACAATTTGTTGAACTTTGCATTATCCTGACAAGTTTCCTTTTACAGAATTGTCGTGGGGGAGGGGGACCACCCTCCAAATGGACTAATCCATCGTCCATATCAACTGTAACTAATGGCGATTCCGGAGAGAGATCTACTTCCAGAGCGACCGTCGCATGCTCGATGAATTACCAACACTTTCCGTTTGTAACCTTTCCATTGTTTTCATGTAATACATGATTTAAACTGTTATCCGCTGTTCTGTTCTTCTTGTGGCTACTTGCGAGCCATAACAAGAATAAATGTTATTCTCTTCCTTTAAATCCCATATATATATATATATATATATATATATATATATATATATATATATATATATATATATATATATATATATAAAGTGAACGTGTCTGTGTGTCTGTCTGTGTATCTGTGTACATTTCCCTACGGAATAACTCTGTCAATTTTAAGTCTACAGACTCGAAATTTTATATATAGTGTACTGAGATTTCGGAAAATTTTTGTGATTGGTTTTCGGCCAGAAATTTGGCTGTTATAGGGTCTAAGTTCAACGATTTGACCTTTGAGAACTTTACCAAACTCATCCGCCAATTTTTGGGATATAGGTTCCTTGGACATGGATCTAACTTAATAACTTGATTTGAGCCCAAAACAATAAACGCTAAGCGGTCATAATAGGGGTCAAATTTTTTTTTTAATTGACCGCTTCGGTCTCTACCAAATTACTCAGACAATTTCTGGTCTAAACATTTGAAATTTTACATAAAACTTTCGACAGAGGCAACAGATTTTTACAAGATCAGTATCATTTTTAAGTTCGACCTTTCAGACGACAAATATCGGAAAATTGGCTAAAAACATTAATATCTTCACCTTCAACTGGGCACTTTTCCACAGGGGGATCGCTTTTTTCGCCGATATTTTCGAAAGTCATCCTCTCCTTTCGATTGTCTAGCCTTAATTTAACCCTACGTCACTTCCGGTTTGGCGGTGGTCGTAACAGCAAAGACGTCAGGTATTTTTCCCGTTCTTTTCCTCCTTCGCGGTACGGGTTCGATCCTGCCTTCTTACTACCACTTTTTTTTTTTTTTGCTCAACACCCGGGCAACGCCGGGCTGAAATGCTAGTATATATATATATATA
Organism: Euprymna scolopes; assembly: GCF_053919585.1. Taxonomy (NCBI): domain Eukaryota; kingdom Metazoa; phylum Mollusca; class Cephalopoda; order Sepiida; family Sepiolidae; genus Euprymna; species Euprymna scolopes. The sequence continues at coordinate 70,256,842 of NC_136499.1, forward strand.
TATATATATATATATATATATATATATATATATATATATATATATATATATATATATATATATATATATATATGGAGTTTGCGTTCCTAAACGATGACTATTTTCAAGAGGATTATCAGTTATTAGTTATGAATTTTCTGAGTAATGGATTTTTAATGTATTATCACTAACTGATACATTTTAAAATTTAGGAAGTGTACGAATCACTATGTAATTTCGTGTTGGTTATATTTTAATTCTTTCAATTTCTTTACAATGTGAAATTTGCTCCTTTTTAATATATAATATTTGAAGAATTTTTCAGGTACACTGGTTTTTACGTTGCTGCTAAAATAAGGTTGAACCAGATATTCTTTTCCTTATGCGTTTCCGTGGATTAGAGAGGTGGGGTATATCTAGTGAGTTTAGCTTATATAGATTAAGGATTGTAGTTATTATTATTTGTATTCGATGGCATTCTTATAGTTGTTTTTTAGCCATGTTTTGCGTGATTAAAGATTAAGGTTGTTAGTAAAAAACTCTTGACTAAATTGTATTTTCTCGGGATAGCCTAAGTTTAGTAGAGTATTCTAAAAGAACGTAGAATTTTGGGCGAAGGTTTTTCTATCAAACGAAAGCTAGATATTCTATTTGAGATTGAGGATTTCATAATGGAGTTGGGGTGGTTACAAAGTTAATGGACATAGAATAATGTTAGGTACAGTTTATGCTGCGGGCTATATGATTCAGAGTTTAAGTTTAGTAAGATATCTACTAAACACCAAATAGTCAGCATGACCTTCTTCTTCGGGAAGTTTCGTTGAACTTTGTCAACATCTAACCACTGAGCGGAATGTCGACTGTTGTCGTAAAGAACCACTATTCATCGCAAGTCACAACCCGGTCGAGAAACGGGGCATTCTTGTTGCGCACAAGAAGGGAAAATGACACTTCATAATCCTTTCTTTTGGTTATCGTTCAATTCGTGAGTCACCTATTTATTAAGTATTTTTCTCTTTTCAATCTCTCTGAAGTGGTTGGAAATCGTCGTATACGTTGTCTAATTCAGAAGCAAGTACGCAAATAGTTGTGCGTGCATTGGCTTCGACTAAGGCTCTGAATTGGTCGTTGTCAACACCTGATGGCTAAGAACTGTACTCATGACGTTTAGGACTCTCGTCGCCACCACGAAATTTCTTAAATGTTGTGCTTTTAGTGGTTCTTTGGTCAAACACTTCGTTGATATGGCCAGCTGTATCATACGTTTTTCAGCCAAGCTTGAATTGAAATAAGAAAATTGCGTGATTTTTTTTCTATCTTCATTCAACGTTCATAAAAGAAGACACTATTGTTTTAAAACGATTGTAATTTAAACGATTAGATAGAGTGACAATTGCACTTTCAAATCTATATATCTATAAAAGTGAAATTATCTGTTTGTCTGTGTGTTTTTGTGTCTGTGTGTGTACATTTCTCTACCAAATTACTTTGTCAATTTTTAGTCTACAGACTTGAAATTTGACATAAGGTGTATTAAGATTTGGGAAAATCTTTTTAATAGGTTTTCGGCCACAAATTTGGCTGTCAAGGGGTCAAAGTTCAACGATTTGACCTTTGTCAACTCTACCAAACTCCTCCACCAAATTTGGGTCTAAACACTTGAAATTTTAGATGTAGGTTACTTGGACATGGATCAAACATTTTAATTCGAACTGAACCCAAATCAATAAATGTTCAGGGGTCAAAATTAGGGCAAAGTTAAAAAATATTTTACCTCTGCGATCTCTGTCAAATTACTCAGTCAATTTTTAGTTTAAACATTTGAAGTTTTAAAGTGTATTCAAACATGGGGCAAGTTTTTTAATCGATTTTTGGTCGAAAAGTTTGCTGCCAAGATGTCAAATTTCAAAAGATTTGACCTTTGCGGTCCCTAACAAACTATTCAACCAATTTTGAGTCTAAACATTTGACATTTTACAAAAAGGGTATCCACACATGCAGCAAGCTTTTTAATCAGTTTTTGAGCGAAACTTTGGCTGCCAAGAGGTTAAAGTTAAAAAAGTTGATTTTGCAGATTCTAACAAACTCCAATTTTGGGTCTAAACACTTGAAATTTTAGATGTAGGTTGCCTGGACATGAGTTAAACTTTTTAATATATATATATATATATATATATATATATATATATATATATATATATATATATATACACACACACATACATATGTGTGTGTGTTTGTGTGTGTGAGGGGGGGTATGCGCGCGCACACCCATAAATTTATGAACAGAGCAAAGCCGGGCTGAACTGATAGTTATATATAAAGTAAAAGTATTGTAAAGAAAGTTTATTTGAAAACACATCATTTGAAATCAAAATTAAAAATTCCACAAGAACTTTCTCGTCAACCTAATAAAAACTCTCTTTTCTACCTTGACAGAGTAGAAAATCGTTTTCGAAATTTAGTGGGTGATGAGCTTTTCGCCTTCCTGCTCTCGGTTTCTCACAGAAGAGACATTGCAAATCTGTTTCTGTTCTATCAATACCCTTATGGTAGATGTTCAACTGAGTTCAGATCTATAATCCCTCCCTATGAGATATTTACAATAAAAACTTGCTTAGCTAAAACAACTGCCAACAACTTTCCTCACTCCCTATCCGTGTCCAATAAACAAAAATTCCATGAGCAGAGCTTCTTTCTTAGAACTATTCGTTTGTGGAATGCAATGCCGTTTTTCTGCTTCCTGGCTTACTATAACATGGTCGTCTTCAAGTCTAATGTGAATAAATTCCTATTGCGCCGTCCATTTACATAATCAAGCCCTACCAAAGTTGCACCATGACTGCTCTTGTCCCACCATATACCTAATACTTAACACTTATCCTTGAGTGGCTTGTTGATAAATGGCGACGGACGCTCCAAGTAATAAAAGAAAAAACGCCCACATATGACGTTGATAAGCAACCCCTGGTGGCCTAATTAGAAAATATCAATTTTAGTTCACCGTTTTCAAGAACTCGGTTTTCACTTCATTGGCAGCTTGGAGAAGGGAATGGTTCTTTAAATTTCCCTACATAACCCTAATTCCAACAGAAAAGGAAAACGGAATTCCTAACACAAAAGAAAAGGAAAACAAGAAATTGGGATTTGCTTTGCTTCTAAAATTATCTGACAACTCAGCAGAAAATTGTAAGTTACCTATTTGTTTATTCATTGCCATTTTTTTAGTTTATTTTTATTTTTTACACCGATATGCAATTTAATTTTTCTTATATAAATTACTAGCAGGGGTGCCCGGCGTTGCTCGGGTGTTTGGAGGTGTATGCTGTGCAAAAAAAGCAAAAAAACAAAAAAAATGGTTAATTTTTTAAAACTTTGACCCCTATTATGACCCCTTAAAATTTATAGTTTCGGGCTCAAATCACTTTATTAAGTTAGATCCAGGTTCAAGGAACCTATATCTAAAATTTCAAGTGTCTAGACCCAAAATTGTCGGAGGAGTTTGGTAGAGTTCTTAATGGTCAAATCGTTGAAATTTGACCTCTTAACAGCCAAATTTCTGGCTGACACCCGTCACATCGATTTTCCCAAATCTCAGTACCCGGTATTTCAAATTTCGAGTGTATAGACTAAAAATTGACAGAGTTATTGCGTAGGGAAATGTACACAGACAGACAGACACACAGACACACAGACAGACAGACAGACAGACACGTTCACTTTTATAGATATATAGATAATTATTGCTCAAAATCTAAAGCATAAACATCAATTGCTGTTTTGTTTTGTTTTTTATTTCTAAATTGATTTCGGGTGACAGAGATGATCTGACTTATAATTTGCTTTCCACTTCCCCTATATTGTCTTCTCAAAAAGCACCTTTTTTTTTTACTCGTTTACTTTTGTGTGACGAGGCGGACTCGTATTTATTTTTTTTATTTTCTTCTTTCAAAGGAGTCACCAGTTATCAAGGCCCGGAGGCCACTCGAGGATAAGGGTCAATAGTTATATATTAGTCAAGGGAATTATAGCGTAGTAATCAGAAGTAGTGAAAATTTTGTAAATTGGATTACTTAGGGGGACGCCTCATCAATAACCTGTTTACGTTGACCTTGAAGACAATCAAATTGTAGTCAGCTGGAAAGCAGGCAAACGGAAGAGAGTTCCACTGGCGTGCAGTTCTAAGAAAGAAGCTTTGTTCATGGAATCTACATTTAGGTTTAGGCACAGATAAAGAGTGTGGGCAATTATTGATAGTGGTTTTGGCTAGACGAATGTTTTTCATGAAAGTTTGACGAAAGGGGACCATAGATTGAAGCTCAGACGAGCACTTGCAATGAAAATAACGATAAAGCAGAGACAGGCTCGCAACGTCTCTTCTGTGGGAAAAAAGTTGCAAGGAAGAGAAAAGGGTATCCCCCATAAAGCTACGAAATACGATTTATTTTATGCAAATAAATACGCATTGGTCTCTGTTATAAAGTTCAGAATATCGAAGGGACGCGTCTCAAATTGGTTTCGTTTCTTATTTTTGGCTTCATTTGTCTTTGTTGTTTGTTTATTGGCTTGATATGACCTTCAATCTCATCGATCACGAATTCTAATTCAATGATCTGCCGGAATGTGTGGTGGCAATAATTTGCATTGTCCTCTGTTTCATTCAACATCGCATCGTCATTTTCGGTTGCTTTCAACTGACGACTAAAGCGACAAAGGAGAAATAGAAACTTTGTCTGGTGCAACTTTTTTTATTGCTTTCAACCGGCAACAGCAAAAGGTAAGTATACTAGAAGAATACCAGTCCCATGATGGGTAAAATTAATTCATCAAACAAAACATCTTTACATTCTTACATTAAAACTATTAAAACTTGATGTCTATAATCCTTATTCTTATTCCAATCTTGATCAAAATCGATTGCATGATTTTGATCATACACAATGCCTAAAATTGAAAGTTTACGCTTACGTTTTCTTAAAACGAAATTGGAATTGCGGACATCTATCTTAACTGGTGCCTAATGACTATGGATCAAATTTAATGCAAATCTGTAATATTTGAATTTTTAAATGGAGGGTTGCGTGTATATTATGCCGATTAAAAACCCTTTAAAATACTCCAAAAAGAAGACTACAATTTGGGGAATATATATTAAATGATGTCTAATAACTCTTATTAAAATTTCACAAACATCGGAGGTTTTATCTAAATTTTTAAGAATGACTTCCACTCCTTTTTAGTCTCTTTGTATAAAACTCAATTAAACAAAATAAATAAAGCATATAGCATACATTAGGGCCCCTTACAACTAGCAGCTGTGTTTCAAAATTTATAATGATTGGTTACTTAGTTTAGGAGTGAACCCTGCACTTATAAATATATGAACATATACATATACCTAACTTGATATACTATAGATAGAAATCCGTTTATCAAAAGACCGCTTGAACATCTTTAGTTCATGCATATTCGCTCAAATACTCTTGGCGTTTAATTTTTTTATATTAATGAGTCTACCTTTATCAATGCTAAAACGCTTCGAGGATACGTGTTAATGAAATTGACTGGTTGACAAATGACTGATGAATTATACTATGAAAGTCTCCACACACCATTCACTCCAAAAAAAAAAAAAAAATTCATCTTCCTGTTTCAGAAACATCACTCATGAAATGTGAGTACTGAAAAACAAACTAGGGGGAAACGGGAGTTTCGTGGTTGTCAAAAATGAACCTAAAGTAAACTTTCTACCCTCCATTAGTAAGGATGCCCATTCGCTCTTATGCAGCTCATCTACTCTTTAACAGATCTTGTTTTTAGTGTTGTTAAATGCGTGCACACAATAGACAAATTTTACACACTTTATGAACACTTGCCTGATCAGGGTGTTAGTTTAGTCGCAGACATCGCGACCATGGAACATATAGTACTAGTTAGTATGGTACTAGTAGCAGATAAAAAAGAAGATCAGATGTGTCTGCTTAAACATTATAAATATTAATAATCCAGTCAGATCAGTGATAAAGATTAAACTAATTGCAACACAAGGTTTTTTTGTGAGGTTCAAATGATTCTATGAAATGCGAACATGAACATATTAAAACTCTGACTGATGAATATTTGATAAATATCGATTTGCAAAAACTGCATGTTTATGGCAAAGAACTGTAAATAACCTCGTTTTTGTATTATTTGGATTACTCAGATTACTGCTTTCATATTGAGTGTTATTTTTATAACGTTCCCATCGAGGTAATCCCCAACCTTCTTCAGATGTATCTTGTCGAACTCTGGAAACGTTTTGTCTAACTCGAAAATCTTCAACACTCAAGATGAGAACAGTAATCTCAACAATCCAAATGATCCTCATTTCAAAAATTTATATACTTTGTTTCCATTTTGCCTATTTTGCTCAAATTATAGATAAAATTGATTGTTGATATTAAATGAATTTTTTGTCCTGAAATAAAATTCTAATTTACTTTTTAAAGTTCTGAGAATCAAAACTTTAATTCAATGTTTTAATCACTAGTGACCATATTGTTTTTTTTTTATGCACCATAAATGTTTTTATGGCAGACCAGGTCAAAAGTATAGAATAATTTAACGAAGTAAAATTCTAGTTAGTATTATTTGAATTAATCAAACTATTGTTCTCATCTAACGTTTCAGCCGATGTAACCTCTAACCTTTTACAGATGAGTCTTTTTGAACACAGTAATCTTTCTGCTGAACTCGAGAATCTGCACGGACTTTCAAACGGAGCCCTTTATTTAATCCATGTTCGTTCCATGTTTAATCGACCCTTTCGTCTCATCAACCATGACCAGGTAGAACTCTTGCAACTATATTTGCCTGTACTGAGGATTGAACCTCCAACTTCTAGAAGAGTGTTACTTAAAACTGAATTTTGCTTAGTACTTTATTTGCTATGCCACAAGTCCTTGCTATCCCTATGGATTAAATAAAGGGTTTCGTTTAAAATTTTGTGCAGATTCTATAGTTCGACAGAAACATCCCCAAGTTCAACAAGATACACCTGAAGAAGGTTGGACATTACATCCAAAACGTCGTGAGAATAACACCCAAGCTGAGAGCACTAGTTTGAATAATTCAAATAAAACAAATTATCAATCATCACCTCAAAAATTCAGAAACATAAATTTCTAGTCTTTTATATATATATATATATATATATATATATATATATATATATATATATATATATATATACTAGCATGGGTGCCCGGCGTTGCTCGGGTGTTGGGGGGAGGTTGAGCAAAAAGAAAAAGTGATAGTAGGAAGGCAGGCTCGAACCCGTACCGCGAAGAAGAAAAAGCACGTGAAAAACGTGACGTCTTTGCTGTTACGACTACCGCCAAACCGGAAGTGACGTAGGTTTAAATTAGGGCTAGACAATAAAAAAGACTTTCGAAAATATTGGTGAAAAAAGTGACACCTCCCTGTAGAAAAGTGCCCAGTTGAGAGTGAAGAAATTAATGTTTTAGCCAATTTTTCAGTAGTTGTCGTCTGAAGGGGCGAGTTTCAAAATGATACTGATCTTGTGAAAATCCGTCGCCTATGTCGAATGTTTTAGGCAGACATGCAAACATACATGCATACATTTATATATTGGTAGCTCAAATTTACGACCCAATCCGATTAAAAAGCTTGCCATATCACTGAATACCCTTTATGTAAAATTTCAAATGTTTAGACCAGAAATTGTCTGAGTAATTTGGTAGAGACCGCAGAGGTCAATTTTTTTTTAATTTGACTTCTATTATGACCCCTAACATTTATTGTTTTGGGCTCAAATCAAGTTATTAAGTTAGATCCATGTCCAAGAAACCTATATCTAAAATTTCAAGTGTTTAAACCCAATATTGACGAAGGAATTTGGTAGAGTTCTTAAAGGGAAAATCTTTGAACTTTGACCCCTTAACTGCCAGATTTCTGGCCGAAAACTCATTACAAAGATTTCCCCAAATCTCACTACCCTGTATATCAAATTTCGAGTCCGTAGACTTAAAATTGACAAAGTTATTGTGTAAGGGAAAGTACACAGACACACAGACAGACAGAACGACTGACATACCAACACTTTCACTTATATATATATATATATATATATATATATATATATATATATATAGCTGGATTTTATCGTCAATTCCTTTTTCTTTACATATTGAATAATGCCAGTGAAGAGGACATGTTCATTTTATACTTGGTAAGGATATCATTATGGATAATAATGTTAGGGATACAATGCTAATTACTCAGAAGGAAATGATAGCATCAACAAAGCATGTGAGGGACGTGTTTCTCTTATAACTGCAAGCAAAGCAATTCTAAGAAGTGCCCTTTGGAGCCAGCTTTGATACTAAGAATGCAAACTCCCTACTGGTTTACTACTTTGTTATTTTTTTTATGGAGGATCATTTTGCATCATTATCTTATATTTTTATGAAATTCGCTCGAGACAAGGCATGAAGCCACTTGATGTAAGGCACTAACAAGAACGAAACATTATTATTACAAAGACTGATGCCTATTAACATTAGTCTTGAAAAGACGAAGGCTGTAGGTAGAAGGGGCAGAAAGAGAGGTCTGCAAGCTTGCAGTCCTTAAAAAAGGCTAATGGAATAGGAAGCTGTATTACAATGAGGTGTTAAAACAATGAATTGACAGAGACCTATAGACCAACGAGCCAAACGAGCTGAAACAAGGGAAGCAGGGAAAGAATCAGGCAATTTTGATTAACACATGCCATAATAGTATTTGTAGAAAAGACTGAGACTAGCAACATCATGTCTGTGAGAGAGTAAGAGATTGTAGTGAAGAAGAAAGTGTGAGCCAATCAAATTACAGATAAGTTTCTGTACTTTATCAAAAACCTTCAAATGGGACAGAGATTCACCAGCCCAAATATGACAACACTGCTCCATATATGGACTGATAGTAGATTTGTAGAGATACAGAATAGTCTCAGGTGTGAGAAAATGTTTAGAGTGATAGAGAGAACCAGTTTTATGAGAATGAATGGCCATGACCGTTACTCCTGATCTTAAATAGAACACGTACATCAAATCTGTTGCAAAGGCCGCTGGAAAAATGGTCGGATCTTTCAATCGATCCGGTAGATATCTCACTGCTGATGCAATTCTCTATCTATATAAGAGCCAGGTACACCCAAGGATGGAATACTGTTGGCACATCTGGGCAGGAGCTGCTAGAAAGGACTTGTTCTGCCTTGATAGAGTTCAAAATAGACTTCGTAGCCTCATAGGAGATATTCTTTTCTCTTCCCTGCAGCCTCTGTCTTACAGAAGAGATGTTGCGAGTTTGTCTCTGCTGTATCGTTATTTTCATGGAAAGTGTTCGACTGAGCTTCAGTCTATGGTCCCCCCTCGCCAAACTTTCACGAAAAACTCTAGTCTAACTGAAAACACTATCAATAATTCCCCCCACTCGTTATCTGTGCCTAAACCTAAACGTAGATTCCATGAACAAAGCTTCTTTCTTATAACTGCATGCCTGTGGAATTGTCTTCCATTTTCCTGCTTTCCAATTTCCAGCTGACTACAATATGGTTGTCTTCAAGTCTAACGTAAATAAGTTCTTGATGAGCCGTTCCATATAAGTTAACAAATTTACCGAATTTCCATCACTAACGATTACTATATTGTCCAATTTCTACTGTACACTCTTTAACCCTTATCCTCGAGTGGCCTCTTGGCCTTGATAATGTGGTGATGCCTGTGTAAAAAAAATATATGAACTCCAACAAAGATTTGATTAGAAAGAAAAATCAAGAAGTTTTAGAGTCGATTTCTCATCAAGAGCAAAGTCATCTATAAGAATCTCAAGAAGAAAATGGACACACCTGTGATTGAAGGACAATAGCTCAGTCTTAACATGATTAAATGAAACAAGCCATTTCTTGCACACATCCATTATAGAACTGGAATCAACTTATGGAAAAACTGTACATTTCAATAGATCCGTGAAAGATTCATGAAAAAAATACCAAAAATAAAAAGAGGGGATGGTGTTATCAGCATACATTTTGTCTAAATAATATTCTCTGGAAAGTCATTTATATAGAGAGTAGAAACAGTGTTGGACCAGGAATAAAAACTTGAGAAACACTGGCATTAATAGGAAAAGAAAATAAAGATTATATAATCTATAAAGAAATATAAAAATATATATTTCAAATATTAAAAGTAAAAATGTTAAAAATGTATGTGTTAAAAATTTATATGTTAAAAATGTATTGTAAAAAATGTCTATGTTAAATAAGTAAGGAAAAATATATATGTTATATATGTCGTGTAAGTATCCATATATAAAAATGGATTGTAAAAATTTATATGTAAAATATGTAGTGAAAAATGTATATGTTTAATTTGTATTGTAAAAATTCATATGTTTAATATGCATTGTAAAAATGTATATGTTTATTATGCGATGTAAAAATCTATATGTTTAATATGTATTGTAAAATATATATATATATATATGTATGTATATGTTTAATATGCGTTGTAAAAATATATATGATTAATATATGTATTTTAAAAATAAAATTGTTTAATATATATTGTAAGAATGCATATGTTAGATATGTAGTATTATAATGTATATGTGAAAATGTATTTTAAAGATGCATACGTAAAATATGTATTGTAAAAATGCATACGTTAATACAGCGTGACCCCAAAAAAAACAAAAGCTAAATGTAGGCCATCTAGAACATATGCCGTAAAATGGAGAAAAAAGGCAAAAGACCCTAGTGTTCTGATTTGATGTTTTGAATATAATAAACTAGTTATGACCAAAGTTTTATTTCAAAACACTAAGAAACGGGGCCTAATTAGAGTTGGGGCCCGTTTTTTATGGGGGTCCACCCTGTACGTATGGTAAAAACGGATATGTTAAATACGTATTGTAAAAATGTTTAATATGTATTGTAAACATGATTGTGTTAAATATGTATTGCAAAAATGTTTAATATGTATTGTAAAAATGATTGTGTTAAATATGTATTGTAAAAAATGTTTAATATGTATTGTAAAAATGATTGTGTTAAATATGTAGTTTAAAAATGTATGTATATATGCATTGTAAAAATGATTGTGTTAAATATGTAGTTTAAAAATGTTTAATATGTATTATAAAAATGATTATGTTAAATATGTAGTGTAAAAAATGTTTAATATGTATTGTAAAAATGATTGTGCTAAATATGTAGTTTAAAAATGTATGTACATATGCATTGTAAAAATGATTCTGTTAAATATGTATTTTAAAAATGTTTAATATGTATTGTAAAAATGATTGTGTTGAATATGTAGTTTAAAAATATGTGTATATATGCATCGTAAAAATGATTGTGTTAAATATGTAGTTTAAAAATGTTTAATATGTATTATAAAAATGATTATGTTAAATATGTAGTGTAAAAAATGTTTAATATGTATTGTAAAAATGATTGTGTTAAATATGTATTGCAAAAATGTATGTATATATACATTGTACAAATGATTCTGTTAAATATGTATTTTAAAAATGTTTAATATGTATTGTAAAAATTATTGTGTTAAATATGTCATGTAAAAATGTTTAATATGTGTTGTAAAAATGATTATGTTAAATATGTATTTTAAAAATGTTTAATATGTATTGTAAAAATGATTATGTTAATTATGTAGTGTAAAAATATTTAATATGTATTGTAAAAATGATTGTGTTAAATATGTAGTGTAAAAATGTATGTATATATGCATTGTAAAAATGATTGTGTTAAATATGTATTGTAGAAATCTTTAATATGTATTGTAAAAATGATTGTGTTAAATATGTAGTGTAAAGATGTTTAGTATGTATTGTAAAAATATATAAAGTTAAATATATATTGTAGATATGCATATGCCTTATATGTATTGTAAAAATGTATTTTAATATTATTGTGAATATTTATATGCTAAATATGTAGTGTTTGTATATATACATATATATTATATATAAATTAAAAAGTAAAAGAACATGTGTTTAATATGTAGTGCAAAAATGTATACATTAACCATGTAGAATATAAAATATATATGTTAAATATATCGTGCAAAAATTTACATGTTTAATATATATTGTAAAAAATCATATTTTCAATATTTAGCGCAAATATGCATATATAAAATATGTAGGGTAAAATGTATTTGTTAGATATATATTGTAAAATCGATATGTTAAATATGTAGTGTAAAAATATATATGTTAAATATGTAGTGTAAAAATATATATGCTAAATATGTAGTGTAAAAATATATATGTTAAATATGTAGTGTAAAAATATATATGTTAAATATGTAGTGTAAAAATATATATGTTAAATATGTAGTGTAAAAATATATATGTTAAATATGTTGTGTGTAAATGTATATGTAAAATATATATTTTTAATATATATATGTTAAATATGTAGTGTAAAAATATATATGTTAAATATGTAGTGTAAAAATACATATGTCAAATATGTAGTGTAAAAATATATATGTTAAATATGTAGTGTAAAAATATATATGTTAAATATGTAGTGTAAAAATATATATGTTAAATATGTAGTGTAAAAATACATATGTTAAATATGTAGTGTAAAAATATATATGTTAAATATGTAGTGTAAAAATATATATGTTAAATATGTTGTGTGTAAATATATATGTAAAATATATATTTTTTAAATATATATGTTAAATATGTAGTGTAAAAATATATATATGTTAAATATGTTGTGTAAAAATATATATGTTAAATATGTAGTGTAAAAATATATATATGTTAAATATGTAGTGTAAAAATATATATGTTAAATATGTAGTGTAAAAATATATATGTTAAATATGTAGTGTAAAAATACATATGTTAAATATGTAGTGTAAAAATATATATGTTAAATATGTAGTGTAAAAATATATATGTTGAATATGTAGTGTAAAAATATATATGTTAAATATGTAGTGTAAACATATATATGTTAAATATGTAGTGTAAAAATATATATGTTAAATATGTTGTGTGTAAATGTATATGTAAAATATATATTTTTAAAATATATATGTTAAATATGTAGTGTAAAACGTATATGTGAAATATGTTATACAGAAACACACATGTTTAATATGTAACGTTACAATGTATATATTTAATATATATTTAAGCATGTATTTATTTAGTATGTATTTTAAATATATATTTGTCATATATGTAGTGTGAAAATGTATATGTTAAATGTGTATTATAAAAATGTATCTCTTAAATATGTACTGGAAAAATGCATATGTTGGATTTATTTGTTGTAATGTATTTGTTAAATAGGGAGTGTAAAAATTTATTTGTTAAAGATATACTGTAAAAACCTTTGTGTGATATATTTATTGTAAAAATGTAGAAATTTTAATATGTACTTTAAAAATGTATATATTTAATTTATTTTTCTAAATGTCTTTGATGAATATGCAATGTAAAAAATTATTTGTTTAATATGTAGTGTAAAAATATATTTTTTGAATAAGTATTGTAAAAATGCATATGTTTAATATGTACTGCTAAAATTTATATGTTGACTTAATTTTTAAAAATGTATTTGTTAAATATGTAGTGTAAAAATGTATTTGTTAAATATATATTGTAAAAATGCGCACGTTTAATATGTATTGTAAAAATTTATATGTTAAATTATTTTTTTAAAATGTATTTGTAAAATATGTAGGGTAAAATTTGATTTGTTAAATATGTATTGCAAAAATGCATATATTTTTTTACATAAGCATCACCACTTATCAAGGCCAAAAGGCCACTCGAGGATAAGAGTTAAAGAGTGTACAGTAGAAATTGGACAATATAGTAATCGTTAGTGATGGAAATTCGGTAAATTTGTTAACTTATATGGAACGGCTCATCAAGAACTTATTTACGTTAGACTTGAAGACAACCATATTGTAGTCAGCTGGAAAGCAGGAAAACGGAAGACAATTCCACAGGCATGCAGTTCTAAGAAAGAAGCTTTGTTCATGGAATCTACGTTTAGGTTTAGGCACAGATAACGAGTGGGGGAAATTATTGATAGTGTTTTCAGCTAGACGAGTGTTTCTTGTGAAAGTTTGGCGAGGGGGACCATAGACTGAAGCTCAGTCGAACACTTTCCATGAAAATAACGATACAGCAGAGACAAACTCGCAACATCTCTTCTGTGAGATAGAGGTTGCAGAAAAGCAAAAAGCATATCTCCTATGAGCCTACGAAGTCTATTTTGAACTCTATCAAGGCAGGACAAGTCCTTTCTAGCAGCTCCTGCCCAGATGTGGTAACAGTATTCCATCCTTGGACGTACCTGGCTCTTGTATAGATATGGAATTGCATCAGCCATGAGATATCTACTGGATCGATAGAAAGATCCGACCATTTTTCCAGCGGCCTTGGCAACAGATTTGATGTACCTGTTCCAAGATCATTAATCTATATTATATATGTTTTATACAATTGTGGTTAATGCGTTACTGAATTTTATAACTACAGTGAACAACAATAAGTACTGTGTCTGATATTATGTCATTAACTATGAATTAATTATGGTTTCAGCAACTACAAAAAATGCCATTTTCATTTTTTTACTCTTTTCCCCACTAAATACAGCTATTTCTACTTGAAATGTAAGGTGTTACTGTTTGGGATCGTGTTTGATGAGGGGCTATGGGGAGTTGAGCAACGAGATACCCGTTCACTTTACGTTAATGTAATTATGAAGATTATTTTGAGGGAAATGAAAATGAAGAGAATGAACATTGAGTACTAATAGCGCAGTTACGACAAGAATTTGTTAACATTGGTCTTTAAGATGACTATGTTGTAGCATTCAGAGAAGCAGTTTCATTTTCGTGTGTTCTCCACATGGGAAAATTTTGTTAATAACATTATTTTTATAGAAATTAGACATGATGTTATGCACACAAATGGAGAAAGTTATAGTAGAAGACGAGTTACACCTGATTTCGGTGTGTACTATAAAAACCCAAACACACAGATTTCTTTTCCCTTTTACGGTATCTTTTCTGAGACAGGCAACGTATGTGGATATGCCCTTAAAATCAAGCCTCAGCCTCTGACTGAAGGATCTTGACAGGCATTCATGGACAACAGTAACCCCAGCAACAGCACTTTGCTCATCACCACACAAGTTCATAGATGCATTCAATTTTATTAACCAAAACAGAGGCATTCATTCCTTTTTTGCAGACTGTTATCCTCATCTTCATTTTGGTGTTATTTTTGTTTCTTTGTTTGTTTCTTTGTTTTACTACGTTTCGGCTTGTTCATCTTCTGGCTTCCTAATGTGATTAACCGTGACAGGATAGGGCTGTTGAATCTTATAACTTATCTCCAGTAGTTATTGTCTTCCATAGTTGTTGTCTCGCCATGTTTGGGCTAACTATTTCTCTGGTCTGCTTGACGAAGGCCATAGGATAAGTTCGTCAACACGTGGTGAAACACAATAACCACAACTATGAAGATGACGGTAACAGTCAATAAAAAAACTGAATGAATGCACAAATTATGAAGCTTTATATTAAAGGATTTGAAAAAAAAATAAAGATACGATTCGGTACAGACCGAACAATAGCAGACCAGATAAAAACACTAAAATTGGATTTATAACACCATAAAATCCAACCATGATCGCCCGTCAGGGTCCGTGGCCCAGTAGATAGAAGCGTTGAATCTCTACGGTTCCAGGTAAGCATTGTCTGAAGATAGCAATTTCAATCTTACCCAAGCAGGGCAGACAATTAGCTGGCCAAAACGTGGTGAGACAACAACAACTATGGAAGGCAGTAATTACTGGAGATAAGTTATATGACTCAGCATTCCTATACCGTCGTGATTAATCATCTGAAGAAGGCCAGAGGATGAGTTGGCTAAAACGTGGAGGAACAAAAAAAAATAACTATGAGATGAGGAAAACAGTTCGCAAAAAAAGGAATAAATGCACAAATTATGAAGCCTCATCTAAAAGAATTCCCCCCAAAAAAATTGAGGCACTCTAACACACCTATTTAAATGCACACACCACCAAACGAAATAAACATGTCTACTCAAATGGATGATCAAACCATGTTAAAGTTATTTGAAAATGACCTCCTCTCCATTCTAAATTTAAGAGTGCAAGTCCAGAGTTCAACCCAATTAAAAAACAAAAATGGCAAAATTGTCAAATAAATCTAATAAACATTGATGTTTTCTGAATTCTTGGAACAAGCGATATGTCAGAGTATATATGCCGATTGTCTTTGTTATAGCGATAAAATGGGGAATAACTCTTAATAAAGAAAGTAAAGTTTATCGCTCTTTACAGATCTTTAAGAAGCTAGAGTGTTCCAGGGGGACAGAAAAGCAAGATGGCAGCTTCGTTTGATATTGAATATCGTTCTATAAATAATTCAATGTGTCTGTCACGAATAACTTGTATTAAAATACAATGAGCTGGTTTACTTATTTCAATATTCAATTATTCTGACGTCCCATTCTCCGAACAGAAAAAAATTTGGCAACGAGATGAGATGAGATTAAACACCAAATCTCAAAAACAAAAAACGCACATGGTGATAATTAAAAAAAAAACTTTAGAGATATCTTTTCTGCACAAACGGAAAAAGAAATGTTTTTTTGCACAATAGCTTTTGCAAAAACACGCAAAAAAGTACTTTTTTCATGTTTTTGTGAATACATGAAAAAATAACACCTTTTTCCACAATGTTTTTTTTGTGTGAACAGACGAAAAAAAAGAACAAATAAAAAAAAATCTTTTGGAGTACAAACGAAAAGAAAAAGAAATCGGAATTACATACGTCATGGAACAAAATTTATTGGATAAAATATTGCGGAACCAGCAAGCTGAATTTTTAAAAGGCTCAAAACAATTTAATTGAAACTTTGACGCCGCAATTTCACAATCAATTAATGGAATCATCAAAATCAATTTCTATGAACACCATAGCAAGCACAATAACGGATTTTTCATTCAATTCAGATTTAAAACGAACTTTTACTGCTTGATATGGACGGTGAAGCATATATTTAAACACGTGTTTGCATCCATAAACGACGCATGGAGAGTGCTTTTACAACTTCGCAAGCTGGGCACAGCAAAACATGAAAGATAATCGAATTTCACCCTTACAAAAAAAAAAAACAGGAGATTTCACATTTGATGAAACGATAGAACATTTATCAAACATTTTTAGTGGTCAGCTTTTTGATCTAATATTCGTTGCAATTGTTTGAAATTAAAGAAAATGCTACAGACGATTTTGTTAAATATACTGGAATTGTCTGCCTACAATGCGAAAACGTTCGGCTGAAATCGCTGACAGAGGAATAATTCAAATGCCTCATTTTCATCGCAGGATTACAATCTTCAGAAGATGCGGACGTACGCACACTTCTACTGTCTGTGGTTGAAAAACACAAAGCGACACCGGTACAAATTCCGAGCACGGAATGTCAACAACTAATAAATCTAAAACGAGACACAGAAATGGTGCAATAACAAAGTCCATCGGTTTCAAACAACTCAGTAGAAAAATCCTCGACTGGAAATAGAAAGAAGACTCCAACACCCTGTTGGTCATGTGGGGAGATGCACTATGCTCGTTTTTATCCATATAAAAGACATACATGTCAACATTGTTCACGTCGTGGGCACAAGGCCAGATTTTGTGGTAAAAATATCTGCAACACTTCCAGGATGAATACTGCAGAGTCAATGGATAAAAACCACAGAAAAATGCTAGGACGTTTCCAGAAAGTCAAATCGAATTCAATTTTTGCCACTTTTAACGTAAATTTTGAAGCTTGGAGAAAATATGTACAAGTAAGTGATCTTTCAGTTCGACACCGGTCTGGAAATGACTTTAATTTCACGTTTAACAGGGGAGTTGTTAAGAAAAGCGAACTCTTAAGAAAACAACTCATGTTGGTTGTGGTGCATCGAGAAATAAGATACAGTTAAAATACAATGTCTCTTAAACAAAAAAAAAATTTCAGGTGTGTGCTATGTTTCTGATGCATCAACCCTGAATCTTCTTTGTTTGAATTTTATTGAATTTGATCTTTTCAATGTTCCCCTGGATTCAATTTTCAATTCTTTCAATATCAATGCTGCAGCAGATGCTGAAACACATTATAAGAACATACTTAAAAAAAAAAAGGTCAACAATGTTTTTCAAGAAAGACTTGAATATTGAAGTGACTTTAAAACTGAAGCCAGTCTTCAGACCAAAGCGATACCAAATGCAGCTTTAGCTACAGTAGAGAAAGAATCAGATCGTCTGCAACAAGAAGGAGTAATTCAATCTACAAATTACTCACCCTGAAAAGCACCTATTTTCATTGTAAAGAAGGCTAATGGTAAAGTACCCCTATGTGCGGACTTCAGCACAGGACTAAATGACAGACTGGAGATATGTTTAATTTTATTTTTATTTCGGACTATTAGTCTCATCTTTATTAGTTGTTGTTTTTGGATCTTTTTATTGGCTCACAACGTTTCGGCCAAGCGTGCCAGAGGTAATTGGTCAAAAATGTGGTGAGACGAAAACAACTACGGATGGCAGTGATGGCTGAGAATGCAGTTAGGAGATTCGAAGTTCCTATCCGTCGCGGTTACCACCTGACGAAGGCCAGAGGAAGTTGGTCGAAACGTTGTGAACCAATAAAAAGATCCAAAAACAACAACTAATAAAGATGAGACTAATAGTCCGAAATAAAAATAAAATTAAACATATAATGCTCATCTCAAAAAATGAATTCCAATTAAGGAATAATATATATACCAATCGGTACGAACCCGACTATGGAAGATCAGATAATAAATAAACGTGGATTTATAAGATCAAAGAATCCAACCTTGATCGCCCTTCGGGGCCCGTGGCGCAGTTGATAGAGACGTTGAATCTCTACGGTTCCAGATGAACATTGTCTGAAGATAGCGGTTTCAATCCCACCCAAAGCGTGCCAGAGGTTAATTGGTCAAAAATGTGGTGAGACGACAACAACTACGGATGGCAGTGATGGCTGAAAATGTAGTTAGGAGATTCGAAGTTCCTATCCGTCGCGGTTACCACCTGACGAAAGCCAGAGGAAGTTGGCCGAAACGTTGTGTACCAATAAAAAGATCCAAAAACACAACAACTAATAAAGATGAGACTAATAGTCCGAAATAAAAATAAAATTAAACATATAATGCTCATCTCAAAAAATGAATTCCAATTAAGGAATAATATATATATAGACTGGAGATACATTAGTATTCACTATGCATACTGGAAAGTCTGTTCTCAACGTTGAAAATTGTTTTGCAAAATTGGACCTCTCAGATGCATATCTACAAATCGAAATTGATGAAGATTCCAAAACTCCTCTCACTATTAAAGAAATTTATTTTCAATTCAACCGCCTTCCATTTGGGGTCAAGTCAACTCCAGTGATATTCCAACAAACTATGGATACAATGCTCACAGGATTGCAAGGAGTTTCCGCCTACACTGGTGATATTATCGCTACAGGAATATTCCAAGAGGAACTTCTGCATCGTCTTACTTCCATGCTGGATCGAATTCAACAATATGAATTTCACTTAAGACCAGAAAAATGCAAATTCTTCCAAATTTCTGTGAAATACGTTGGATTCATCTTTGACAAAATTGGTCGAAAATCAGATCCGGACAATATTTAGGCAACAAAGCACATGACAGCTCCTAAGGATATTGCAACACTAAGATCCTTTTTTGGTCTTGTAATCATTATGCTTCCTTCTTACTCTTACTGCATAATTTACGAGGGCCTCTGAGTAATATTTTATAAAATAATAGAACTGGGCAAGCACATGCAAAGAATTATTTGAGAAAATCAAAACACTTCTAAGTTCTCATCTTTATTGACACACTACAATCCATCATTAAACATTACTCTGATCACAAATCACCTTAATAAGTATTTTTTTTGTTTCAGGAACGGAATTCCAGTTCATACAGCAAACCGCTTACAAAGATGGGCAATCATTCTTTTAGATTACGACTTTTTTATAAAGTACTAACCAGGCAGCAAAATTGGCCAAGCAGATGCAGTGTCCAGACTCATCTCTTCTCATCTAAACGTAGTGGGAGACACAGTAATCGCTGCTATATCTGTGGAACCTGTAGTTGTCTTTGCACTTGTTTCCACAGTGAGATAACTACCTGTCACTTCAGAGATGATCCAGGAGGCTACACCCACAGATCTATTATTACATAAAGTCCGATATTTTCATCTCAAAAGCTGGCCAGAAACATGCACTGACCAGTAACTTTAACTATTTTTTTTCAGAGATATTCTTTATCTGAGATCAATGGAACACTTCTCTTTGGAGAACGTGTTGTTGTCCCATTCAAACTCCAGAACAGAGGTCTCAAGCAATTCCACTATGGAAATCAAGGAATTAATCGAACGAAAGCCTTGTCACGTGGCTATGCATGGATAGGTAGTTAGAAGAACTTATTCTTTAAACAAAACAGTATTCAGAATATCAGATCTCTACCTTTCCACCCACAATCAAATGGTCAAACCGAACGTTTTATCAACAGATTTAAGAGAGCATTCTTGAAATTAAAAGGAGAAGGAACTACTCGAGTAATCATAGAAATATTTCTAAGTAGCTACAGAGCTATCCCAAATCTAAATTGCCCATATTGGAAGTTTCCTGCTGAAGAACTGATAAACAGAAATTACGTTTACCAATATATGATATTCGTCCATCATCAAACAATCTTCCCAAGAGAAACAGGACGATGTAAAAACAATTCAATAGCCATCATGGAGCAAGGTAACGTAATTTCGCACGTAAATTCATAGCAAGACAACCTGTATTGGTAAAAGACTACCGCAATGGTAAAGAAAAATGGACACAAGGTCACATAGTACGTCGTATTGCTAATGTAATCTATGATGTGGATGTATGATCATCTATTTGAGTTGGGCATGCAAATAAACTTCCTCTCTCATGTCTTCCAAAGTCACAATCAAGTAACATAATCATTGCATTAAATATTTTACTGAACACATCTGAATTACCTCGAAGTGTTCAAGCAACATGCAGTAAACAAAGCAAGTACAAGAAGAAAGGTCCATTTATTTATTCATTTCGAATACAATCAGACGATTATTGTTGCAATTAGTTTACCCTATATCTTTCCAGTTATAATTTATTTCTAGAGAAACATTGGGTACTTATGGGAGAGACCTTGTGAAGGTTGCAAACCAACTTAAACTCTACAGATAGACCCACATCAAACATCCTACAAGCATTATATTTCAAAGTAAGGTGTTATAGCGATAATAGGGGGAATAGTCTTAAAGAAAGTAAGAGTTATCGCCCCTTATAGATATTTGAAAAGACTAGAGATCCAGGGGTAGAGAAAAGGCAAGATAGCGGCTTCGTTCGAGATTGAATATCGTTTTGTAAATAATTCAGTGTTTCTGTCACGAATAAATTATATTTAAATACAATGAGTTGATTTACTTTTTATTTCAATATTCAATGATCCTGAAATCCCTTTCCCCGAACGCAACAGTCTTATTGTCGAAACTGATGCCAATGCTTTTGTTGTTGTTTATTTATTCATTTCGAATACAATCAGACGATTATTGCTGTCATTAGTTTACCCTATATCTTTCCAGTTATAATTAATTTCTAGAGAGACATTGGATACTTATGGGAGAGACCTTGTGAAGGTTGACAACATCTCTAAGTGAAAGTGTTTCTGTTGAACTAACTGGGTTTGGACTTGGTACGCCAAGGTTGTTAGTCTGTGCTGTTTACCAGTTGCTTGTTGTCGTTGCTGCTGCTGATGATGATAAAGACGTACCTTTTCTCGTTAGTTACCATGTCGATGCAAGTACAAAAATGCAGAGTGAATCACAAAAAGAGATATCATAAAAAAAACAGATATCATAAAAGACATATAAAAAAGGGATATCATTAAAAAGAGATATTATAAAAAAAAGAGAGATCGCTAAAAAAGAGATATCATAAAAAAGAGATATTAAAAAAGAGATATTATTTTAAAAAAAGAGATATTATATAAAAAGAGATATCATTAAACAAGAGATATCATTAAAAAAGAGATATCATAAAAAAGATATTTCATTAAAAAAGAGATATTATTAAAAAAAGAGATATTATATAAAAAGAAATATCATTAAACAAGAGATATCATAAAAAGAGATATCATTAAAAAAGAGATATCATAAAAAAGAGATATTATATAAAAAGAGATATCATTAAACAAGAGATATCATTAAAAAAGAGATATCATAAAAAAGAGATTTCATTAAAAAAGAGATATTATTAAAAAAAAAGAGATATTATATAAAAAGAGATATCATTAAACAAGAGATATCATAAAAAAGAGATATCATTAAAAAAGAGATATCATAAAAAAAGAGATATTATATAAAAAGAGATATTATTAAACAAGAGATATCATTAAAAAAGAGATATCATAAAAAAGAGATTTCATTAAAAAAGAGATATTATTAAAAAAGAGATATCATAAAAAAAAGAGATATCATAACAAGAAACAGAATATTCACTATTTGAAAAATGCTCGTGGCCTCATCATGTTCGTACATTTACCTTTTTTTTTTCGTACTATCCTTAGGATGCTACACTACTCCATACTTATTCAATTTAGGCAAAGGAGTTTCTATAAAAATACAGACTTATGACACTGTGTAGAGTTCATTCTGTCAGCATGAAGCATGAAAAGAAAATATTACATCTGGTGAATATGCCCGAGTCATTGAATATGGCAGAATGATGGAAGGGAACGCGAACGAATTGCGCTATCGCCAGTTTTCCAAAACACATAATCACAACGGATTTAAATGTCAGCCGTCCAACATAAGCTGCTGCCAAATTCCATTCTATGCTTGTCTAATACCAGGTACAGCTATGGTTAGAAAATCGTTGTTCTAAATCTCATCGACTGGGGATGACAGGTGATCAATTGTGTCCTGATATCAGAAATGACTGATTTGCTGTGCCAGCGCCAGAAATTCTTCTTAACTTGATCCGGTGCAACTGCAAAATAGATTGCAATAAAGCATAATATATCTATACCTGTAAGAAAGATGCGCTTTGTCCAACAGTATGTGGCGAATATCGTCATACGGCTCGAGCTAATTCATCAATATCTAAACATAAGATTCAATTAGATAATAAAACAAATGATTAAATAAAAAAAAGCACTCGAAGAGCACAACCGTCAAGCAAGGTTATTTTATAACTCTACTATTCAGGTGAAACTATACAATGATATTAAAAATGAGACACTACATAAACACAAAGTTTACACAGATTGAGAAATGCCAGATTCACATATTTAATTTGTTTATATGAAAAGTGTTGCCGATTTCAACAAGCGGCAACACTTTTCATATAAGCAAATTAAATATGCTGAGTCTGCGTCAAATCCAGGTGAAATTTGATCTAGTCATGTGTACTTGTATCTGGTACCTATGTTTCACCTTTCTAAAGAATAGATAACAAATTGACCAAAATGTTTTTTTTTTTTTTGACAATTATGAAAGATAAGAATTTTCTAAATCTCCAAAATTAGTTTAGATCCAGACAGGATCACGTGTAACAGAACACAGACTCGTAACTGTCGAGCTGTGTGTGAAGTGATGTCACGGTAAGAAAAAAGAAAAAGACTATAAAAAGAACATGTGCACAGACTGACGATCACGTTCAGGACGATAAGGATCACATTAGAGACGTGGGTGACGTCATAGCTATAACGAGAAGTCACGTGTAGTGGGAGAATGAGGAATAACGGTCTTTTCTTAAAATCCGAAACACTGAGTTGAAGTTTTTTTCCTATTCTTTGTCTACTTTACGACTGAATCTTCAATGTTTTGGTTGCCGAGTGTCTAAATGTTAATGTGTGTGCGTAGTCATGTATTACATTACAAACAATCAGATTTGATGAGGACTTTCCTGGAACAAGACACAGCTTTGATTTTTAAAAAGAAAAAAAAAAAGGTCATTGAAATCTGATGATTTAATAAAACTACAAATAAACAAATATATTTTACAAAATAATAAATACTAGCGGAACCTGTGGAAATTCCACAGCTGATTCGTTCACATGTCATATATTAATGTTGGAATTCTGTGGATGTTCAGCGTAAATGGAGACGCCCAGATATTATTGTAGCTCTTTTGTTAAAACTGCACAAGTATTTATCTAAGCCAACAGAGACGCTCGACGTAGCCCGGTCGTAAAATACGCTTAAGTATGATATTTTAATGCATGCAGATTTCGCATATATATAGTTTACGTATAGAGTCAATTTTCGATCGATTCTTATATATCATAAATTTGTGATTTCAAAAATTAATATATATATATATATATATATATATATATATATCCATATGATTTGGGTGCATCAGCTTGAGCCGAAACCAAGACTTATGAAGAATATATATATATATATATATATATATATATATATATATATATATATATATATATTTGTGTGTGTATGTATGTATGTATGTATGTATGTATGTGTGTATGTATATGTGTATGTATGTGTGTATGTATGTATGTATGTGTGTATGCATGTATGTATGTATGTATGTGTGTATGTATGCATATATATATATATATATATATATGTGTGTGTGTATGTATGTATATATATATGTACATATATACATATATGTATATATATATATATGTGTGTGCGTGTGTATAACTTGAGCTCCTTCAGCTAAAATCGAAACCTAAACCAAAACTTATGAAGAATTCTTGATAAAATTATTTATAAAAAAAAAATAGATGACTTGAGTGCCATAAGCTATAATCAAAATCCGAAACCAAAACTTGTGAAGAATTCTTGGTAAAATCATTTATTACAAAAAATGGAAGTGCATAATAATTAAACGACCCGGATGTAAGCGTGACACAGAAAATAACACACACGCAAACACACTATCGTATTAATATATAGATAAATTAGTAAGCGACGATTAAAACATCACCTCTTTGGAGGGTGCGTAATTGATGTATTAATTATTTTTTTTAATTAAAAATTAATATAAAAGAATATCTAAACAAAAATAACTTCTTAAAATAACCACATTGATTGTCAACTGGTACGAAGTGTCAAAAAAAATTGCATATGATGAGTGTTTGTCGACTGTTAATTCGCAATAATATAGATGTGGGGGAGTCTATTGTAGAGAAAGCATAGATACCTCCTCCTCCTCCTTCTCCTCCTTTATTAATCTGAATTTTTAAAATACTATCTTTCTCACCACTATCGTCTTGTTTTTACACAAATCTTTCTTACATTTTCTTTTCTTTTCTTTTCTTTTTTTTTTTTTTGCTTCATCTCCTGCTCCCTGGGTCCTGGATATGACCTTAAACTATATCCGATGGTGAGGCCCCAGCTTGCGGGCTTTGGGGAGTGTGGAACCACTCCTTAATTGCCATTGCTCCCAGGTCCACTCTGACCCGGAGTGGTAGTACCTGTTAGTGTCCCAAATATAGGTTAAATAGAAACCGACTTGAAAAAAAATACATATATATATATGTGTGTGTGTGTGTGTGTGTGTGTGTGTGTGTGTGTGTGTGTGTGTGTGTGTGTGTGTATTTTTTTTCAAGTCGGTTTATATATATATATATATATATATATATATATATACTATTAAAAAAATTTCTTCAAAATCACTGGCTTCGGCATTAAATAA
Source organism: Euprymna scolopes (assembly GCF_053919585.1). Taxonomy (NCBI): domain Eukaryota; kingdom Metazoa; phylum Mollusca; class Cephalopoda; order Sepiida; family Sepiolidae; genus Euprymna; species Euprymna scolopes. The sequence goes on from NC_136499.1 coordinate 70,282,685, forward strand.
CCTAAAAAGATTTGATATGCCGTAAATCAAACACAACCAACCTTTTCCCTCATAGCGGAACGCATGTAGACAGGGAAACGTACAAGGGTTAACTCATTATCTGGGATCACAATTTAAATAGTTGGATTTTGATTAATAGACCAATCAAAGGGCAAAGAAATCGTAGGAGTGAAAAGTGCTTAGGGGACCGATCACGTGATGAATCTACCCGCGATTTTAGGTGAGGTAATAAAGAAGCACACCAATGTGATCTTTCCACAATAGCTACTGCGGAATTAATCGCACAATGATCACAGAATGTTCCGGTCCTAAATTCGAAGCTGCACAAGCAGAAGTTAAAAAGATGTTAAATAATTCATCTATTACATATGCTAAAATATTGGACAGTTTGTATTGCATTTGATTTCCGCGCTCTGAATATCACCAGTAAAAGTTACCGTAATCTGATAGGCAATATAAATTATTTCATCACGAGATTAGCTAATAAATGCTATGCTTCTAAAGTTCATGTAGCTTATCTACATCATCAGGTAACCCATAGAACGTGCCGAAAAGAAGTGTCGCTACTTTTTCCAGATTATTTGAGTTTCATTGTGCCATCTATTGAACGTGTGATTGGTTGACAGAAAAGGAATAGGCGGAGTACATATGACCAAGATAGTAGTTTTTATCATATCAATGCACGAGTTCGAAGCTCCATAACCATAATAGATTTTTTAACTAAATACATACTTTATATAATTTAAAGAAATTAACATGTCATAATAACATAAAAAATATGAAATATTTGAAAAATAGGTGATCATTTTATAATAACCGGAAAAAGGAAACGTGAAGGTTATTATTTATTCATTTTTGTTTTGTTTTGCGGGATTCTTTTAGCAGACTGTTATCCTCATCTCTATAGTTGTTGTTGTTTCACCACCTTTCAGATAAATCATTCTCTTGCCTTTTTCAGGTGGTTAACCATGAGGGGGTCTGTGGCGTAATGGATGGAAGCGTTGAATCTCTACAGTTTCAGGTAAGCATTGTTTGAAAATAGTGGTTTCAATCTTACCCAAAGCAGGCCAGAGGATTAGTTGGCCAAAACATGGCGAGACAACAACTATGAAATGCAGTAATTAATGAGGAAACAGTTAAAACTCGGCATTTCTATCACGTCACGGTTAGCCACCTAGAAACTTCCTTATACTTTTCTGTGTAAGTGTTCACGGTTTCATTGGAAACATTCAGTATCCCCCCTCAGCCAGTGCTGGCCTGTGTTAGTTTCTTTTGTAACTGTTTCTTTGCGTTGAACTTATATAGTGTGAAATGTTGAGTACATTTGACGAAGAAGGTTCTGGTGTTATTTTTTAAGCCCCCAGTAAGATCCACTGAATGAGTAGCTTTAGCTTTTCCCGGGAAGTATTGTATCTCCAGTAGGAAGATATTCCACTTCAAGTACCCAGCTAGTTTAGATCTATTTCCTAAAATAAACTGGACCATAACTAGTTTATAGTTTGATTGACTCAGTGGAAGGTAGGACATGATCTAAAGTGTATTTCATCTCTTCAAACTAACATCCTTTCCAAATAAATATTCAGTTAGGAAGGCACACTCTTTTTCAATGCCCACATCTTCTGCCCCAGATGATTGATGCGAAACCTGTTGATAAGATCGCATCTAGCCATCTGGTCAGTCAGGCTGGTCTCGCACATCTTCACCCCCTATAGCTTTCCTCTCCCCATTCTTGTCTACTTTGGGATCAACGAGAATAAACTCCAGCCTCCTGAACTTTTAAAGTGAGTATCCACAAAGGTACAAAATAACCAAAATAAAAAAATTTATTAAATCGCGCTAAAATGATATCATCCACAAAAAGCACTACTCATTGAATTAAAAAAAAACATTAAACAAATACTCATCAACAATCATTTTCCTAATTACATTGTTGATGAACAAATAAAACGAATACTACAATCCCTTGAAACCCCTAATAATAATATTAGCCAACACCGCAATGCAAACCCCATTAATATATTTTATCAAAATCAAATGACACCTAATTTCACAATCGAAGAAAATGCAATTAAAAATATCGTACGTAGATACTTGACGCCTATTGACAGTAACTCTAAAATTAAATTTATTAGTCACTACAAGAAGTTTAGAACACAAAACCTTGTGGTTAGAAAACCACCGGCTATAAAAACGTTGGAACAAACCAATGTAGTGTATAAATTTAAATGCTCTATGGGAAAATGTAACTCCGAAAATAATACATACATTGGGCATACAGCGACAATGTTGTCCCGGCGAATAGCCATGCATCTAAATAATACTACTTCTATATATAAACATTAGATAAAAGAACATAACTGTCACCCTCTCCAATCTTAGAAAGGTCCTCGTCGACAACATAAAAATTATACAACATGAAAATAACATTAAAAATATCAAAAATATTAAAGTATCATATATTAGAACACTTCCACCCACTATAAATGATATTGCATTCGAGAAAAGCAGTAACATTCTAAAATGCCTTGCGTAGTTCGTAGTGGACGGACTTTGTTTACAGTGTCCACGAACTTGCTGATTTTAATACTCGAATTTTTAATCGACTTTTCATCGACTTTATATATTTTAACTTATTATCACCTAATGCCGTTTACTGTATATTTTAGTTTTCACTTTTAATTCTTATTTTCGCATTTTTGCACTTTTAATTCTTATTTTTGCATTTTTGCACTTTTAATTCAACACCTGAAGATGATTCGTTGACGAATCGAGAGCGCTCGTGATAGCAACAATTATGGAATTTTATTAATATTTTTTATTTCGATATAAAAAAGATTATAGTGAAAATCGAAAACTAAAAAAGAAAAATCATAAAGAAAAGTGTCTCCGCTGCATTTAATAATATTGACTTGTATATATATATATATATATATATATATATATATATATATATATATATATATATATATATTCAAAGCTTCTTTAGACTATATATATATACACACAAAACAGACTGACACACTATATATATATATATATATATATATATATATATATATATATTCCATATATTATATCATTATATAGTTACAAAATCACAGAATTGGATTATGCATTTTAAGAAAAGAAAAAAAATTGTATCTGTGATACAATGGGGCTTCTACATTAATAAACCTTATACATAACTTATGCCTGCCTGTGCTCGTAGGGAAGCGAGAAAGAAAGGTAGTATTATTATTGAAAAACCATGACGGCTTCAGTAACAGCTGTCAATCAAGTATGACTCGAGCCAAGAGTGACAGTTGTTTATAATATTTCAACCAAGTGAAAACGATGTGAGACCCCGGATTCGAAAGGTCAAACCCAGAAGAATTCATCACTGAGGCCTGCAAAAACAAAACAATGTTTAAACGTTATGTATAAATGTCTGTCTTTCTCTTTTTTCTATCTTACACTCCCTTTCTCTCTTTCAATGAAGACAGAGAGGAGGATTAAATTATAATTGTATTGTTTTAAACAGTCGAGGCTCTGGACTCCGTCGAAAGCTGACCTGTAGCAGTTTTCTCTGGTTGCAAGTGACGACGGACGTGGAACGGCAATCATATATATATATATATATATATATATATATATATATATATATATATATATATATATATATATATATATATAATCAACTTTTTTGGATTTTACTATTATCCGATATTTTATCCTTCACCAGACCATCCATTCACGTAAAATCACCTTTTTCTTCCCCCTATTCCGTCTACTTCACTATTTTTTACCAAGTAAAATCTATGACTTACTGTAGTTTCATTAAATATTTTTGCAAGCAAAATCCGATCCCCCATTTTGCTAATCCCTACCCTCTGATGATTAAGGACGATCCACTTATTCTGTGCATCCTTTTTAAAATTAAATATGTTTTTAACTCTTTTTCAAAGTGTTTTTAACATGTTTTATTAACTACTTGTTCTTATATATATATATATATATATATATATATATATATATATATATATATATATATATATATATATCTCAGGAAAATCAAATGGAGTGACTACATACCAGACATGGAAGTTCTCATGAGAGCAAACCTAGATAGCGTGGAAGCTACCCTTGCTACTATGCAACTACGTTGGACCAGGAACATTGCTAGAATGGAAGACAACCGATTTCCAAAGATGATCTTCTACAGCAGTCATTCCCAACGTGGGGCGCATGCCCCACCGGTGGGGCATGGCAATATTTTGGTGGGGCATGGGCAGGACGTGCACCCTTGGGCTTACTATACCAAAGACTATAGGGCAATTTGAGAATGAGTTATTTCGTTTAAAAATTTTTCTCTTTCATTGATGCCATGTTCTTTGAAACCTGTTTAGATACAAGTTAATGGCCTTTTAAGCTTACTTCACTGAATAACAGAGGGATTTTTAATAACAAAAATTAAATATCACAAAGGGGAGACATCAGGATTTTAGAAATGCCTAGGTGGGGCATGGCCAAAAATAGGTTGGGAACCACCGTTCTACAGGGAACTGGAAAATGGAACCCGAAAGGTAGGAGGTCAGAAGTTTCGCTACAAAGATGTAACAAAGCGGCACTTGAAGGCAATGAACATCAATGTTGAGAGTTGGGAGGAACAAAGCAAAGAAAGGAGTGGTTGGCGGAACAGTCTCCACAAAGGAAATAAAGAAGTAGAAAGAAAGATTAGAGAAGCCTTAGAGCTGAGACAATATAGACGACACAACCCTGACACTCACATATGCAGTGCCTGTGAACGGATGTTTCACACAGAAAGAGGACTATGCCAACACTGAAGGATAAAGCACTGAGGTCCCGACTAGTCATCGTCAAGACTGACGAACTGCATATGATTATATATATATATATATATATATATATATATATATATATATATATATATATATATATATATATATATATATATATATATATACGCCCCATACCATTATATTATTACAAAATCACAGAATTGGATTATGTATTTTTAAGAAAAGAAAAAAAGAGAAGCACCCTTTTGACAGAGTTCGGGCTTCTACATTAATAAACCTTACGCATATGCATTAATAAACCTTATACATAACTTCTACATTAATAAACTTTATACATAACTTATGCTCCTCCAGTGTTAAATAATGTAATTATATCTTTATAAAAATACCTTTCTCGCTATTTATACAAGCGTACTATCTTCAGCAACATCATTCGTTTTAGGAAAGCGGTCCTTGCCATTTACTGTCGACATTGGAAGCGCTGTCCGTAACGACGCAAATAAGACTTAAGAAGCGACCCATGCCAGCCGGTTATAGCCGGCGCCATTTCGGTTCGTTGATGTTTCTATCATCCATGTGCCTATCGTTGGATATCGTTTAATCGTGTTTTCGTTTATTCACCCGGGAAACTGGTTCCCGTTCCCAGGACGTTTCCCCACCAAGTAACCACCAGGTTCTCGACTCATCTTGACATATATCTTATTTATTTTTTAGGGGGGGGGTACTCGTTGACGTGAAAAAATATAAAATGAATAAGAGACTATATAGAGAGAAGGACAAGGCGAATACATGTGTAAAGGAAACGGAGATGGTGGAGATACGAGAGGCCTTAAATAAGTTTCCAGACTTTTTTTTTGTACAGGCATTTTAAATTGTCGTAGACATTTGAACATTCAATATGTTATTGGTATATATCTTATGAGATGACTGACCAATTTTAGGATTTCAGGTTCAAATGAACAGCTACAGCAGAAATTGGAATACACCCTACTAAAGCCTGATCGTCACGACTGGTGAAATTAAAAAATGCAATCTGGGCGTGAGGACACTTTAGAAGAACGATATGCAATAAAATTCAAGTTTTAAACTTGGAAAAATGCCACAGAAGCGTATGGAATGCTTCATACTGCTTTTGGACCATCTTGCGTAAATTAAGTATCAGCTTTTGAGTGGCATTAGAGGTTCATGGAGTCTGTGGGGGATGATGAGAGGTATGGGAAGACTAAGGAACTCAGAACACCAGAGTTGCTTGGCCAAATAAAGAATTTCATGGATAAGGACCGTCGTGTGTCTATAGAGATGATAAGTGCACTGGTTGATGTCAGTGTGAGAACTGTACACACAATTATTCGTGAGAAACCGAAGATGCATAAGATTTGCACGAAGTTTGTCCCAAGTCAGAGTCACAGACTATTTGACTAAGATAGGCATCAAGACAGTTCCTCACCCTCCCTATAATTCAGACCTGTGACTTTTGGTTATTTACTAAGCGCAAGAAAAACTTTAGAGGCTAGCATTATGAAACAATCAGGGAAATGAAAGAGGCTGTGATGAGGGTTATTGACATGCTTACACAAGAAGACTTCCATGGGACCTTCCAGAAGTTATAGAAGACGGTATAACAAGTGCATTGCATCCGGGGGAGATTACTTCGAAGGGGACTAAAGTTTCATGTGTGCACTATCAATAAAAGTGCCCATACGAAAAAAGTCTGGAAACTTATTGAAGGCACCTTGTATACATAGAGAGTATTGAGAGTATTCAAAGGTGTGAAATTCCATTTTTAAAATTTCCACTCCCTGACAGGAATGAGTAAGCCCTCTGTAATAATAATAGTAAGATGGCATAAGATCTAAAGTCATATGACCTAGTGACGTTATCAAATCTGGTTCTGTGAAATTGGTCACGTGTCCCAAGAAATAGCCGGAAGTAGAGAACGTCTAATGACAAAACTGTTTTCGGGGATTTTGCATAGAAGCCATCAAACGAAAAAAACAGGTCAATAATTCAAATATATAACAAATGAATGTTACCAAAAGCAAGATACATTGTTCTTCTGCCTACCTGGATAAGTTTTGCGTTTTAACGGAATTTGGAGCTTTTATTAGGTTCGAAAAAAAACTTGTGCCGAGCTGCTTAACAGGCAAATCGAAACGAAAACACGCGGTCTTCGGAGTGTCAAAAATGGTTAAAATTCTAATTCAAATTCAAAAAAAATACTGATAAACATCCACCCTATTAATGTCAGGAAGTGTCACAATGCTCATTTTTGGTTTGATTTCTATCAGCAGTTTTTTTTTATCGAATTTTGAATCATTTTTGACGCTGCGAAGCCAGCAAGTTTGCATCAGTCGTTACATTTGAATAGATGCAAATAAAAGTAACATTTATTTGTTGTATATTTGTTATTTTTTAGCTTTTTTCGAATATATGTGAATTCTAAACCATACTCGATTTTTGTCATTTTGTAATATTTAAGGTTTGAAATATTTCTGCACTAATAAGTTTGCTTATATTAACATTATTTGTTTGAATTAAATTTGATTTGATTTTTGTTAACTTATCGTCCTTTTTTTTTCAAATAAATATATCGTTTGTTTTTGTTTAAAAATTAGTGTTGCCTGTGATTTAAAAAATATCATTCGTATTGATTTTTAAAATATTGTCGTTTGTCTTGATTTTTAAAAATATAGTTGTTCGTTTTAATTTTTATAAAAAGTATTGCTGTTCGTTTTGGTTAAAAAGTATAGTGGTTCTTTGGATTTTTATGAAAAGTATTGTTGGTCGTTTGAATTTTATGAAAAGTATTGTTGCTTGTTTGAATTTTATGAAAAGTATTTATGTTCGTTTGTTTTTTTACAAAAAGTATTGTTGTTTGTTTGGATGCTTATGAAAAGTATTTTTGTTCGTTTTGTTTTTATAAAAAGTATTTTTGTTCGTTCGGTTTTTTTATAAAAAGTATTGTTGTTTGTTTTGATTTTTATGAAAAGCATTGTTGTTCGTTTTTATTTTTATGAAAAAGTATTTTTGTTCGTTTGGATTTTTATAAAAAGTATTGTTGTTTGTTTTGATTTTAATTAAAATATTTTTGTTTGTTTGGATTTTTATGAAAAGTATTTTTGTTGGTTTCGATTTTTATGAAAAGTATTGTTATTCGTTTGGATTTTTATGAAAAGTATTTTTGTTGGTTTCGATTTTTATGAAAAGTATTGTTATTCGTTTAGATTTTTATGAAAAGTATTTTTGCTCGTTTTAGTTTTTTATAAAAAGTATTGCTGTTTGTTTGGATTTTCATGAAAAGTATTGTTGTTTGTTTGGATTTTTATGAAAAATATGTTTGTTCGTTTGGATTTTTATGAAAAATATTTTTGTTCGGTTTGTTTTTATGAAAAGTATTTTTGTTCGGTTTGTTTTTATGAAAAGTATTTTTGTTCGTTTGGATTTTTATGAAAAGTATTTTCGTTCGTTTGGATTTTTATGAAAGGTATTTTTGTTCGTTTAGTTTTTACAAAAAGTATTTTTGTTCGTTTTGATTTTTTATGAAGAGTATTGTCGTTTGTTTGGAGATTTATGTAAAATATTGTTGTCTGTTTGGATTTTTAAGAAAAGTATTGTTGTTTGTTTGATTTTTATGAGAAATATTTTTGTTCGGGTGTGACTTTTTATTAAAAGTATTTTTTTTTTGTTTTCGTTTTGTATTTTTATAAAAAGTATTGATGTTCGTTTTGGTTTTTTATAAAAAGTAGTGCTGTTCGTTTGGATCTTTATGAAAAGTATTTTTGTTCGTTTGGATTTTTAGGAAAGTCTTTTTATTCGGTTGGAGTAGTTATAAAAACTATTTTTCTTCGTTTGGATTTTTATGAAAAGTATTTTTGTTGGTTTCGATTTTATGAAAAGTATTGTTATTCGTTTGGATTTTTATGAAAAGTATTTTTGTTGGTTTTGATTTTTATGAAAAGTATTGTTATTCGTTTGGATTTTTATGAAAAGTATTTTTGCTCGTTTTAGTTTTTTATAAAAAGTATTGCTGTTTGTTTGGATTTTCATTAAAAGTATTGTTGTTTGTTTGGATTTTTATGAAAAATATGTTTGTTCGTTTGGATTTTTATGAAAAATATTTTTGTTCGGTTTGTTTTTATGAAAAGTATTTTTGTTCGGTTTGTTTTTATGAAAAGTATTTTTGTTCGTTTGGATTTTTATGAAAAGTATTTTCGTTCGTTTGGATTTTTATGAAAGGTATTTTTGTTCGTTTAGTTTTTACAAAAAGTATTTTTGTTCGTTTTGATTTTTTATGAAGAGTATTGTCGTTTGTTTGGAGATTTATGTAAAATATTGTTGTCTGTTTGGATTTTTAAGAAAAGTATTGTTGTTTGTTTGATTTTTATGAAAAGTATTTTTGTTCGGGTGTGACTTTTTATTAAAAGTAGTTTTGTTCCTTTTGTATTTTTATAAAAAGTATTGATGTTCGTTTTGGTTTTTTATAAAAAGTAGTGTTGTTCGTTTGGATCTTTATAAAAAGTATTTTTGTTCGTTTGGATTGTTATGAAAAGTATTTTGTTCGTTTCTTTTTTACAAAAAGTATTGTTGTTCGTTTGAATTTTTATAAAAACTATTTTTATTCGGTTGGAGTAGTTATAAAATTAGTTTTATATTATTTTCCAGGTACACGTCTGGGTTATTCTTTTTTCGGGAGTCATCGGTGTGTAAGATGATTGTTCTGTCATGATTTGAACCTCAAATCCAATTCAACTTTTGATTTATGTCTGAACTTTTAGAACCATCAGCCAATATAACAACTACGGTGAAAAGAAAATAATTAAAATATGTGTGTGTGTGTGTGTGTGTGTGTGTGTGTGTGTGTGTGTGTGTCACAAATCTATAATAAAAAATTAATGTTTATTTAATTGTATATAAATAAATATAGTTAATTCCATCGTGTCAGCCAAGTGTTAGGGAGTAAAACACGTGCCTTTTTCTTGACTTTTGGGCGAAACCATTTCCAATGACAACCATCAATTTTTTTAACATTAAATAAATAAGAAGTAAGTAATTTGAATATATTAGCAAATAGTTCTTATAACTAGGGCTATGACAAGAGAATATTCTTATCATTGTTTTGACTCTCGAGTATATATCCGACACAGACAAAGTTAATTAATCGAGAACCACATCACTCTATCTAAAAACATATAAGATATTAACTGATATATACTCGAGAGTCAAGATAATGAAAAGAATATTCTCTTGTCATAGCCCTAATTATAAGTCATTTACATTTACACATAATTCCAAAGACGAACAAGCAAATAAATTAATCATTGAAGTCTTGAAATGAATTTGGAAATAAATCTTTTATTTTATAATAAAAAGTCAATGGTTGATGTATTTTGTTCTTTATGTTATTAGAAATAATAATATTTTATATATGAAACATTTAAGATACTACTATAATTTTATATCAATATTTTAGTGATGTATATCCGGACCGGATAAATAGCGGCTGTAAACGTTTGTGAAGTATAATTTTTCCTCATCATTTATAAAAGAAAGTGTATACTATATATATATATATATATATATATATATATATATATATATATATATATATATATATATATATACTAGCAAAAGTACCCGTCGTTGACTGGGTTCAAAAACAGCCTACAGAAAATGGACTCTGATTTATGAAATTATGATAGCTTATGAAAAGGAAGGGTTGTAAAGAGATAGCTTCGAATTTGGGGGTATCAAACCCAAGCAAAATATGATTGAAGTAAAAAGAAAATAGATAAACCCCATAATTTATTATACCACACCTGTTCACACTGAAACACTTATCACAATATTCTGTGGATCTATATTAAAAAAACCTTGTTAAACTTTGTGACATATTTCCATTCTATGGAGGTCAGGTGCGAACAAACGCCCCATAATTTTATTATACCATATTTCTTCAAACTGAAACATAGTTATCAAAGTATACTTACGCAGATAGAAATGAAAAGTCTTTATTAAAGTTTGTGCCTATTTCCATTCCATGCAGGCCAGGCGCAAACGCAGACCCCACAATTTTATTATACCATCCCTATTTAAGTTAAAACATACTTATCAATGTATTCTTATGTACATCTATATCAAAAACACTTATAAATGTTTTTTTTTTTAATTTTTATTTCCATACTTTGTGGACCAGGGACGAACGCAGACCCCACAATTTTAATGAACCACCGTTCTGCCAGATCAAACATACCTATTCCTGTGTCTCGATATATCTTCTATCCTTATATATAATCAGTTTTTTTTTTGAATAGTCAACCACACACATAGTGACCACACACACACACACACACGCACATCCAGCTTTATATATATATATATATATATATATATATATATATATATATATATATATATGTAACCACCATCAAACTCGGGAACCTTTCTGTCGAACTCGGAAATTTGGACGGAATTTCGAACGAAACCCTTTATTTACTTCACAGGGTTAGCATGCTCTCATTCCATTAGACATGACTGGATAGATATATTAAGTAATTTGCAATTGTATTTTTTGGTCGTCCAAACTTAGAATTGAACATTTAACGTTCAGGAGAATATCACTTTTACAACTGATTTTTCAAGTAGTCTAACCACTGTGCAATGAGTCCTTGCGGATATTCTTCTGAAAGCTGAAGGTTGAATTTTCAGTGTGAGCGACCAAAAAAAGAAAGTTAACAGTTACAAGAAATTACACGATTTTTTTCTAATACATTGTTTGATGTAACAATGTTTTACTTAAAAAATAATAATAATAATAATAATAATAATAATAATAATAATAATAATAATAATAATATGATGATGATGATGATGATGATGATGATGATGATGATGATGATGATTTACTTTTAAGAATGTGTCGAGATATATGCCGGAATGCCATAAATTAATTAAGTTTTAAGTATTATTATTATTATTATTATTATTATTATTATTATTATTATTATTATTATTATTATTTATAAAACACTGTTTCATTAAATTAAAATATTACTAAAAAATCATAGTGTTTAATATTTATTCCTTGAAACTGTTAATCTTTTTTTTTTATGTGAATCATTCGTAAAGGTAAATAAACATGTTTTTTTACAAAAAAAAAACTATCATTCTACGCCAAACGTCTTATAATAAAACAAATACTACTACTACAAATAATACTACTAATTCGTGTAAGAATGTGATAAATTTCTTTAGTTAAAATATCAGTTAGATGTTTCATCGGGGACACCAAATCAGCTATCACCGTCTAGAAAACAGGGGAAGTAATGCAAGAATAAAAAGTCTCGAGATATGTGCCGGAATGCCAATGGGTGATAGGTAAAGTGTCCTTCAAGTTACTATAAAGAAGTGATAGATATGTTCACTCAATTGAGACATTTTTTTTTTCCAAATAATAGGCAGGTTATCGGTCTGTAGTTGTTTCCCTTCTAACTATATTTTTGTTTTAAAGTGTTTTTTTTTTTAAATTATTTAGTCATCAACTATCAGTGACTGCTCTCGTGCAATAGCAAGGGAATGTTCCCTGGAGTCTGAGTGCCAACAAGTTTTCCCTGATTTCCAAACTTCTCTGCCTTTTTTTTTATAACAATTGTAAGTAACGTTTCTGAATTTTTTTGATGAGGATTGGTTATTTGTATTCTTATTCATCGGACTACTGTTCTCATCTCACAAAGTTTCAGTCGATGTAACCACCGACTTTCTTCAGGTGTATCTTGTCGAACTCGGGAATGTTTCTGTCGAACTCTGGAATTTGGACAGAATTTCGAGCGGAACCCTTTATTTACTTACTGACGAAACAAAAGCACGTTATCCCCATGAAGTAAATAAAGGGTTCCGCTCGAAATTTCGTCCGAATTCCCGAGTTCAACTGAAACATTCCCGAGTTCGACAAAATACACCTGAAGAAGGGCGGAGGTTACATCGACCGAAACTTTGTGAAAATCACACTCAAGATGAGAACACTAGTTCGATGAATAATACTACAAATTGTAAGTAACTTTGCGTTATCACAACAGCCATTGATTTCTTGCTGATAACAACCGTTGGCTTAATTTGGAATTTGTGTGGCCTTAAGTTTCCCCAAGGTTTCAGTAGTCTCCAGTATCATTTAGATTATTATTTGTACTCACTTGGAGTTCTCACACAAGCCGTCATCAGAATTTAACCAATGATAATAACTGGTTGTTGTGTTCTCTGAAATCTGAATGGCAAGCCTTCTTATATTTCAAGTAATATTCACCTTTTTTTTTTTCATTAACCTTTTCAGATGACTTTAGTGAATTTGTGATAATTTGCTCCCTACATTTGATGTGGTGTTCATAATATTAACATATTTTTATCACAACTCTAGTCCTACAGTATGGAGTTTTTAGGAAACTTTATGTTAAAAAAATTTTTATTCAATTTTTTTTTAAATTTAAACTTATATATATATATATATATATATATATATATATATATATATATATATATATATGCGTATATTTGTATGTGTATATATATGTATATATGTATGTATATATATGTGTGTATATGTATACACAAACACACGCACACACACACACACACACACACACACACACACACACACACATATATATATATATATATATATATATATATATATATATATATATATATATATATATATATATATAGTAATTTATAAAATATATATGACGATTAAGATACACTGAATATTCCGCGTTTCATCCACTCTAGGACTCTTAAGCCTGAAGAGTCCTAGAGTGGATGAAACGCGAAATATTCAGTGTAGCTTAATCGTCATATATATTTTATAAATTACTAACTAGCACTACCTAAATACTTAAAGTTTACACATAAATCTATACTTTCGTATATTAATTTTATGTGAGTAAATTAAGTAGTTATATATATATATATATATATATATATATATATATATATATATATATATATATATATATATATATATAATGTTCTAAAAGCAACCGTCGAAGAACTACGAAGACAGAGCTGGTATAAAGCTCGCTTATTGAAATAAGCGAGCTTTTAAACTTCAAAATGCATTTTTCTACATTGTCACCATCATTCTCAACGTACTTTTGCCTCGTTTGATTCCTCATTTGTAAAGGCCCGGAGTGCTCTTTGATGCTTATATTCTTCTCGCCACTCTGAAATCAATAAACCCATCTCCTAATTGTGCTGACATCAACTGCGTTGGATTTGTAATCGTTCAACTGTCGCCAATAAATGTTGATCGGTTCAATTTTTTTTTTCTGCACGGAAGAATTCAATGATGTATCTCCACTTCTTGCGCATGTCCATTACAGGGGTCGCTTTCTTAGAGTCTCACACTACAAATATCTGCGACAGAGAGATGAAACTTCCAGATCATGAATGCCTAAGTTCGATCATCATACAATGGAAATTGCAATCCTCTCTGATCCATTAAAGCGGAATAAAATAGAAAGCAATACTTTTGAAAAATCTTACTATAATATATAGCGATCAAATGTTATAATGATGCCCAACAAGCTAGTCACATTACATCACTGAGTGCTCGATACCTGTGACCTTATGTCATACTATCAAACACATTGTAATGTAATATATAGGGACCACAGCATATAATGATGTCTAGCAAGCTAGTCAAATTATAAATGAAAATAGTCGATAATTACTGAGTGCTCGTTATTTGTGACCTTGAACCATACTACAAGAAGCATTATAATTCAATATATCGTCATCTCATAAGAGAATGATGCCTAGTTAGCTAGTCATATTACAAATGGGGATATCAGTTATCATCGGGTGCTCAATACGCGTGACCTTTTGCCACGTTACAATGAGCGATTAAAATATCGAAGCATTATAGATAACAAGCAGTTTGATATGGCTGCATAGTAAACGCGCTAACCGACTGAGCCACGTCTCGTGCAGCTTACCTCTGAGATAGAAAGGGTGGGTACTGATTTCAAATTGCATGCAGCGTATGAATGAATGAAAGAATAGAGGCGTGTGGAAGGGGAAAGACAAGTGGGGTACAAGGCGATGAGGAGGCAACATGTGTCCGTTTAATCAACCGTAATTTCTTTTCTTTTATATATATACATATATATATATATATATATATATATATATATATATATATATATGTATATATGTATATATATTTTGCTTAGTATTTATATCCGCTTGTTTTTTTGTAATTTTTTTGTTATATAAAAATATGTGCAAGTTTAAAATGAACATCCGTTAGATTTTTTTTTTTTTTTTTTTTTTTTTTGTAGGTGTGTGCGCGCTGCTTAAAACTGATAGCAACGCGGCCTCCTTGTATAAGTTATAGACTGCATGGATCGGATGTTGGCGTGTTTAGTCTGCACCAAATTATATTCACTAGAAAACGTCTCCTTTTTCTTCCTCTCTCTCTCTCTCTCTCTCTCTCTCTCTCTCTCTCTCTCTCTCTCATACACAAACACACACACACACAATCGTCCCTGTTCTCATTTTGGTAGGGCTACTTACTTCCCGGTGTATGAAGTCGTAGACCAGCAGAAACACATACTTAAGAAGTGGAAGTAGTAGTAGTAGTAGTAGTAGTAATAATTCAACCGTACTATGACTACTAACACACGTTGAAACATTTGTGTTTTAAGGGAGAGCTTCACAGAGAGTCTCGGTTTGAACAAATACATACATATATATATATATATATATATATATATATATATATATATATATATATATATATATATACGTGTGTATATCTCAGACATGTTGGCTTATAAGACTGACTTGTCTGTCTGCTCGTTTTGTACCCGTATCCTCGCCTATGTGCCGCCAATATTAACATCACACACAACACTCGCAGTTGTTTCGGTGGGAGGTAGTTAAATTAAAAGCCTGTGAACGAACGACCATAGTCTTTTTCTTCTTAAATAATAATAATATCACAGTAGGAGACATCTATGTATACATGTGTTCCATTATCTGTCTGTAACAGCGTCCGTCCCAACGAATAATACCTACATACATATTGCACAGACATACATGAGAATGTAAAGCTGAAAGTCTGCGTACATGTATACAAACATACGTAGATACGCACGCACGTGCACAAATACGCATGACTATATGTGGTTATACGTGTACATAGAGATGGATATATAGATATATGTGTAGAGATATATATATATATATAGATAAATTGGTTGATAGATATGTAAGCGAAACGTACCAATAGGAGGGATTACAAAAAAAAAAAAAAGAAGAACTATTTAATAGCGAGACAGACAGAAAGAAAGAAAGAAAAATTCATACACGCACAAATATTCCAGGACTACTTGTAGACGTTACAGCTATTTTTACTTTCAGTTTCACTTTCCTTTTCTCGTTTGATCGCAGGATATTATTATTATTATTATTATTATTATTATTATTATTATTATTATTATTATTATTATTATTAACAATAATATCATCATCATCATCATCATCATCATCATCATCATCAAAATCATCATTATTATGACGATGTATATATATTCATACTTACCGAGGATTTGTTTATATTATATTTGAAAAAAAAAAATTAAAATAATAAAAAAAAAAGAAACGGATAAAATTCGTTTGAATTTAAAGCAAACCCCGGATCGTTCATCTTATTTATGATTGATTAATGTATTTATTTTACAATTACTTTTTTATGTCGATCTATTAAAAAAAAAAAAAAAAAAAAAAAAAAAGATTAATGCAAATTACTGAAGTCGACCCTAAAGAAGTACAGCAAACACCAATCGGAATTTATCAGGGACGTGCGGATAATACAATTAATTTTACACACAAAAAAGAAATCGAGATCGTCCAACTAGAATAAAATTATTATAATCTTTAATTATAATAATAAGAATAGTAATAATGATTACTAATACCAATAAATACGACCACAAATTATAATTGTAACTCAAAAATGGATTTTTTTTGGATTAATACAACAGACAACACTATTTACCGGTAAGTTTGTTTTTACATTTTTGTTTGTTGTTTTTTTTTTTATGTGATTACATTGTGTATATTAATACGTATTTATTTTGTGGCATGCCTTTTTTAAAAAATAATTTAGTCCATCGTTTTTACTAGCGTATAAACGTTTAAAATTGCTGGATTTGAAGCCTGTTGAGAATCTATACAAACGAATAGCACGAAATAGCAGTAGCAAATAAGTGCGTGTTCTACGGACTAATAATATCAACACTCTGGCTCGTGTTTATTACTTATTTTTAATAAAAAAGGAGGAGGGGGTAAACGTAAATGCCATCAATTACTATCACAATTGTAAATAAAAATCAATGCGACAATTTAAGTATAGCTTGCTATATGCAAATGTAATCTTAAACCAACAATTGTTGCTTTTTTTTTTCCTTTAATTTTTCATTCAGTAAATTTATAAATTAACATCAAAGCTAAATCACACCAAAAACACCCATCTAACCCCCCCCCCCGACGAGATTCTACTTTTTATGCGATTATGTGTGAATATCATGCAAAACTTAACGAAAAAATGAAAAAAAATCAACTATTTTAGAATTTACAATAGATGATCGTATATAAATTTAACCTAAATTCCGGAGCCACTCTAACTTTTTAAGGCAGTTAACTAAATTATTTTACCACTAACTCTAGGTCCGAGTGGCAAGATCGTGAAACTACACGTACTTACTTTAAAAAAAAAAAAAAGTAGACCCCTCCCAATAAACATACTAAGTTTATCTCCCATAATTTCTTTTAGTGGTTAACTGTCCAAAAATGGGAGATTGAACCGGAAATAAGCGATCATTGTACGTTCAATTTATATGTGAAACTTGACCCCTACGCTAAATTCTAAAATAATTGTTTTGTTTTGTTTTCATTTGTTTTTCCTTTCCAACAAGTTTCTCATAGTGTTTCACAGGTAATCGCCTAAAGAAGCGGAATTTCATTTTTAGGAGTGGGTGGGTAGCTGACGATGTTAATCTACAATAATACGAAAAGAGGGGATTACTGGTTAGGGTGAAAATGTACTGATTGCTCCAATTACTATCATAATTGAAAGTCAAAACTAATGCGAATATTTAACTATAGCTCTTTTATTTAAACATGAGTCGATACAAACAAATGTTGTTTTTTTTGGGGGGGGTACTAATGCAGTTTACGCGCCGTGCTGAAATAATGACGTTATTAGAAAGCCATTCTTAACGTGGGGAGATGAGCTTTTAAATTATTCTGTACTTTCACCTAATAATTTAATAAGCAAAAGACATTCCAAAAATTAGAATGTAACTTGAAAATTCTATCTAAAAAAAAATACCACAGTCCAAACACCCTTTTTAAGGACCATTTAGTTTAAGACCCCTTTTTTTCTTTTTCTTTTTTTTTTTTTTTTTTTTTGCTTAAAAAATCTAGTCTAGAAGATTTGACGCTATCATTGTGAAAAATCCGTCGACATATTATTTTGTCAAATAAAAACAATATATACTTTTTAAAAATATCTAGCATAAACGAATATAAAATGTAAATGAATGACCATCGTAGTAAATTCAAAATTTTAGAGTCAATTATATTACATGGCACGATGTGATACCATATCAGGAATATCAGATTAATAATAAATATTGATAATTAATATTAGCACTATTTTGGTTTTATTAGTAATAATTTTATGGATAAAATAACTTGCGTTTTTTTTTTGTTGTTTTTTGTTTTTGTTTTTTTGTTTTTTGTTTTTTTTTTTTGTTTTTTTTTTATACAATAACGTAAAACTGATTCCTGTCTAACTAAAGGTCTTGCGTTCCTCTATTTCTCGATGTTGTCTTTCTCTTCGTAAAAAAAAAATGAAAAAAATACAAAATAGTAATTTTGCCTTTTAATAACCATAATTATTGCCATTTTTAATATTACAATTTAAAGTGTCAATAATACTACCCTTGTTAGCTAAGTGCATACATTTTTAAGAGGGGGGGATACCATGCTATTTTATTCGTATCGACATATTAACGATATTGGTAATGAAATGTATAGTATGATCGCTTTTATTGCTATTATAAATAAATAACTTCTTTAATAACGATTCTATCATTGATTATTTAGTATGTTATCCATTTATTTTGTTATTATTGGTATTAGTAGTAGTAGTATTAATTGACGCAAACAGTTTAATTGCTCGTGTATATCGAAGCGTGACTAAACTCGACCGTCATCTATGGCATGAACCTTTAGCTAGTTTTGGTAGGCCTCTTCCTTTTTTTTATATATATTGTTTTAAGTGCCCCTCGAAACACAACCGTTTCTATTTGAGTTAATATTATTTATTAGCTATATCTTCATACCTACCGACATTGCGCTGTGTAAACTGGTATATAAAAGTTGAACAAATAAATGTTACATTTTTTATCGCTTTTCTCGTGATCGGAACCCGAGACCACAGACAGTACAAGTGAGAGCTCGCATACAGCAATAATAACTCAGAAACAAGTAAAAAAAAATAGTTTGAATAAATAAATTCAATTCAAATGCTGCAAAGTCTGTCGTTTTTTTTTGTTTTTTTTGGTTTTTTTTGGGTTTTTTTTTTGGTTTTTTCCCCGTCATCGGCATTATGTACGGAAAGTGAATGGATTCTTTTAGAAGGATCACATCCGTTGTCACAACACGTCAAAAGAACATGTGTAAGCTCTAAACACCATGGAATTTCCACAATTACGCGCAGTTAATTACTTTTACAACTAGTGAACGAACGTCTATATTTTATTTATTTGTTTTGAACAATTTTATTTTCATGAGATTTTGAGTTTCCAGTTTTCTAACACCATTTTAGTTTTTTTTTTTTTTTTTTTTTTTTGCATGCATGAGCGTGCATTTTAAAAGTTTTGGGAGCACACCAATGATATAAACACAATATTGAATATACAACAGTAAGGTTTTTTGTTCTCTCTTACTGCAAGAACGAGGGTCGGAAAGTGGGATTGGGAAGTCAGCACCTCCGAGGAGGGGCACTCTGACCTGCAAAAAGTGCCTGGGCAGCTCATCATCGGCATTCTTCTTTAATGGCGCCTCAGGTGATTAGCAATAAACTAACCTCTTCTCAAAGAAATAAGGCACGGCCTGGGATGGTGAACCTCCTAGAACTGCACAGTAATAAACTCCCACCACAAAACCAACAGGGACCCGATCATTACAGGAATGGTCTAATCTTTGTTGATTTTGGAGTCGGAAGATAAAAATCCCTAGCCGATTTTCAAACGATTTTTTTCGCCTTTTTTTTTTTGTTTCTTTTTTTATTACTTTTGTTTTATTTTGTTGTTTTTTCTTTTGTTTTTTGTTTTTTTTCTTTGCTTATTTTTTATTTTATAAGTTTTTTTTATTTTTCTTTCTTTTTCCAGTTTTCTTCGTGTTTTTTTTTTCATTCACAATTAATAAGGATTTACCTAATTTAAAGTCTATCTTACGAGTTTAATAAACTGCAACAACAACCTCCTTGTTCGTAGAAGCAATAATGCAACAAATAAAAAAAATAGTCCCAAAAACAATTTTTTTTTAAATTTATACTAGTATTACCTCCCCCTAAAAAATCGTAACTAATAAACACTACTATGCTTAAGTAGCGTTACTCTCATATAAAAAATTTCAAATAATACCAATGACTTTTTTAATCATATGATAGGGCACTACTGCAGTTTAACATCCACAAGCCAATTTAGAAAGCTATTTGTAACATAGGAAGAGAGGGTCTGTTAACTCTTGCGTTGCACGGATGAAACTCTCCTAAAATAAAAACAGTTAATTTGTTTGTGGATGTTAAACTGCATTAGTGTCTATAATTGTTGTTATTTGAAAGCGTTATTTAAATTTTACATCCCTTTCATATTCCCTATCTCATTATTTACAATGTAATTTGTTTCTTTGTTTAAATATATTTCGCGTGTTATGATATTTAAAATATCAGACATTTAGAATCCAGAATAGCTGAAATGTTTTTTTATATATTTATTTTTCTTTTGTTTTGTTTTTTTGTTTGTTTTTGTTTTTTTGTTTTTCGTCTACAATAACTTTTTAAAATGTGGTTACTAATATTTCTATGCTGAAATGAGCTTCGTTCATAAAATATTTATGGGTAGCAGTCTATGTTTTTTTTTCCGACAAAGCTTACTTTTTTTTTTTTTTTTACACGGTGGTCACCGTCACCACTTATCAAGGCCCGGAAGCCATTCAGGGATAAGGGTTATTGCAAGTACATTACGTTAGTGTGGAGATTTGATGAAGTGTTTACCCAAGGGGGCAGCTCATCAGGAATTTGTTAACGTTGGACTTGAAGACATCCAAGTTGTAGTCAGGTGGGAAGCAGGCAGACGGAACTGAGTTCCACAGGCGTGCTTACTTCAAAATATATTTTTGGTTCTCAATATTTTAGTTTTAGCAGGACGCACAGATTAATCCTATTTTTTTTATCCATACAAAACCTTTGTGGAAAACAAATTAATATCATTAATCACTCGTAGTTTATTGTTCAAATACTAGCAGGACCTGTGGAAATTCCACAGCGGCATCTTTCGTGTGTAATATATTGCTACTGGGCATTCTGCAGACATCCAGCGTGAATGGAGACCTCCCCCCCCCCATAATATTATTGTAGTCCTTTTGTTAAAACTGTAAAAGTATTTATCTAAGGAATCTTGTAAATGTAGTGTCAGAATATATCTGGTTATTACGGTTTATTTCCAATACGCTTATAGGATTCTGTAACATATTTCCATTGTATGGATCCCTGGAGCAAAAGGAAACCCCGCAATATCACCATCTTTAGACAGACAGATACTACCCTTGGATCCTAGCAAGAAGAACAGGAAAGTATATTTTAGTTTAGCGTACAGACTAAAAGTGACATCAATTTTTTTGTAATTCCCCCCTCCCACATTGCGTCTTTGGTGATCGGGAGATCTTATTTATTAAAATGAGGATAGAAGATAATAACATACTACAAGCATTACATTAGCGTATCTATATACTAGCTAACCTGGGTGACCGGCGTTGCCCGGGTGTTTGGAGGTGTGTGTTGCGCAAAAAAAAAAAAAAAGTGGTAGTAGGCAGCCAGGCTCGAACCTGTACCAAGAAGGAAGAAAAGAATATGAAAAAAACGTGACGTGTTTGCTGCTGCGTCCATCGCCAAACCGGAAGTGGCGAAGGTTTAAATTAAGGCTAGACAATCGAAAAGAGGGTACAACTTTCGAAAATATCGGCGAAAATGCGACCCCACCCTGTAGAAAAGTGCTCCCAGTTGAGGGCGAAGGAATTAATGTTTTTAGCCAATTTTTCGATATTTCTTGTCCCAAGGGTCGAGCTTCAAAACAATACCGATCTCGTAAAAATCCGTCGCCTCTGTCGAAAGTTTTAAGCAAACATACATACATTTAAACAGACAGATGAGATTTATATAATAGATTTAATGTTCGTAGTATGTTAGCACTTTATATCCTCCTTTTTTAATAAATAGGATCTCCCGATCCTATTTATAATTTATAATCTGGAAACCATAGCACACGTACGTACATTAAAGGTACTACAATATTAACATATAGATTATTCTTACAAGAACTGAAGGTGTGGCAACTTAATCGTCTAATGATTCCAACGAAACGAAGAAGGAAAAAGTGGCAATTTAAGACATTTGCTGTTTAGCATTGGTAAAAAATCACTTCACAATAAAGTCGCTGCAAAGGTACTTATTCTGTTTACGGCCTAATCTACAGTAACTTTTACATATAAAGTTATTCTGACCATCGCGTTTTGAATTAATCGTCTGGCAGCCTTTGCTTTGGCATCTTCCAGTTGCATACCTAAACTGCCGGAAGAGGCCGATGCAAAGTTACTTGAGATTGGGTTGTAAGCTGGATAAGTACTGAAATGAATGTAAGACAGTGAACAGCATAGGGTCATTTAGAATTCTATACGGGGGCCAGCATTCGCAACCGGCTTCTCAAGTTGCTTGAGCACCAGATCAACTGATTTCGTAAGAAATCTTTTTTTGTTGTTTATTAATTATTTACCACATATCGAGGCAAAAAACACTCAAGGATATAGTTTAATGAGATGGATAGCTTCGCAGTTGGAAACTTTGTCAGAAACGTTACCAATTGAATGTGAGGACTTGCTGTTTTCTGGGTCGACTGCTGTTTTAAGTGGGTAGTATTGAGGATTTTTGTCCCTTTCATTGTATTCATTAGCATTTACCTAGTAAAAGAAAAAAAAACGAAAAATGCGCTCCTTGTGAAATCAGTTGATGCGGTTCCCAGGCGGCTTGATAAACTGGTGGCAAGGGCTGGAGCTTGTTTAATTTTAAATAAAACTATTTGCTATATTATGTTCATTTCTTGTAAGAAGTATATTTCAGTAATAAATTAAAAGCACTGAATAATAGGGGTTACTTACTATCATCTCTCTCTTTCTCTCTCTCTCTCTCTCTCTCTCCCTCTCTCTCTCTCTCTCTCTCTTTCTCTCTTTCTCTCTCTCCGAAAAGAAAAATGTGATTTGAATGTGTATTTGTTATCATTACCTATGTCAAGTTACGATTCTCTGCTTCAAACATTCACCATGTCTTGCCACACTAACGAATCATAATACGACGAAACAGCTCTGCAGACGATATCTGTGCGTGTGTATGTATTTGTTTCTGTATTTGTTTCTATTTACTTGAAACTCAACAACGGCAGAATAAGTTTTTAAATGGGAGTAAAATCCAGTTCCTCAAAGGAGAGAAACTCTGTATTTGAACAAAAATTAAGATTTTCTAGGACTTTTTCCTAACTGACTGAGGATAAGAAAAGATAGAGTGCGTTATCCGAACATGTACTACACTTTGCTCCTAGCCAAAAAGACTAAGGAAGTTACTTATTGCAGTATTATACATATATATATATATATCTTTAATTGGACACTCTGTCTTAATTATAATTATCCACATTAAATGCACGTTATATATAATCTACAAGAATTTTGCAAGATTTCAAAGTTCAAGATTAATAAAATCTTAATAATCATCATATTTAATATCCTGAAAAAAAATGATAGTTAGGATGAATAAAATCTTAGACTTTTGAAACTGGTAAAACTGTTATATACTAGCAGTTCAGCCCAGCTTAGCTCGGGCCCAATGTACTGTTCATAACTTTATGTGCATGCATATATATATATATTAAAAAGTTTGACTCATGTTTAGGTAACCTGCATCTAAAATGTCAAGTGTTTAGACCCAAAATTAGCGGAGGAGTTTGGTAGAGTCTGCAAAGGTAAACTCTTTCAACTTTGACCGTTTGCATGTCTAATTTTCGCCCAAAAACTGATTTAAAAAAACTTGCTGCATGTCTAAATACCCTTTATGTAAAATTTCAAATGTTTAGACCCAGAATTGGTTGAATAGTTTGCTTGAGACAGCAAAGGTCAAATGTTTTGAACTTTGACCCCTTGGTAGCCAAATTTTCGGCCAAAAATCGATGAAAAAGCTTGCCTTATGTCTGAATACACTTTATGTAAAATTTCAAATGTTTAGACTAAAAATTGGCTGAGTAATTTGATAAAAATCGCAGAGGTCAAATTTTTTTTTTAATTTGACCCCAATTTTGTCTCCTTAACATTTATTGTTTTGGGCTCAAATCGAATTTAAAAGTTAGATCCATGTCCAAGTAACCTACATTTACCATTTCAAGTGTTTAAACCCAAAATTTGGCGGGGGAGTTTGGTAGAGTTTTCAAAGGTCAAATCGTTGAACTTTGACCCCTTGACAGCCAAATTTCTGGCCGAAAATCGATTAAAAATGTTTTCCAAAATCTCGATACCCCTTATGTCAAATCTTGTGTCTATAGACCGAAAATGTTAAGGGGTCATAATAGGAGTCAAGTTTTAAAAAAAATTGACCTCTTACTCAGATAATTTCTGGTCTAAACATTTGAAATTTTACATAAAGGGTATTCAGAAATAGGGCAATCTTTTTAATTGGTTTGGGTCGAAAATTTAAGTTACCAATATATAAATGTATGTATGTATGTTTGCATGTCTGCCTAAAACTTTCGACAAAGGCGACTGATTTTCACAAAATCAGTATCGTTTTGAAGCTCGACGCTTCAGACGATAAATATCGAAAAATTGGCTTAAAAAATTAATTTCTTCCCCCTCAAACTGAGCACTTTTCTACAGGGAGGGTCGCTTTTTACGCCGATATTTTCGAAAGTCATTCCCTCTTTTTGATTGTCTAGCCTAAATTTAAACCTACGTCACTTCTGGTTTAGCGGTGGTTGTAACAGCAAAGACGTCACGCCCCCCCCCCGTCCTTTTCCTCCTTCGTGGTATGGGTTCGAGCCTGCTTTCTTACTACCACTTTTATTTGTTTTTTGCTCAACACACACCTCCAAATACCCGGGCAACGCCGAGCACCCATGCTAATAGCAATAAAAGTGAAAGTGTCTGTCTGTGTGTGTGTCTGTCTGTGTACATTTCCCTACACAATAACTCTGTCAATTTTTAGTCTACAGACTCGAAATTTGATATATCTGGTATTGAGATTTGGGAAAATCTTTGTAATCCGTTTTCGGCCAGAAATTTTGCTGTTAAGGGATCAAAGGTCAATGAGTTGATTTTTGAAAACTCTACCAAACTCCTCCGCCAATTTTGGGTCTAAACACTTGAAATTTTAGATATAGGTTTCTTGGACATGGATCTAACTTAATAACTTGATTTGAGCCCAAAACAATAAATATTAAGGTGACATAATAGGGGTCAAAGTTAAAGAAAATTTATCCTCTGCGGTCTCTACCAAATTACTCAGACAATTTCTGGTCTAAACATTTGAAATTTTGCATAAAATGTATTCAGAAATAAAGCAATCTTTTTAATTGGTTTGGATCGAAAAGTTGAGCTACCAATATATAAATGTATGTATGTATGAATGTTTGCATGGTTGCATGTCTGCCTAAAACTTTCGACAGAGGCGACGGATTTTCACAAGATCAATATTGATTTGAAATTCGACCGTTCAGATGACAAATACCGAAAAATTGGCTAAAAACATTAATTTCTTCACCCTCAACGGCATTTTTCTGCAAGGAGGTTTCGATTTTTTCACCGATATTTTCGAAAGTCATCCCCTCTTTTTGATTGTCTAGCCTTAATAGCTTGGTGGTGGTCGTAACAGCAAAGACATCACGTTTTTCCCCTGTTTCCCCCCCCCCTCTGTGGAAAGGGTTCGAGCCTGCCTTCCTACTACCACTTTTTTTTTTTGGCTCAACACACACCTCCAAGCATCCGGGCAACGCCGGGCAACTATGTTAGTATATATATATATATATATATATATATA
Organism: Euprymna scolopes; assembly: GCF_053919585.1. Classification (NCBI taxonomy): domain Eukaryota; kingdom Metazoa; phylum Mollusca; class Cephalopoda; order Sepiida; family Sepiolidae; genus Euprymna; species Euprymna scolopes. Next base: position 70,308,902 of record NC_136499.1, read on the forward strand.
TATATATATATATATATATATATATATAGTAAGTTATAAAATATATATAACTTACTACCTAGCTCTACCTACGTGGTCCTGGATATGACCTTAAACTATATCCGATGGTGAGGCCCCAGCTTGAGGGTTTTGGGGAGTGTGGAGTCACCCTTTAATTGCCATTGCTCCCAGGTCCACTCTCACCCGGTGTGGTAGTACCTGTTAGGGTCCCAACTATGAGTTAAATAAAACCGACTTGAAAACAACAAATATATTCTATTAAAAAATCTTTCTTCAAAATCTTTGGATTCGGCATTTAATAACCTGAAAAGTGTTGATATGCCGTAAAACAAAAATAACCAACCAATCTACCTACGTATGTAGCACTGTTGAAGTAAATACTTAAAGTTTACGCAAAATTTATACTTTCATATATTAATTTATGTGATTAAATGAAGAAGGTATACATATATATATATATATATATATATATATATATATATATATATATATAGTAATTTATAAAATATATATGGCGATTAAGCTACACTGAATATTCTGCGTTTCATCCACTATAGGATTCGTCAGGCTTATGCGCGAATTCTGTGGTTATTTCTTGTTTTTATATATGTTGAGTATTTTTAGTTAGCCAATCAGCTTTCTAGTATCCACCGCGCCCCTTCCTATCAGCCAATGGGTATGCATTTTATCGAACAAAGGATCTGTTTTAGAACTAGGTTAGTGGTTTAAGGTAGACGTTTTCCTCTCTTTTTTTTTAATATATATAAATATACATATGTTTACACACATACATGCACATATACATACACACACACACATATATATATATATATATATATATGTGTGTGTGTGTGTGTGTGTGATCGTTTATGTATATTCATGTTTATTTAATTTATTTATTTGTCTGTTTTCTATTATTATTGTTAGTTTTAAAGCTATTTTTATATCGCTATCCTAGAGTAAGTTTTATTTTGTGAACACAGTTGTTTGCTATTTCTCGTCTACAGTTTAATTGATTTTGGGGTTCTTTAAAGTACAGGATAGAAAATTTTTCATGGAGGCATAATTTACATGGGTCGTCTAAATGTCTGCACGTGGTAGCTTGTCTTATTATTTTCCATTCGACTACCGCATAAATAATTGCATTAATTTGAAACGTATCACAAAAACAAACACAAATAAAATAACATCTATATATCTATCTATCTATCTTTATATATATATATATATATATATATATATATTTGTAGAAATATATATTTTTATAATATATACCAATCTTTATTTAAGAAGCTCAATGTAATTACAGAGCAATATAGAGAATAAATGACAAAAACCAATATTCCAAAAATCATGATGTTGACCATCTTATAATTTAATCCTTTAATTCAGTTGACATTTACAATTTTTGACAGCATCTGTTTCGTAGCGCAAAATCAAGCACTTAATTATTATATCAATCAGTGAATCTATTATGCCATTAACTCATCAGAAGAAATAGCAACAATCAATCCCTCTGAAGAAAATAAAGTGTGATTTGACATGATTAAAATCCAAAAATTGGAAGAGAAGCTGCAAATACCTTTAATATGTTTCCATTGTGTGTATGTGTGTGTGTGTGCGTGTGTGTGCGCGTGTGTGTGTGTGTGTGTGTGTGTGTGTGTGTGTGTGTGTGTGTGTGTGTGTGTGTGTGTGTGTGTGTGTGTGTGTGTGTGTAATATATTTATGTGTATATATGTACTCGGTAAAAATAAATTGTATAATATAATCAATACTTTGTAATCATGTTCCAAATATTTGATATAACAAAATTATTATGTATATATGTTTTAGTATTTTTTTTTATAACATCATTTTCATCTTCAGCAAAAATATACTTTATCAATTCTTTACAGGTCGATCTAACATAAAACCAAAATATCCAACAAAAATCTAGAAACTGATTTTATATCGTCCAATGTATATATTTTGTCAGAAAAATAATGGATTCCTTCTTCAAAGTAGGCAAACAGTTCACGTTAATACGTATTGTTTTTATATATTTTTATATATTTGAATCAATGTTTTTTGCTTCCTTATGATAAGATCAAAATTAGAATCTTTGAACTTGAATTCTTGCAAGACATTATCCTCCAGTTTTTAATATATCTCTATACAAATGTTTGTTTGGTCAATCTGATATGATTACACTTTTCCGTAGAAGTAAATCCTGACTAAATATTTTAAATCACATTTCGTATTCTTGGCCCAAATAAGATCTCCTCAGTACGGATAACCCACAAGGAAAGGTGAACCTTCTCCATGTGATGTTACCTCGTGTGTGTGTGTGCGTGTGTGTGTATATATATATATAAGCTTTAAGTATTTACTTCAAAAGTGCTCAATACGTAGGTAGAGCTAGTTAGTAATTTATAAAATATATATGGCGATTAAGCTACACTGAATATTCGGCGTTTCATCCACTATATTCAGTGTAGCTTAATCACCATAAATATTTTATATATATATATATATATATATATATATATATATATATATATATATATATATATATATATTAGTGATGGGACGATTCCAATATTTTTCTTGATTCCGATACAATTACTGATTCTGTAATAAATTCCCGATTCTGATGCAGTTACCAATTCCGATTCTTTATAAATCTCTAAATATTTAACAATAAAGGTGTTATTTTTCCCGATTACCGTAAAAAGCACATCTTTAATGTGTCTATATTTTCTCAAACATAAAAACACATTTGTGAGGGTATGATTTAGAGAGTTTAGTCTTACTGGATGTTTAAATCCATAAATATTTATTATTTTATAATTACTACAGCAGTGGAAAATATTTCTTAAATTAAAATCAAATAAAAAAGATAATTTAAGGAATCGATTTTGGCATCGGAAAATAGACTAAAATGTTTCCGATTCCGGTACTGATTCCGATACCCCAAAAAGCTCCGATTTTTCTGATTCCCAATTTCGATTCCAATTAATCGTCCCACCACTTATATATATATATATTAATATATATATTAATATATATATATTAATATATATATTAATATATATATATTAATATATATATATTAATATATATATTAATATATATATTAATATATATATATATATATATATATATATATATATATATACAGTGTGTCCAAAAAGTAACTGAAGGGTTGAAAATCTTTGTCATTATTTAATTATTGATTTTCTTTTCTATTTCAAATATTTTAAAGATAATATTTTGAAAAGTAATTATCGATAAATATATTTATTGTTATAAGAATAAGTTGTGAAATTGTTATAATAATTTATCTGTACAGAGATACCTTTGCCACTCGAGGATAGTGTCTAGTAGGCATTCAAGTTCTCTCCTCGCATATATATATATATATATATATATATATATATATATATATATATATATATATAGAGAGAGAGAGAGAGAGAGAGAGAGAGAGAGAGAGAGAGAGAGACTGTCCAAAAGTCACTAAAGAGTTTTGAACTTAAATAGATTCTTTATTTTTCTGCAATTTTTAATTTTAATAAATAAATAAATAAATTTTAATTCTTTATCTTTCTATAATTTTAATAAATAAATAATAAATTTTAATTCTTTATCTTTCTGTAATTTTAACTCGATCTGACTAAGACATTGCGAATTAAAGAAAAACAATGCAAAATTCAAACAGTCTTTATTTATGAAAAATAATGTCTTTTAAATGTTGCCTATTTTCAGCTTCGCATATTTGTGCTCTTTCCAAAACATTCATGACAGATTGTATACTTTTGGATTGCGATGTAACTCCCTTATTTCGTTCCTGATGTTTTCCTTAAATTCTTGCAAGGTTTAGGGTTTGTTAACATAGACTCTTTCTTTATTTAATATCCACACAAGAAAAAGTTGGGGCTAGTCAAGTCAGGGGAACGTGATGGCCATTTAAAAATGCCGTCAATAAGGTCTTTGAAACCTGTGAAAAAGTAATAATTAAATGAAAACGTAAAGAAAAGTTATTGCGCTTGAAAAAAATCTGACTTCTTACAGCTTAGTGACTGAAACATATTTTGCAAAAGTAAAGTCAGATAATGTTTGGATAAATAAAAATATTTATACCTATTAAAGAACTCTATTTATTATTTTTACGCATTCAGCAGTAAGGATTTTCACCTTGTCGGTGTAAACTTTACCTGGATTACTCTATTTTTTTTACTACCACGAAGCACAACTTTATGGCAACCTACCTGCCATATCTACTACCAGCGACGTCGACCATTTGCCAGTCGCTGCCAGAGAAGCAAGCAAGAGCTGATGATAAATATATTCCTGTAGACCCACGGCACAGGTGTACGAGCATAGGACGACCAAGATCCAAGTACATCCAGCAAATTGCACATGATGCTTAAGATCTGAGGCAGCTGAAGGAAGACAGGGAAATCTTGAACGAGAGAGCCACATTGGTCTGAGCAAGGAGACCGACCAGATAGATAGAATATATAGTATATACATATGTATATATATATATTACAGGACGTTGCCCGGGATTGAATGATGATCAACGAATGTTTCACATTCCCATATTTTTATTGTCACTGAAATCGATGAAGTAGCCCATTTTTCAATTAAATCGGTGGATTGCCTGCTCTAATTGGAGGCAGCTTTATATGCCTCTCGCAGTGACTGTTCAGAATTACTTAACTAGAAAAACTACTTAACTGAAAAATTACTTAACTAAAAAATAGTTTTAAGGCTCCTAAAATTCGTACTAGAATTGTTCGCAAGGATCCGTGACACAGTGGTTAGAGTACTGGAAAAATCAATTGTAAAAGTGATATTCTTCTGAAGGTTGAAGGTGAAGTGGCAACCGAAAAATACATTTGCAAATTACTTAGGATTACTTGGATAGTCATGGCTGACAGAACAAGAGCACGCTACCCCGTGAAGTAAGTAAAGGGTTCCGCTCGAAATTCCGTCCAAATCCCCGAGTTCGACAGAAACATTTCCGAGTTCGACAAGATACACCGGAAGAAGGTCGGAGGTTATATCGACCGAAACGTTATGAAAATCACACTCAAGATGAGAACAGTAGTCCGATGAATAATAATACAAACTACTGTTATTTTATAAATTATTTTTATATATAATGGTTTGCATTAAAGTTTAAAATGCAAAGTCAAGTATCCTGGTTTAATTGTGCTATCAACAGAAACATGCATTTTGAACGCGCCCTTGTCATATCAAAAAACCTACTGTTGATTTTATATGCTTGGCATTACTAGTTGTGCAGTGATAATGACTTAAATTTAAATTTAACATGAAAAAGTCAAGTATCATTGTGAAATTGTGCTTTAAACAGAAACATTCATTTGAACGCGTCCCTGTCATAGCAAAGAACCTACTGTGTATTTTATATGTTGGGCCATTCGGTTTGTGTGGTAATAAAACTTCTCAAATGCACTTGTGATGTTCGGCGGAGTAAGATGTTAACTTTGGTCAAAATCGACTATTTTTTCTTTCATTAAATTATTTCGATTATTGATTTTTATTATTATTGGTTGATTTTCGATAATTATCAAAGACATTCCGACACAAAACCTATCCAATAACCCTGCCAGGCACATAAAGTACCTTCGTATGGAATTTCATAAAAATCGACCCAACCGTTTTCGAATCCATAGGGAACGAACTCACAGATACTTAGATACACAAAGTTCTTTTATATAATAGTAGATAGCTAGTTAGCTAGATAGATAGATATGTATATATATATATATATATATATATATATATATATATATATATATATATATATATATATATATATGTATATATATATATATATATATATATATATATTTATAATCTAAATCTTATTAAACCAGTATTTGGAGGGTGCATTTGTATAATCCTGATTTTTCTCCGCTTTTGATAAGAAGTATTTAGCTTCCAAATGCCATGGTCTAAATAGTATTTTTCTTTTTTATCCTTTTTCTTTCTGACTCTATAATAAAGTTCTATGTAACTTGTATTTCATATATATATATATATATATATATATATATATGGGGGGGTTGTGTGTTGCAATAAAATACGAATATATCCTATCAAGGCTACATATCCTATTTACTTCTCTCTCCTTTTTCCTTGCCTCCCCACGAGGACAAGTTAGACATAAGATCGAAATTTAACCTTAATAATCATGTCGGCATTTCCTCCTGAATGAGAACGGCGTTTTCTCCTGGGATTTAATAATTTATAATTTTGTCTCCTTTCGTTTAAACAGCCTTCCAGGAGATCCTCCCACCCCACCACTCACCCCACTTAAGTATTTCAAAACACACCTGCGTCAGTGCATCACAAACGCCCTGACTGTGTATTTAGCTGAAGAGTTATGTCAACAGTTTGTTGGATTCCATATAATTTCGATTCTGAAAAACTGCCTGCACAGGGGAAGGTATTAGAAATTAGGAAAAAAAAGAAGTAGCCTTTGTATGTTTTAACTTTTGCTGACGCAAGGGGTAGTTTAAGGTTGTTGCTGTTGTTTTTTGTTTTCTGTTTTGTTTTGTTTTGGTTTTGGTTTTGGTTTTCTGGCACAGATACTCTAAGTGTAGATCGTTTTGACATCTATTACTAACTAGCACGGCTACCCGATGTTATCTGAGGCAAAAGTAACCTATTTCTATTAAAGCGTCTCTCTATCCATCTCTCTCTCCAACCCCCTCTTTCTTCTTCGCCCAGCGCGTTTTTCTCTAACTAAACACACACACACATACACACACACACACACACACACGCGCACGCACACACACACACGCGCACACACACACACACACAATTGTTTACTTTCATAGGAGAATGAATCTGCATTTTCTTTGAAAATTAGTACATAACCCCGAAAAACCGGCTCCCTCCCGACGAAAAGTGGCCCAGTTGGCCTCAACATAATGATTTTTTTTCTTTTTAGATATCATTCAGCATAATGCTGATCCAGAATATACGAACTTTGTGGGTGTTTGTTTTGTAGTGTTTACTTTTGGCTAGACGCACAAGCACACATACAACTGCACTTTACATAACAGAATGAGATTTGATATCTGTGTCTGAAATCGGAATTATTACTTGTATTAATGGACTTATGTACTTCTGTTACTAATGGAGATTTGGTATCTGTCCGTTAGAAGTCAAAACTGTACTATTGTTACTGTGTATTGTTAATATGATTCTGAAAAGTTAATTTTACTTATTCAATATTGTCAAAATTATAAATTGAACAAGTGAAGCATGCATGGTCCCCCGTGAGTGCACAGTGAACGAGACATAAAAAAAATGACTGGTGAAAATGAACAAACGGTGCAGTTTTAGGCGTTAACATATGTAAATTTGAGTTCTGCACCATGCAAAAAAAGAAGTTCATCATTTGCCACCACTCATTTAGCCCCAAAAGTCTCCAAGCCCTTAACATATTTAAATTTCAGTTCAGCACCATGCAAAACTGCTAAATAAACATATACAGAAAAGTTTGGACAAATATGGTAAAATAGTCCCCAAAATGGAGTGCTTTTATTAGACCTAAAAGAGACTCTGGGGCACACCCAAGAGTTATCGCGAAGTATAGACACACAAAATTGTATAGAAATCAGTTGGTTACAACTTTTCAGAAAGTTTTATAGAAATCCAAGGCATCGTTGTTTTTAATAAGCACAAAAGTGTCAATTTTAACCTTTTAACTAGGGTGGGGCGGGGGGGGGGGCAACTGGAGTGTTCCCGGAAAATCCTTTCCGTTACTTTTTTACTCATATCATGTGCAAATTTATTGCAAAATTTCAAAAAATTCCAAATAGTAGTTATTGAGAAAAGTGCAGACGAACGAACGAACGGACAAGGGTGAATTGTCGAGCGACCAACAACTAATTTTGTTAACATAATTTTGTTTTAAGTTTATAAAATTATTGAACCTTACATGCCTTTCAAAACTTTCAATCTTTTAATATATGATGTTTTTTTTTTTTTGTTATTGTTGAAATAGCTCCAGACAAGGCATGAAGCCACTTGGTGTAAGAAGCAAAAAAATAAAAATACTATTTAAAGTAAAAAAAAATTAGTCAACAATAATTGCTAGATGGGTAAATTCCTACCCAAAACGCAGCAATTATTCCCTCTTTGCCAGAAACATAGCTTATGGGGTGTTAGAACTTAAGTGCATCCACCTCTAGTCTTTCCCTCCTAGACAGGACCCAAGCCTCCAATCTAATAAATCCTGCATGTTCAACCAAGCTCCAACCCCTGTCCCATCACTGCAATGTCGCATCCCTGTGCCTGTTTTACAAGTACTTTAATGGCATGTGTCCTGTAACCTCTCAACATACTCTTGACAAAACATGTCCAGCAGCAAAATCTCACCCTTTCACTGTTGAGGTGCATGCTGGAAAACCTTGTATTGTAATGGTTTTTTCCCTGTAGATTTGGGAATTCCCTCCCTGCTTTCTGCTTCCTTGGCTGTACTGACATGCAAAAGTTTAAATGTACTGTGAACAAACATCTCGCTCATCTCCTTACATAGACGTCTGCAGACATGATTCTAAATAGCTTTTTTATGTCCAGTTGTTTGGGGTGAACAAGAGTGGGGAAAAAGGGAAAGCGAAAGGTACAAAGCTGACAAAAGTAAACCCAAGGTTCACTTTCTATTTCTCATAAATCTAAGATTTTCTAAGAATTTTAACAATCTACTGAGCATAAAATTCGTTTGTGCATTTATAAATTCGCACCTGCAAATCTGTTGCGTGAAGTGATGCCGAATCTGTCGTTGTTCGACTTGATAAATTTGATAGCTGCGAAAAAAGAAATGACCGGAATCAGTAGAGACATATGTGCATATTTTCGAAATTATATTGAGAAAGACTAAAGTTTCTAAGCCCAGACTGTTTATAAATGTCAAGCGTGAATGCTAATGCATACCCTATAATATTATTGGTATGAATAAAATAAAAGGTAAACGCATTTTCTTTTATATATATATATATATATATATATATATATATATATATATATATATATATATATATATATATCAAGCACGAACGCAGGCCTCGCAATACTATTGGTATGAATAAATTAAAAATAAAACTATTTGCATTGTTAAATTAATTTATTTAGATTTATTATTTAGTATAAGGTAATGTTTTCCATTTGTAAAGGAAGTTACAATATTCGTTTATCAAAAATTCAACATACAAAGAGAAAAGACGCCGCTTGTATTGTAAGTTATTTATATCGAATTTTGCAATTCAATTGTAACCACTACACAAAACAAATACCTTGATAATTAAGGAAGTGATTTACGGTGAAGTTGCATAATGATTCTCGGGATGGTCAAAATTTTCGTTCATTATAATCTAAAAATGATTAATGCTTAAATCGACAATCACAAGTAATTAAATTTATTGGGTATTTTTGAGAAAAGACAACAAAATAAAAAATGGCTGAAAAAATAAATGTATACCAAATAAATGTTAGAAAAGGCAAGATAAGTTACTCTTCTACCTACCTGGGCAGCATTTTTGTGTGCTTTAACTTATTTCAAAGTGTTTATTTACTTCGAAACAAAAGTAGTATTAAGTCTGTGAGATAGAACGGAAAAAATGGTGGTTTCATTACAGATCAAATAATCACTCAAAAACTGAAATTTACACAAGATGCTGGCAGAAACAAACCCGATAAATGTTACTGATAATGCAAAAATTGTAAGGTTCTCTCGGTATTTTGTGTAATTTTCCATTTTTTCCAATTTTCGATTGTCCAAGTAGATGTAATGGAACCACCATTTTGTTTTCGTTCTAATTCAACAGATTGGCACTACTTTTCTTTCAAAGTAAATAAACGCTTTAAAATAAGTTAAAACACAAAAACCTATCCAGGTAGGTGGAAAAGTATGTTATATTGCTTTTGGTAACATTTATTTGTTATATATTTATTGTTTTCATCCCTTTTTTTTTTTTTTTTTTTTTTGTAGGCTATTGTAAAAAAAAATGTCCAATTTATTTATTGAACTCACGACTTTGAATGTCGATCGAACAGTTCCAAATGATACGGCCTTCCTGTCACGATCACTGATAATTTAGAAGCTAATCTCTGGCATCTTCAACGTCTATGAGTTTAAACATGGAACCACTTGATTTGTTGTCGCTTTTTAGTTCATACTCGATAATCGTCTTAATGTCACATTTAACAGATTTAGTTCTAGGCTAAAGCTTAACGCATATTTGAAGCGTATTATTAGTTGAGCTAGCAACGCATACGACCCACGGACAAGCAACATGTGGTAAAAGGTCAGGTTGACGCGGGTCAGTACTTCCGATCACGCCTCCTCTCTTGCAGATATCCGCAGGCTTAAAGATAGGTGTTAGATCTAATCTCGATATTCAGAAAATTGTGAGACTTTTCGTGTGTTTCTCCCCTCAACCTAACTTACGCGTCATCATTCACTCGAATATATATATTTTTTTTTAAATGCAACAGTATAAAGCACTGAAACAATATTTTTTAAATACAATTAAAAAAAAATAATTACGAAATTAAATGACCACAATGCATTTCGGTTTCTTCAGACAAAGCAAGTCATATCAATAATAAAAATCATTTTTTTTATTTTTTATTTTTACAGGGATTAAAAAAAACAAATTGATTTGGAAATCTTATAGTAAGATGACCCCTGGTGGGAATGTAGTAATATGATCTTATTTACTTGCCTCCCAACGAGGGCAGAGTTAAACCCAAGGTCGACTTTTAATGTGGGAAAAATCCAGCTCCCAATGGGGCCACTTTGTATAGGAAAAAAAATTAAAATTGTCTCAGTCATGAAGAATTTCTCCTCCAGTGACCGAGAACAGAAAAGGTGAAGTGTAACATCAGAACAGATACTGCACTATGATCTTATCTTGACCCGAAGGTCACAGATGACTGAGAACTCTAACTGGGAATATCTTAGATAACACAAAGGTACAGTGGCAAGGATTTACACAGACCCCCTTCCACACGTTTTTGATTGGCCTTGTGCCCAATTTTGTTTTGTAAACTTTTTGTTTTTCAAAATAACATATATAAATCAATATTTCAAAAAGATAGTGGGCGGACGTTTAGGAAATTAACCCCAACCTCTAAATTCCACAATTTACACTTTTTTGGTCCCCCAACAAAAGAGGGGTGGACCTGTAAATTCACCCTTGTCCATTCGTCCGTTCGTCCGTTCGTCAGTCAACGCTTTTCTCAATAACTACGCCTTGGAATTTTTTGACATTTTGCACAAACATTAAACATGATATGAGTAAAAAGAAACAGAACGGATTTTCCGGGAAAACTCTGGTTGCCGCCCTAGGGTTGCCTTTCAGGTTAAAATGGCTAAAATCGACACTTTTGTGCTTATTAAAAGCAATTGATGCATTGTACTTTTTATAAAACTTTCTGAAAAGTTGTAACTGATTTCTATATAATTTTTCGCGATAACTCTTGGGTGTACCCCAGGGGCTCTTTTAGGGCTAATAAAAACACTTCATTTTTGGGACTATTTTACTATATTTGTCCAAAATTTTCTGTGTATGTCTTTTTATCAGTTTTGCATGGTGGTAAACTCAAATTTAAATATGTTAAGGCCTTAGGGACTTTGGGGGCTAAATGGAAAGAGGGGTGGGGGGCAAATGATGGACTTAGTCATTTCTTTTTTTGCATGATGCAGAACTCAAATTTACATATATTAAGGCCTAAAACTGCATTGTTTGTTCATTTTCACCAAGATTTGCCGTCCCCTGGAGACTTGGGGGGGGGGTAGTGCTGAACTTAGTCATTTTCTTTATGCCTCATTCACTGTGCACTCACGGGGGACTGTAACGTGATCAACTTGAGGGAGCAATTTGCCCCTCATTGGGGAGCTTTAGACCCCCCCCCCCAGGGGCTTAGGAGGGCCGAATAACTATGCTAAGACTACTTTAATAGATCCCGGATAACGGCGGATATCCCGAAGACTTAAAGTGATATATATATATATATATATATATATATATATATATATATATATATATATGTATATATATATATATGTATATATATCAATTCATTGTCAAAATAGATATATTTGCTTATTATTTGGAAAACCAGAGATATTTTGTTATTTGAAAAAAACTCAACAACAGGAAATGTGAGAATGTTAGAATAATATATTGTACTGATCGCCCTGGTGGACCCTTCAGCTTATGGCGGTCTGAATGATGGGTAGTGACCTCTGAGGTCATGGGAATAGGTTTCATTTTTTTTTTTTTTTTGCCTCAGATTTCAGAGCTAGTAAGTTCCTTAAGTGCGTGGCGCGATTTGATTGGCTGAGGAAACTTTCCACCCCAGCCACATCGGATCGATGCGCTCGAAAATTAGTCAGATTCCCATTTGACTCCAAGGGGCACAGATCGTGTGAAAGCCCGCCGTTCCCTGAAGACGTGACCCCTCCTCCAAACCTGTCTGACTCTGTCTGTGAAGAGAAGAGAGATTTGAGACTTTTAAAAACTTACTAAGAACTGAACCATATATCTGTAAAAAGATCTGTAATATATTTGTGAAGTAGAATAGACTTCACGTGTCTGTTTTTCTTTTGCCTGTGGCTTTGATATTCGCTTTCAGCTTACAGGATTCAACGTAACGACCCTCTGAGAAGAACCAAACGATCCGAGCCGAAGTTTCCAAGACAACAGGGGTCCTAGCGAACTTTATAAGAGCAGGGGGCCATGCATGCTTCACTTGTTTGTTTGTTTTTTTCTTTTTTTCACATTAATCTCATCGATTATAAACTTAACTTTCAGATTTAAAAATTGTTTTGGGATATATTACTATTTTCGACATGACAATTAAGTAAGGACTTTTGTTTTTGCTTAAAACTCCATATTTTAAAAAAAAAACTCAATCTGTCGACTCAGTCTTAACAAGCAGCAAAAATTATGAATAATTTTATAATGATTTGGTCCAGTTAATAATTTAATAGCCAAATAAGACTGTAAAAACGTTTAATTTTCAAAACTAACACTATAGAAAATAATGATTTTTTTTTTTTAAATTAAGTAAAAAAAAAAAAAAATCTTTATTCAACGTCGATTAGGTACTGTTCCTATGTTTAGAAATAAAATGACTTTTTTTTACGAATTTTACAAAAACATATCCATAAACTAGAGTCGTTGCTATGAGCAAAAAAAACAAAAATGTTTTAAATAACTCATAACGACCATACATGGGAATTTTGAAAATATTAACTCTGAAAGAAGCACCCAACATTTTTCATAATTGCCTGCTTTTTTTTTTTAGTGGTAACAAGTTAAATTCGTTCACTGTGCAAAGTATAAACGAAGATAAGTGAAACACCCTCAGACTAATAAAATATGGACTTTCCATCTCTGAAAGCTGTGAAAAGTAAACAATGTTAGTTCTTTTGAATTATTTTTCAGAAACCAAACCAAACCAAACCAAACCAAATCAAACCAAGCCAAGCCAAGCCAAGCCAAGCCAAGCCAAGCCATACATCCTTAATCTTACCACTAACCGTATGTCTGGGTGGTAATGTCACCCCATCCCCACCAAAAAAAATAAATACTTAGAACGAACCGTGAAATAAAGCATCTTGATGAGGGAGGCTTGCCACCCGAACTTTACGTTAATTGTAGGATTTGGATTTTTTATTAAGTTGCTGAAAAACGTTAATCTTTAATTATAATTCGGAATATCTGCAAAATATTTTTTAAGGCTTCAAAAATCAGAAAACAAGTAAAAATTATTCTTGAACACCGAATAAACAAAAAAAAATAGCCTCTTCTTTGGGAGCTAACATCTTCAAGATAGCTTTGCAATTCCGTTCAGTTTTCGCCTATATTTCGAATTAAAATTGATTGATTTTCAAAATAAAATTCTAATTTATTTTTAAAGCGTTGAGAATCGAACTTTAATTGCTGGCGGCCATGGCATTTTCTTTTCTTGCACGATAAATATTCATACTTTGTGTAATATTAATTATATAAACTTTGGCAAACGTTAAGATTATGACATGCTGAACGTTTCGGAATTAAAAGTAAAGTTAATATTATGCATTAATAGGAGAAAAAAACAACACTTTTTTAAATTAGAACGCCATAAACCAAACTTAGCGTCGTCTAGGAAATTAGCCAATAATACCACCATATCTACTCGTGTTAAGAAATATTTTCTTCATGTTTCATGAATAAAACTAAATAGATTTTAAAATGTTCTAAAATGTTCAGCATGTCATGATCTTAAAAAATATCGCCTTTACACAATTTTTAATTAACCCGTCTCTAATCTTAACGTCTATCTAAACTTTATATGACAAATGACATCGAGAATTATTTTGATATAAGTTTTAACCCAAATGAAAAGTAAAGACGAAGAGATTAAAACATGTTAGCCGATAAAATTTTAGGCAATGACGCAAATTAGCTCATTCAGGCCATTGCTCCATGCACTTAATAGGAAACAGACGGTGGCAGCCGATTTGCCATCCCTTCTGAAAAAAGGTCAACGAATTCTTGCTTGTTTCATTTCAATATTGCCTTTAAATTTAATAAATAGGAATATCCGTAAACTTGTGTGTGTGTGTGTGTGTGTGCGTGCGTGCGTGCGTGCGTGCGTGCGTGCGTGCGTGCGTGCGTGCGTGCGTGCGTGCGTGCGTGTGTGCGTGCGTGCGTGTGTGTTTATATTCTTTCATGAATGTGTATCGCATATAATTTTTTTTTTAATTTAAAAGATTTTTTTTTAGTTTAATCTTTTTGGAACTGTTAAAGACTGCCTGTGAATAAATATATATTTTTTTAATATCTAAATAATCATATTTATTTGAAAAAATATCTGCGATACATTCATGAAAGTAAAAAAACATTTATTAAAAAAAAAACAGTTTACGAATATTCTTTTTTATTTTATTTTGATACAATGAAATGAAACAAACAAAAGAAAATCGTGGGCTTTTTTTCAGCAGGAATGCTAAATCGGCTGCCACCGTCTACTCCTATTAAGTGTCAAGGATGAATCGAATGAATTAATATGCGCCATTGCCAACTTTTAAATTGATAAACTTAAAGGTAAATTAGAATTTCAGGTAAATTTTTACTTTCTTTTCACCTTAACAGTCACCTTTAAAATGACAATTTTAAGGTTTCCGATTATGCTGAAAACGAATATCGCATTTGAATAAAAATGTGCGTGCACTTGCGCGTACAAAAATAGTCATCAGTGATAACATAAGAAAATACTTGGCTTAATATGCGGGAAACTACTTGTTTGTCGAAAATTTAAATGCGATATTCGTTTTCAGCATATCCGAAAACATTAAAACGTCGTCATTTTAAAAGTGATTGTTAAGGTGGAAAGAATGTAAAAATTTACCGAATTTTATTTCAGGAAAAGAAAAAACCTTGAATATATAATATTTGAACGAATAAACGAGTTAAATAGTCGATATTTTTCCAACAATATCCGTGTTGACTGTTGCAGTGTTGTTGCAGTTAAGTTCCACGTTATTAAAGTGCAAACGATGACCGAAATACTTTTCTTTTAATTTATAATAGCTGAAAAATATATATTTACATTTCTTTCAAGAATTTTTTTTTCTAAAGTTTTGGTTTTCATTAAAAGATAGGCTAGTCTTCGCTTTGAGATCAAAGAGTCGTATTTATCAATCAGAGAGCAGTGGACGGACGGCTCAAGGCTCTCTTCTTTCGCAGCGACGCAGCGTGGTTTATGAGTTAAATAGCCACTAGTGCCGTTTAACATCCACAAGCAAATTGCTATGCTAGATTTATTCCTTAGTATAGATCGAGATCTTGGCTCGTTTGTCTGTCATCATCAATTCTTTGTGCTTATTTTGTTTTGTTAACTTTTTGTTTTGCGAAATAAAATATATAAATCAAATACCGCGGAGTTCCACCTCTTTCGGGGCTAAGAGTTGTTCCCCTTGGACCTTAGTTATTTCATAAGACCACAACATGGTCTGAGCTGCCCATCGAAGATGTACCCGGAGCTTCTACACTATCAGAACGAAATTTTGGAAATTGTAATACCGAATTTCACATGAAAACAATGGTATCTACGTATTCTTCATATTTTTAAGATGATTATATCCAAAAATAAACCAATAAGGTAGAAAATTATTTATTAAACAAAATAGAATTTGAAGAAAACGATCGTATTTGCTGATGTAAGACACAGGAGACTTCAAAAGGAAAGTCATTTTCCATTTCGTTTCATTCATAAAAACAAGGTGGCCGCATTTTTTTCACCTGCTAACACGATTAAAGTTGTCTTTGTTCTTTTTTAATAATTTAGTAATATTCAAGTAATTTCGACGCTAACGTTGTAATTTACTAGAATTGACAAAAAAAATCAGTAGAAACCATTGTTTTTTATCTGAAAACTTAATTTATTGACTACAGAATTTTGTTCTGATAGTGTAGAAGCGCCATGTATACTGTCCTCGCCCACTGTGTCTTCCCTCTTTGAAGAATGGATGCCTTATCGCCGAGAGCTTGGGGCGTTCCTACCAGGGAGTGCCGACTTTTTATGGCTACTTTTTGTTGAACCAAGGTGCGCTTTTTTTCCAGCCTTGTGCCACATTTTCCTCGGTGCGAAGGAAGTAGATTTATGATTAAAAAAGAAAAAAAATTAATCTTAACTGCAGCAATTTTTAAAAATAACAATCCAAAGTGATCCTTTTGGGATAAACTTGGCTTTACCCCACCTTAAAAACCGGCCTTATGCCCGTGTAAATAAGGCATTATGAAAACTTCGATCTATATAAGGAAATAACGTCGATTGTGCGTGTGAAACGCGCACATGCTTCAAACGTGTGTGTTGAACTGAATGTTTTTGTTTTTTGTTTATATATGTGTGTGTATGCATGTATGCCTGTTTGTACATAACGTCGCACGTGCGAATAGCGCTAAATGTCCATTCTGCTTGGATTAACTTTTCTCTCTTGACAGAAAATGTCCGTAATCTAAACTAATACGCATGTATAGAATTGACAGGTAATCATTACGGCAATCTGTAACAATTGCGCTCCTAAAACAAAGATGGTAGAAATGGATATAGTTGATGCCAATATGAAACAGAAGCCACCAAGCATGAAACGAAACACGAAACCATACAGAAACACCCTGTTTCCAAAAACTATCACTTCTTGCGTTAATATATTTAATATATTATAATATATCTATTATTTCAAAAAGACTTTATTTATAGAAAAGTAAAAATATTTTTTTTTAATTCTTCCTCTTTTTATTGCTTTGTGATGATATAAGTGTTAAAAAAATCTTTCAAAAATGTAAAAATAAATAAGTTTTTTTTTATTTTTATTGTTAGAACTAAAAAACTTTATTTGAACTAATATAAAAAAAATAAAAGTTTATGATATTTTATTGTTAAAACTAAACCATTTCTATAAATGAAGCTTTTTTGAAATATTATCTTCTCTTCTTCTCTTCTTCTCTTCTTCTATCGCTATAAAATGAACTCATTTTTCCCCTCCGACTTTGACATTTATAGGACTGCACCTGTATACATTTGGTGCAGCCGTATAATTCACAAACTGAATCGCGACATCTGTCGTATGTTATAGGCTTATTAGCTGTCCAGTATCTTGCTGATCAGAGTTTCCTAGATTCTGTCTCGTGAGAGTCCACTGTAAAAATCGGTTACATTTAATGGAAGTAGTAAAGTATACTCTCTCTAACAAATTCATCCTACCACCGCCACTCACTTACACCGTTCCAGAACGTTCACAGGAGACATTTAAAACCGATCACCGGTTAGAATTTATCTAAAAACTAGTCTGGACTTACGCTGAAACGAACCACGGTTACTTTGCAATTGAATAGCATAAAACATAAACACAATTTATAAAGCATTTATTATAATAAAATTAAATTAAAACAGAAGAACACAATCCGTTACCTCGAATTGAATTCACAATTACATTACTTCGATTTCGTTATAACCCGCATGGTTAGAGTTTTATGAAAACCTGGATTTACATTTACGTGAAACGCACCAAACTTACTTTCACAAACACAACTTCCGTTTTGCTCTTTCCTTCGGTTCTTTTATTTTCTTTCTTTCTTTCTCTCTTTGTAAGGACATGTTTACGTTGCCATAGTAACAACTTTTTATCGACATTGTTTCACTGTTTATGAATATTGAAATAAAATACATTACTACACATTATTAATATCTCACTTTTAATCAGTTTTATCGACTTTTGAAAACTTTTTTTACTCTTTTTAAATGACAACGTAAATGTTTATTATTACTGAAATAAAATACATAACTACACATTATTAATATCTCACTTTTAATCACTTTTATCGATTTCTTAAAACTTTTCTTACTCTTTGTAAATGACAACGTTAATGTTTATGAATATTGAAATAAAATACATTACTAAACATTTATTAATAGCTTTTCTTTTTAATGTTTTACTGTTTATGTCTAACTTTTATCGACTTTTTCTTTTTTTATAGCATTTTCTTAAAATGAATATTAAAATAATTTCCCAACTTTTTTTTTGTTTTTATTTTGGTGTGTTGAATTATACTTATTTTTTATTTTATTTATTTTTTTTTTAAATTATAATTATCCATTACAACAATAGTTATCGACCCCGGTTCTTTGCATGACAAACAACATCTGTCGGCGGTTCTTGAAACTAATTTACACGCATTAGCTCCATGTTACTGACATGCAGAACTGCCAATGGTGCCATACCTGTTATTGTAAATTAACACTCTTAGCTAATTCCGTAAAATGTGATTCTACTTTTTTAGGCGCATTTGCACCCTCCCCATGTTAAGAATGGCTTCTTAAATAATAACGTTATTACAGCACGATAAAAACATTAAACTTTAATATTAGAAATACGATTTCAAATATAGCGCGGATAATCAGTGCACTACCGCGGATAATCAGTGAGTGCACTAGCACCCATTTTCTTACTAATAAATGTTTAGTAATTATTTTTCTTTTAATATTCGTAAACAGTACAAACGTCGTCATTTCAAAATAAAATGCTATTAAAAAAGAAAATAACATTAATTAAACGTAACTATTATTGCAATATTCAATAAGATATTATTAATAAATGTGTAGTAATGTCTTTTATTTCAATATTCAATATAAGAATAATTTCAATATTTCATATATATAATATTTCAAGATCAGACAAGGAACAGTCGATAACATTCACACATAAACAGTAAAAAAAAAAGATATTAATAAATGTTTACTAATGTATTTTATTTCAATATTCATAAACATTAAAGAGTAAGAAAAGTTTTAAGATGTCGATAAAAGTGATTAAAAGTGACATATTATTAATGTGTAGTAATGTATTTTATTTCAATATTCATAAACAGTGAAACAAGGTCGATAAAAAGTTGTTGAAGTCGACAATGGGAACATTATGAACAGTCTCAGGAAGACACTTCTGGTACTTTATTCTTTTGTTTTGAACCGCACACACCTCGAAACATCCGAGCAACGCCGGGTACCCCTGCTAGTATTAAATATATTAACACAAGAAGTGTTGAAACTGGGTAGTCTTTTGAAATAGGGTGTTTTTGCATAGCTTCGGGTGTCGTTTCATGTTTGGTTCCTTCCGCTCCGTATCTGCATCAACTGTATTCATTTTCGACATCTTTGTTTTGCGAGCACAATTATTAGAGATTGCCATCATTTTTAATACCGGCATATTTTTTTTTTTTAAATACCGTTGGGAAATTAGTTAAAAACGTTTATTTTACCGTTAAAATGAAGTTCCGCCGTCTTTTTTATGTTTATTTCAGCTGATATTTGTACTTGACGATGAATGCCCTGGAAAAGTCATTTCTGATTAACGTTTACCAGTTTTAAAAAAAAGGCAACCACGTTCGTTTGCATATCTTAAAACTGGCAATCATCAATGAGAAGTAACATTTCCAGAATATTCATCGTCAAGTATTATTAAATAAATATTAGCTGACGTAAATGTAAACAAAAATCAGGCGGAATTTGTTTTTAACCTATTTTGCTTTGCCTTCTCATTTTCTGACAATTATTACGTTAAAAAAACGTTTTATATTTAAAAGAAGAGCAAAGAAGTGTCGTATGGTTAACCGGGTAAAATAGGGGGGAAATATAATCAAAGAGGCAACAAGTTACCAAACGCAAGAAAATTTATTTTTCTACCTATCTGTATAAGTTATAAGTATGGAAATTGATTGTAATATTTATAATCTATGAATTTGTTATTGTCACTTTAAATCTATCGTTAGTCATTTTTCAAGATTGTGATCGATTCTGGGGAACGTGGTTGCTAATTTCAGGTTTAAAAGATAGTAAATAAATAGTGGCATTGTAAATCGAAATCTGGGGGTAACTTCTAATCGAATTATTCTTACCTTAAAACCTGAAATTAGAAACTAAATCCACCCAAAATTGAGTGCCATTTTGAATTATTCCTCGGACAGTAAAATAAAAGTGACCATAACTTCATAGCTAATAAATCTTACAATCAGTATTCACGCTTGAAACTTATACAGGTAGGTTAAAAAAATAAAAAAATAAAAAAAAGGAAATTTCCTTGCGTTTGGTAAAAGTTATTTGTTGCAGATCTGTTTTGTTTTTTTGTTGTTGTTTTTTTTTTGTTTTGTTTTTTTTGCATTGTTAACTATGATGCACTTTTGCCAAAAGAAGTTTAAAGCCAATTAAATTTACCATAAGAAGTTGTAGCAGACGAAATTACAACAACCATAACTAGGAGCAGATTTTGAAATCCACTTCTTTCCTGGCTTGTCCAATCAAAAGCCTGCTCTTAATCACGTGACCGATTTTATAAAAGGTTAAACCGAACAACGCACTCTCTCTTTCTTCCTAGAGCTTGGATGGACAACAACTCCATGTGGAACAGACCTGTTCACCCCAACTGCTCTCTTGGGACTCAACAGAATTTACCCGGCCTTTGGGCTCGGACTTTGACTAAGATGTGAATACAAAAGTCAACATGGCTATTTCCGCACACAGACTTCAATGCGGTACATACAAACTCTCCTTCTCATCCTTCAGTAATGTCTCCGATCTTTGGTGACGCACGTTTCCACCATTGCTTTAGACACAAACATACATGAACTCTGTCTCTTTCAACAAACTTTAATCTACGTCTTCACACAGGAACACTTTCAACGACTAACTCTTTCTCTATAATAGTCATACAAACGAAGATGATCAATAAAGTTGTTATTAAGTGGGGGGGTTTTTCTTCCTTTGAAGATTGTAATGCTGGGTATGGGGCAGCCAAACCAGCTGCCAACATTGCCCCGCTTTTTTATTGAAACCAACCGAGAGCTCTTTTTAGTATCCTTGCTGTTCCCATAAGTGCAATTGTCTGGATCTCTTTTGCACTTGGTTCATCAGAAATATTAGTTAGGTAGGACTTCAGGTTCTTCTTCATAAGCCCTGTGGCACCTATAATAACTGGTATGATTGACATCTCCCTAAGATTCCAGTTTCTTTTTCATATCATACATGAGACCTTGATATTTGGTCTGTTTCTCCCTTTCAACTCTGTTCAGACTTCCGTCATTAGGGACACTCACTTCAACCAAGGTTGCAACTCTCTCTGACTTATTCCATATCAGGTTTCACAGCAACATTTTCAAGGTAGGTGGCTGTAGGGATTACATGGTCATAATATCTGGTATATAAGTCATTGTGTTCTATTTCTACAAAATTATTAAATAAGTATAAAACCAAAGAGGAAGCAAATAAGAGACGGTTACTTGGCAATCTTTTTTTTTTTAAGTATTGTGTTGAATGTAGAATTTGGACTCAAATACATTTTCGTGGCCTTTGAACAAGGATCAAAGTGTAATTTCTGTTTTGTCCAAAGATAGTAACAATAATATTGTGGGGTCTGCATCTGCGCCAATTGTCCATACAATGGAAGTAATTTCAAACACATCACCAATATATAACAGATGATGGGCACAACTGTGGAATTTCCACGAGTTTGTAAGAAAAATTTTTGTCTCAAAAGACGAAAAAATAATTCTTTGTGTTTATTTCAAATTTATTTTATCGTGGAGTCTATGCCTGTGCCGGATGTCCATAGAATGAAAATATGTTATAGACTCCTTTTAAACACGACAAAAATATACAACAGATGAAAGACACAATTGCAGAATTTCTATGGGCCTCTTTAACCAATATAAAGACATGTCATGTTTGTGTTTTTTCTTTTACTTGGGAGTCACCACTTATCAAGGCCCAAAGGCCATTCGAGGATAAGGGTTAAGGAATGTAAGGTGGTGGTGCAGTGATCACTAATGGTGTAAGTTGGGCAGAATTTTATCATTAATGGGGATGGCTTAACAAGAACTTGTTTACATTGGATTTGAAGGCTACCATGTTATATTCAACCAGGAAGCATGTCAGCAGAACAGTGTTCCAAAGGCGTGTAGTTCTGGGAAGAAGCTTTGTTCATGGAATCTGTGTTTAAATTTAGGCACAGATAGAGGGTGGGGAAAATCATGTATAGTGATTTTAGCTAGTTGAGTGTTGTTTGTGTAAGTTTGGCAAGTGGGGACCATAGATTGGAGTTGAGATGAGCACTTACCATGAAAATAGCAATAGAGCAGAGACAGGATCGTGACGTCTCTTTTGTGGGAAAGAGGTTGCTGAGAGAGAAAAGTTTCAAAGCCGGTTTTGAACTCTATCAAGGCAGGATAAAGCATGCTAAGCTGCTCCTGTCCAGATATGGCAAAAGTACTCCATTTTAGGGTGTACTTGGCTCTTATACAGATAGAGGATTGCATTGGAAGTGAGATATTTACTGGGGCAGTAGAGTGATCCAACCATTTTTCCAGCAATCCTAGCAACCGATTTGATGTATGTGTTTCATTTCAGATCAGGAGTAAAGGTCAGTCCAAGAAGCTTGTCAAAACATGGAGCTTCCTCAAGACAACAGGCATTCATTTCAATTGGGACGTGATGTTATAGACTCCTTTTAAACATGACAACAATATACAACAGATGAAAGACACAATTGCAGAATTTCTATGGGCCTCCTTAACCAATATAAAGACATGTCATGTTTGTGTTTTTTTCTTTTACTTGGGAGTCACCACTTATCAAGGCCCAAAGGCAATTCGAGGATAAGGGTTAAGGAATGTAAGGTGGTGGTGCAATGATCACTAATGGTGTAAGTTGGGCAATGATCACTAATGGTGTGAGTTGGGCACTAATGGTGTAATTTCAGAGCGATTATGATAAAAGGACAGAAGTTTGGTTTTCGATGCTTTAAAATAAACCAACCATGACCCATTGCACCATGTTCTCAAAATCAGAAGAGAGAGAATCAGAAAGATTTTGGTTATTGCTGGCCTTTGAAGTGTTGCCATAGATTGCCGTGTCGGCTACATAAATGTCTACAAATGATCTAAGAATGTGATTTGGGAGATCATGATGAAGATCAGGAAGAGGATGGAACCCTGAGAGACACCAGCGTTAATACAATGAGTTTCTGGTTCCTGCCCATCAACGATTACTCTATTAAGCCTGTCAGAGAGAAAGTATCACCTTTCACATATTTTTTTTAAGAGATCGCTCAATTAGCAAAGACGGTGATTGCTTATTAATCTGATGTGGTCAATGTCAGTAAAGATTCTGACTTTATTTTAAAATGAATTATTCTAAGTTCATAAATCAAATTATGTCATTTCATTGACTTAAACAATTTTAAATAAGTACAATTTTAAATAAGTACGATTTTAAATAAGTACAATTTTAAATAAGTACAATTTTAAATAAGTACAATTAAAAGTGCATTTAATTGACTTAAACAATTTTAACTATGCACAATTTTAAATAAGTACAATTTTAGATAATTACGATTTTAAATAAGTACAATTTTAAATAAGTATAATTTTAGATAAGTACGATTTTAGATAAGTACGATTTTAAATAAGTACAATTTTAAATAAGTACAATTTTAGATAAGTACAATTTTAAATAAGTACGATTTTAAATAAGTACGATTTTAAATAAGTACGATTTTAAATAAGTACGATTTTAAATAAGTACAATTTTAAATAAGTACAATTTTAAATAAGTACAATTAAAAGTGCATTTAATTGACTTAAACAATTTTAAATATGCACAATTTTAAATAAGTACAATTTTAGATAATTACGATTTTAAATAAGTACGATTTTAAATAAGTACAATTTTAAATAAGTACAATTTTAGATAAGTACAATTTTAAATAAGTACGATTTTAAATAAGTACGATTTTAAATAAGTACAATTTTAAATAAGTACAATTAAAAGTGCATTTAATTGACTTAAACAATTTTAAATATGCACAATTTTAAATAAGTACAATTTTAGATAAGTACGATTTTAAATAAGTACAATTTTAAATAAGTACAATTTTAAATAAGTACGATTTTAAATAAGTACAATTAAAAGTGCATAATTCTTTTATTTATTTCAACAATGCTTAGCTTTTACAGTAAGAAAACAGAGAATATTGTTTTAAAAACATAATTAAATAATTTTGAATGAATAATGAAGACATCTGATTTATTTGAAGCATATTAAGCTGATAAGGACAGTTATATTTGCAGACGACGGAAAAGTCATTTTAACACACATTTATTGTTTAAAAAGGATAATTATTTTTAACAGTAAATTATACAGACTGAGGTAGAAAATGTCATGGAATTTTCATTGGCTCTTGCTAGTTTAAAAGAATACTATTACTGGCTCTAACTAGCATTATCACATTAGTTGTGGATCTGTCTTTGGCAACCAGTCGAACAACATAGGAACTGATTTAAATAACCTGACCCTTCTTTCTTGGAGTGGAGTATGTTCCAGTTCAGTCCTCAGAGGTGCATGCTCCCAGTAATTACTTCCTCTTTTTGATATTGATTCGTTTATAATCCAATTTGATTGGCTATAGCAATTCTCTAACCAATCAACAAACACTTGATTTTGGTGAGCTGGATGCAAAAGGTCTTTTCTTGCCCTCTTTTGTGAGCTGTGTGGTGTGGCGGAGCCAACATTGAGAAATGTCACTCCCTATTTTTGAATTTGATTGCCAGCCGGTGAACATCCAACTTCATCTGTATTAAACACATTCAAGGGCTGCCTAAACCAATGTTAAATGGGCATATTTAATTATTAAATTAATTACTTCATTAAATCATACCGTATTTCTGGACGAATACTTAACATAATCAAACCCTTCTCAGACAAGAGCTAAATCCAAGTTATCCTCGATGGCCATACATCTAAACAACATATTAAGGTGGATGTGTCTCAGGGGTCCACTCTTGAACCTTTATTATTTCTGATATTCATAAACGACTTCCCTGATAAAATTTTCTCCTTTATAATAGACAAATAGACTTTGGAATTTCCTTCCTTTTTCCTGTTTTCCCGATTATACTAACATGCAGAAGTGTAAATGTAATGTTAACAAACATCTAGCTGCTCAACTCTTCACAGAGCATTGTAAACATGATACCAAACAGTACTCCTTTACATCCACATATCAATACGTCTTGCTTGGAGTGAAAAAAAGTAATTAAAAAATTTTCAATCAGTAAAAATTATTTAGTGTTGCAAGACACTCTATGATATACACACATATTATCATTTATCTCAGTTTGGTGTGCTTCTTCTACATGCTTTCAGCATCTTACCAACTAAGTGACAATTTACTCGTTCATTTGGCAGAATCACTTCTGTGTTATTGCTTAATTTATGAATAAAATGCCTTGAAAACAAATCCACCTTTAAAACTGGCCATAACTGTCGTTAATTGGTTATTTAAAATGGGAATGATTTCTCTGCTCAATCTGTTTGAAATAAATCGTATTTTTAATTTAGTGCAAAATGTAACTTTGTGTCTATTTCTCTTGGCCATTTCTATAGTTTGTTGGTCCCCTCCCCCCAAAGGGAGGTGGGCCTGTACATTCACCCTTGTCCATTTGTCCGTTTGTATGTCCACACTTTTAGCAATAACTACGTCTTGGAATTTTTTGAAATTTTTGCACAAACATTAAACATGATATGAGTAAAAAAAGTAACAGGACGGATTTTAAGGGAAAACTCCGGTTGACTCCTAGGGGTGCCTTTTGGGTTAAAATCGCTAAAATTGATACTTTTGTGTTTTAAAAAAATTGATGCCTTAGATTTTTATAAAACCTTCTGAAAAGTTGTAACTAACTATTTTTTATATAATTTTGTTTGTCTATACTTTGCGATAACTCTTGGGTGTGTCGCAAGGGCTCTTTTAAGACTAATAAAAACACTCCATTTTTTGGACTATTTTACTATATTTGTCCAAAATTTTCTGTGTATGTCTATTTAGCAGTTTTGCATGGTGCTGAACTCAAATTTAAATATGTTAAGGCCTTGGGGACTTTTGGAGCTAAATAGATAAATGATAGATTTAGTCATTTCTTTTTTTGCATGGTGTAGAACTCAAATTTACATATGTTAAGGTTTAAAACTGCACTGTTTGTTCATTTTCACCAGGATTTGACGTCCCCTACAGACTTTTGGGGCTAAATGGGAGAGAGGAAAATGCTGAACTTAGTCATTTTTTATGCCTCGTTCACTGTGAACTCACGAGGGATCATGCATGCTTCACTTGTTTTCTAAGATTTTTGTTCTGATTTGAATGCGCAACCAACTATACAAAACTGTCGGTTAAAATGCTGTTCTATTTGTGTTTCTCTTGTGATAAATTTGTGCAATTGGATGAATGGCCTTTATTGGTGATCTTACTTTCTTGTTCAACAGAGCCTCAGCCGTTGAACTGGGTTCTGCAAAGTCAATGTGAAAACATAACTAGGAAGAATCTTGAATAGACCAAGAAAAAGTTTTATTTATTTGGGAGATTTTGCTGCTAATTGGCATTTTGTACAGTTCAGATCTTCTATTTGCTTGTCTATGTTTGGCCAGTAGACATAGCTACATGCTAACGCTTTCATCTGGTTAATTCCCTGATGCTCAAAATAAAATTATTTTAATACGCAGTTTTGTAATTTTAATGGTGCAAACACACATTCTTCAAACAGAATGCACTAATTAACCTCAGACGATGATGATTGAATCTGAAAAAAGGTAGAAGAATTTTGCTTTGCATACCTCAGGTCATTTTCTACGGTGAAAGTGCAACACTGCGTTGAGTAAGGGGATCGGAAGCTGCAGCCTCATTGATCCTTTGTGAAATATTTAACAAAGAGTTATTCCCCTTTAAACATTATTTTTCCTAGATGGAAATCTGTTCCATCTACCACTGTTAGGGTTACAATTACTTAAAAGATGCTTGGTCCTTGAAGAATAACAATATGCTGAAAAGATATAAGACCTTTATTCCAATTATCATCAACGATCATAAAGTGACCTATTCGATATCTGATTAAGCGAAACGTTTTGCAAAGAATTTTGCTTCAAAATGCGCTCTTTGACATTGGGGCCACCAAATCCCTGAATTTCATCCCATAACTGTGAATACTCTTAGTGATATTCATGCATACATTGCTGAACTCATAAGAAATCCTGATGTAAGCAAGGCAACTTGTCCTGACAAACATTCCAGCCATTATACTTCAGAATCGATTACCTAAACTTGTTCCTATGCTAACAAAAATATGCAATCATTGCTAAAGGAAAAACACATTGCATCGATTAGAAAACTTTGTTGATCTGTGCAGTATTTAAAAAAACTGGTGATCAGTCGTCTGTGTCTCCATACAAACTGATCACCCTCTTCCATATCATAAGCTACTGGAATCGTTATTAAATCAAGCAATTGTCAACCTAATTCCTGACAAGCAATACAGATGTCGTCCAGCAAGGTCGGTTGATAGTGTACTAACTGTAACATCCCATAAATTCAGCAAATCTCTTGATAGAGGTTTGTTTCCAGTATAATAGCCCATAACATATCAAAGGTCTTTGATTAAGTTTGGCACAAAGGTTTGCTTCACAAACTTGCCAGCTATATGATACCTAGCAATGTCTTTGCAATCACTGAATCCTACCTTTATTATAGTTTTATATCTAATTGTTGGTGGACAGAGGTTGATTAGCATATGTTAGATTAAACTGAATAAAAGAAGGAACATAATTCACATTTTTTCAGGGGACCGAATTCGATTAATATGAATTTGATGTTGTGAACGGCACAATGCAGAGAAAGAGAAAAAAGAAAAGGGAAAGAAAATAATTAGTAAGCTGTGAGCTGGCTTAATCTTGATTGATGCAACAATTCGATTATTTTTATTTAATTAATTATCTTTAACGGTTCCATTGAAGTCCAACTGAAAACGCTTCCCTAGTAGATTCTTAATCCCAATTTTGAGAAGTACTTTGTTATATTATTGATTACAAGAAAACAACAACGAATAAAAATAGTTACAAAGAAAGTTTCATTACTCAGCTTAATTGCTATTTAGGTTTGACTTTTTAAATCCGACAAGATAACTTTATGTGTTAGATGATATTTCCAACTCTGAGTTTAGCGTTTTGGCTGACACGATATCACTGATTTTTAGAGTTGGTCGTATTTGCTAGTTTTGTTGATCTTAGACTTGTATATCTGTGGAGCCACTGCTAAAAATGCTCTTGCACTTTGCTATAGAACCAAAAAACAAATTATCCAAGGAGGTGGGAGTAGCGAGGGGAGGGGGACAAGACTTACAAAACTAGTCTCGATCCACAACACTGATCTTTGCTTTCTCCTACATACATGCCCGAAACTGATGGAGCCCAGGATCTGCCGTCGATATTGTTGCAATTTGTTGCAGTGGTTTTGTTGCTTTGTGTTTTTTATGCTGTTCTTATTGTTCTTTTCTCTGCTGGAATAGAAGTGATTTTTATATTTAAAACAAATAGATGAAACTAAAGATTACTTCAAAAAAGACGAAAATAACTCTGCAAAGAAAAAAGGGGGAAGATATTTATCGCCATTTTTAAATGAATGCGACCGTTGAGAGTTTGATATCTAATTGATTATGATAAACAACATATAGAATGGTTTAAAAATCGATATTTTCACAATTTCTTATCCTCTCTTAAAATAACCCTTATCCACATGAGATGTAAGTCATCCGTACCTCATTCAAAAATGTAAACGTTTAAATAATGTATAAATTTCAGTCAGCAACGCGTGTTTGCATATTGCTCTAGTAAATTCTCAAAAATGAATGAAGGAATCCTTGTTGGGGTTAACACTTGATTTCTATATGAAATACAAAGATGTTTGAGTGTTCAATCAAGATTATTTAGTTAGTAAAGCATATTACAGTAGGGTAAACACTTGCTACTAGAACTCACACATAACGTCCTCATCTCCCTTCTTTTTTTTTTTTTACAAAGGAGTGTAGAGGACTGGTGGATATATTATATATATCCACCAGTCGTACAAAATAGGAAAAATGAATTATTTTGAGGAAGAAACGAACAACGAGTTTATTGAAATAAATGAAATAAAATTTATTTCATGAAGAAACAAATAAAAGAAATGGTACAGCACATGTTTGGTTTGGCGCGCATCTCTCACTGTTAACTGGTGAGAGGGAAAGTCTATTGTTGTAGAGAGAGAGAGTGAAAAAGTCAGTCCAGGCCATGGAGAGAGAAAGTGTGTAAGGTGTACGTACTGTCAGTAGACTCTTGCCCCACACATAGTAGCAGGGGATGTGACGCGTGCGGACGTGTGCCCCGAGAGGGAGCGGTTGGTCTGTCGACCGCTCAGTTCGGAAGCCGAATCAAAAAGAAGGAAACAGCTCAGATTTCTTGCTTTTGTAGTTGTTTCCGGTGGTCTTTTGCGCATGTGTGGATTTCCTTTAAAGGGAAGTGACGTTGCCCATGTGTGCGTACATGTGCGCGTATGTGTGCATACATGTGTGTACGTTAGCGTGTGTGTGTGTATGCACGTGAATGTGAGTGTATGTACATGAACGTGAATATATGTACATGTGTGTACGTGCGCATGTATGTTTGTGTGCGTGTATGTGTATGACAAGAAAAGTGGCTTGAGATGTGAATGCGTGTTTTGTGTGAGACTAGAACAGGCTTGCGCAGGAGTCACCACTTATTAAGGTCCGAAGGTCACATGATGATAAGAATTAATAGATGATGGTAGTAGTGCAATAATGTATATAAGGTGGAATTTGGATTATTTAAGGGGACGTCTCAACAAGAACTTGTTTACATTGGACTTGAAGGTTACCATATTGTAATCGGCGAGGAAGCAGGGCGGTGTTTCACAGGAGGGCAGTTCTAGAAGAGAAGTTTTGTTCATTGAATCTGTGTTTAGATTTAGGCACAGATAGTGTGGGTAAGTTGTTGATAGTCGTTGTAGCTAGTCAAGTGTTTTTTTTGTGAAAGCCTGGCAAGGGGGATCAGAGATTGGAGCTCAGACGAGCACTTGCCGTGAAAATAACAACTTAAATTACAGGACTACTTTCTATGTAGGATACCCGAGTGTTCAACCAAGATTCTCTTCGACCTCTCAAATGTTGAGTTAGTAAAGAGATGAAAAACATGAAGTTTCCTCTCCTTATACAAGGTGAGTCACGGGAAACGGATGATTTTAAGGAAAACAAAACACTGCAAATATTTCAACAAAACTTTTATAATGTACATAATAACATTTACTAAACTATGCCATTGTTGAATATTTAGAAACAAGGAGCGTTCTAAAAAACATCCGTTTCCCGTGACTCACCCTGTATATAACCACTTAACTACGTCTTTCTTTTGATCGCTTAGTCTATTGATCGCTTAGTTTTACTAGATTCCAGGATAAGAATTCCTCTGGTCTGGTGGAGTATCTAGCACAGCTATTACTTGATGTAACATCACTAGGAAAAGAAGCACGATTCTTCATATGAGCCAGTGTATAGCTGTGTTGAGGAAACTTTATTTGGTCCCCAAATATTGTGTTATTTTGAATATTTGTTCAGAGTTTACTTGTAGCGTGAAGTATCCCCATGTGGAGCTGTGCTGACAAACAGTTGTTTGTGTAGCGCAAAAAAATGGTGTCTAGTAGATCATTCAGAATCCAATACTGAAGAGCTATAAAATAAACAAGTTGTGGATTAACATATTTATCTGCATCCAGCTATTGTGCATTGAGCTCTGTGGCAAAAAAGAGATCACTGGGTCCCACTTAACATAAATGCACGGCTCTTTATAAAATGATAGAGTGCTCTAACCAGCTGACAATGCGAATATATAACCATGATAGACGTGTTTACTATATAACGGAAGCTGATGGAACTGGAGTAAGAATTATTGGCATCTGAAAAAGTGGTTAGGTTTAGAATCTCAGCTTGAATAGGAATTCCTGTTCTAACCATACTGAAGAGCCACAAGACAAACAGTCTGTGAATGAACATGTGCAGATGAGAGATAGAGAAAGTGTGTGTGTGTGTGTGTGTGTGTGTGTGTGTGTGTGTGTGTGTGTGTGTGTGTGTGTGTGTGTGTGTGTGTGTGTGTGTGATCCATCTTTTACATTTGGCGAGAGAGAGAGGGAGAAAGAGAGAGAGAGAGTTGTAAAAGTTACCAATCCAAGAAAGTTTGAGATACATATCATATAACTGGATCTAATTGTTCTACTCCAAAGCAAATAATAAAACTTGTCCAAATAATTTCCTTGTCTGAAAATATTACGTCTTATTTCTTCAGCTTTCGGCTAACTTTAGTCATCTTCTGAGAGAATTGCAAACATAGACATTGATTGTTATATTCATAACGTTTTAGACTAGTGGTCTCCAAATTACAGCCAACAGACCAAACCTGGCCCGCCAAAGTCTTTAAATTGACCTCTGGAACTCTTATGGAAAACATATAAATATTCAAGAAAAAATTTTTATATGTAAATGTGTGAAAATCGATGGTTTTTCTTTTTATTCAGAAACTGATTAAAAAAATGAGGTTTTGGAGAGTCAGTTTTCATTAAAAAGCAAAGCTAATGGGCAAAGCAGTTGTCGTGGTTTCCACCAAAAGAAACCGCTCACAAAAAAGGATCCCAATTCAAAACGTAAAAACCACAGCCAACGACCCTTCAACAAGTACTTTGACGTGAATAATTATCCTGTGGAACCATGAATAGTACAATTCTCACTAGAATAATATTCACAACTTTCCCAGCTTCAATTCTTATGACACATGAATATAAACCTCAAACAGATGACTCCTACAGTACTTTAAGGACACAAAACAAACACAAATCAAGAATGAAAGTGACGACCAGCACTGCAAGCCTCAGTGTCTACAACTATGTCCACTGGACGAGTTTAAATACAACGGTTTTCTTTCAACAAATGGTCAGTCACAGTTAAATCGCCGCATGGCGAGGTTGGACCTGTCAGCAGTCCGCCCCAACTCAGCAGCAGCAGTTATGTCTACACAGAACAGTTCAGACTATCTCCCTGACAACGGCCAAACCCAGTAGTAGCAGCAGTGACCACTTACTGTCAACGCGCTCAATTCCCGGCAGCCTAGCTTCTCATTAGCACGCGTTTCCTGTAGCCACTGGAGATGACCTCGTAGCTGTGCCAGTTCAAACACCAGCTGGACTCCAATCCGCAGCTTGAGACCTCTTACCACCATTCAGTTTCTTTTTGAACAAAAATAAACCTTAACGAATTTACATTCATTCATGACGGTACCTACTACGTTTGCCATCTATTCTTTGCCATTGTCGTTTTTTCATATTTTTCTTGCCTGTGTCGTCTTTTAGCTGTAGGGTCGATTGCCACCGACACTCGGCCCTGCAACACAGTATAAAACACATGCAGGTCATTTTTTATTATATCATTTTTTGGGGTCGGTGTAGTTCTAAAAAGTAAGCAGTATGCCCATACCTGTTCTAAAACTTTGGAGGCTTCTGTTTTAACCTCCGAGCTTCTGCAGGTGCACCAGGTGAGTAAATAGGCATGCGAGACGAGCTAACATGAAAAAGACACTATGATAATTTGTATAAGCTACTCTCGTTCTTGTTCGTTCAGATTACTCTTTTTTCTTCTTCCGTTTTCACTTCTGCCTTCAGCATCAAGTGGAAACGGGACGCATTCAAATCAATCTTACGGGAACTAGCTGGTTCTGATAGAAACAGCTGTTTGCTAACACAAAAGCAAAACAGTTCTTACAGAGACAATACACAGAGATGACAAAGAGACATCAATAACAAAAACAGACAAGATGAATTAGGTGGTTCTATGAAATGAAAAGGTAAAACCTTATTTACCTGAATCAAACTAGGAAAAAGATAAATTTAAAACAGGAAAAGCAGAGTAAAGCATTATATAGGAGTGGGGAATTAAGAACTATTATCATTGGCTGATGCCAACGGATATGTCTCCATAAGTTTTTAAGGTTTTCACTTTAAAACAAAACTAAAGAAAATATCTTGCAATGTTACATACATAGATAAATACTTTCAAGGGGGGGGGGGGGCGGCCTGACACGTCTGAAGTCAGGGCAAAATTGCTATCTGAGTCAATATGATGCGAAATCTGAAATTGGCAGTGCATGTTAAAGTTGGAGTTATCGAACTTGGTGGCCTTCTTCTATATATATAGTTATGTCCCTTGTCTCGAGTGGATATTCAATATGGCATCCGACCAACAGTAACACCTGTTTATCCTACGACATGGAAAGTTCTAAGTGAACTAACAGTGAAGACTGTGCATGATTGAAGATCCTCATTGATTCATTTAGAAAATTTATATTACGATTAAAAGTTTTATGTATTGATTTGCTTTTATTATTGATATTATTCATTGCCCAGATAATATGACTAAACAAATGAGTATTGTCTTCAGGATTTCAAAATAAGCAAAAATAAGCAAAAAAAAAAACAAAAAAAAACATGAAAGTGAAAACTGAATCTCATACAGGATTCGAACCTGTGTCTAGAAGAGGAACCGCCTAACATGGACGTCGTTTTATCTTGAATCACGTGGCTAATAATCTGTATGTTCAGAGAAAGTCGAAATTGTGCAACTAACTCATACCCCAAACTTTGCCAGAAATCTTCATTTATGATTTTACTAACACTTTAACCATACCTCCTTGTTGTATCAGCACCGAAACACGGTGAACATTTTTATGTTTTAACATTCGGAATTTTTTTACAACAAAGCTTCAATCTGTTATTCCTCCATGTAAGATATTTACAGCAAGAACTCGTTTTCCTGCTTTATGTGCTTAGTATTGTAAGAAATTATTCAATCAACATACAGACCCTAACTGCCGTTGTGTTGATCGGTTTCATTGGTCAGGTCTGACTGGATATGTCACGTGCCTTTGGCAAGAAATTATGTTTCCTTTTTTCAGATTTTTCAGTACCTTCACAAACCAGCAACGACGAAGAACTCGTTTTTTAGTATGTCTCTATAAGGAGGCTTTGGTGCTAACTGTAGTGCTTTCTTGACTTCTATTCTCAGCCATGGATTAAGAAAAGAACATTTGAAAATGCCTGTTTTTCAGGCTCACTTAGAAGACAATGTGTCTTTAACTACATTATTATGAACTTATTCGATATGCAGCCAGTGTGTGTAGCTACCCCCACTTTGGGGCCATGAGGTCCTATGAAAAATGGCTAATCTCAACTTTACCTGCATCAGACTTCGACAACATCACAGACTGTAAAAAGGACTACTATAGCTTCATTAGACGCGAATTACCTGCTCCAAAGGCTGGACACAAGATTTCCTGTTTCCAATAAAGTTTCTGTTGAATTTTAAAGGTAGGGTTTTTTGTTTGTGATTATTTCGTTTCTTGCCTTCAGCTGAGAGCTTCGATCATGCTAGATAAATTTGCCATCTTGTCTTGAAATAATTTCTAACAGCATCAAGTGAAATTTCCATGAACAGAGTTTCTTCACAAGAACTTTCCATCTGTGGAACGCATTACTATGAGACTGTTTCCCTGTAGGCTATAACATGTTCGTTTTCAAATCCTATGTCAACAGATTCGTGTCATGAAACATTTGAAGCCCATTCCATTACTCATCCTTAATCCTTTTATAAGGTTTTTCATCTCTCGAGTGACAATCATTCTTATCTTATTAACCCTTATCCACGGGTGGCTCTTGGCCTTGATAAGTAATAATTTAATAGTGATAAAACCACACAATCTAAATAAATATCTTCTGAATCTCGTTAAGCAAACAACACACAAAGCAAATCTTAATTTTTACTTATCAGGAGAAACTGGATATTAGATTTACTTTTGGCAGCTTTTTTCACTCTCGCTCACCTTATTTTGTCCTGTAGTTCTCACATTCCATAAACGATGTTGCTGACAAAGGAAAAATTGCTTTTTTTGAAGGTAAGAATCTATTCCATCTAACACTTAATAATTTTATGTTCCTTACATCAAGTGGGTTCATACCTTGTCTGGAGCGATTTCACACACACACACACACACACGCGCACACATATATGTATATATACATATATATTAAAGAAACGATGAGATATAAAAATTATACATAATTTATTATATCAGAGAGAATAATAAAGAAAATTAAAAGAGAAAAGTTAAGAAAAAAAAAGAAACCTCTTTAGGCCATAGCATTTCAAAGCTATTTAACATATTTGTTTGTTTCCCTTAATATTGTTGAGCTTTTCTTAACTTGATAAGTTTTGCTTGTTAACGATTTAATGTCAATTTCATACTCCTAAATGTTTATCGTCATCAAAATCCGTGAAATCGCCCGGGAGGAAGCTTCACGTGCCTCCATGCAGTAACTTAGTCCAAAATATATGTTCTTCTACATTACACTGTAGAGAACCTACTCTTTCTTTCATAAAATTATTTTATATAAACTTCTTTCCAGTTAACGAAAAAAAAACATTAAGAAATTTACGTGCGAAGTTTGAACCTACAGAATACATCATGCAAAAAAAAAACATGCTATCAACTTACCCACAGTAGAATTTTTACAGCTCGTTGTTCTATCATTTTTGCTAAGCAACAACATGGAAGAAAATGGCTTTACCGATGATAGATAAACTAAAATAACGGTTTCGATTATCGATTATCAGTAATTATCGGGAGTAATCTGAGATAAAACTTAACTAAAATCACCCCAGACTTATACACTAATGGTTTGTAAATTTTAAAGAAAATCTGGTATTTTTTACGACCTGCCCCAGCGTAGTATAAACATCCCTAACTACCCCATGTTAAGAAGGGATTTCGGAATAAACACACTCGCAACGCCCAATGTTAAGAACAGCTTTCGAGGTTGGGGGTGTTTATTCCAAAAGCCGTTCTTAACATAGAGAGGTTGGGGTGTTTATCATATGCTGGAGCACGTCGTAAAAATTTATTGAAAATCTGTTCAGCTGTTTCAGAGTCTATAAGAAACGAACTCACTCACACACACACACACACACACACACAGACAAGGTTGCATTTATATAATTGTAGAAATATATAGAGAGAAAGTAGGAGAGAGGGGGGAAAAGAAATAAAATACAAGATATCAGCACAATATAAGTGGATGCATAGGTAGTTACAGCAAAGATTTCTTTATTGATGAAGAAATTTATTGGCCCCTCGAATATTACGGGTGGCTTGGTGCGACTGTGCCATTTTGTTTGGGACCGTGCCGGCGGTTTTTGGCTACAATATTTACATGTAATGTTTGGCTTTGCTAAAAGAAACTTTTTCTTTTATTCCCAAGAGAAACTACAAGGCGTTGTGATCGTTAAGTTTCATTTATTTTTTCTTCATTTTTTTTTTTACTTTTTAAAATGTTTTTAATCATGCTTGAAATTTGGTAAGGGTCCAAAATTGATCTCAATCTCTTTTCAAAACTAATCAATATAGTTTGTTGCATAATTGATTTTGTTGTATTTTGGTTCGTTTCCTGACTCTTTAGCTCGCTATCTGCACCAATCTATTGTTATCTAAACATTTATCTCTCCCTCTCCCTCGTCACACAACATACGCACACACACACACACACACACATACATATGCACACACACATATATATTTGAATTTCTAGTCTATTCACATCTATCTACGCATGAGTTTTTGCCAAGATGAATCGATATTTGTAACAACCTTTTAATTAACTGTTTAATTTTTATGTATTGTAGTTAACTCCCCTTGATTTTGACCACCTTTTTAATCAATATGGCGGTCGTATGTGGTTTTTGATCGTTGTTTTAGGATTCACTATGCATTTAGATAAAGAATTGAGTTTAATAATTAATGATAATTATTAAGATATTCGTAAGAAAGACATTTCTTGAGATTTGGTGGTGTGTTTGGGGCGGAATTTTGAACTATATATTGAATTTGTTTCTTTTGTGTCGTGCACTTACGATATTTATGAGTTGAAAATTTTTTTTTTATTTTGATGAGAATCAGCATTAATGAATTTTATGATTCATCATAAAATCTATATGCCTATAAAAGTGAAAGTGTCTGTCTGTCTGTCTGTCTGTGTGTGTGCCTGCCTGTGTACATTTCCCTACACAATAACTCTCTCAAATTTTCATTCTACAGACTCGAAATTTGATATACAGGGTATTGAGATTTGGGAAAATCTTTGTTATCCATTGTCGGCGAGCAATTTGGCTGTTAATGGGTCAAAGTTCAAGGATTTGCCCTTTGAGAACTCTACCAAACTCCTCCGCCAATTATGGATCTAAACACTTAAAATTTTAGATATGGGTTCCTTGGACGTGGATCAACTTAATAACTTGATTTGAGCCCAAAACAATAGATGTTAAGGAGTCATAATAGGGGTCAAAGTTTTTTTAAAAAATTGACCGCTGCGGTCTCTACCAAATTACTCAGACAATTTCTAGTCTACACATTTGAAATTTTACATAAAGTGTATTCAGAGATAGGGCAAACTTTTAATTGGTTTGGGTCGAAAACTTGAGTTACCAATATATAAATGCATGTATGTTTACATGTGTGCCTAGACTTTTGACAGAGGTGACAGATTTTCACAAGATCAGTATTGTTTTGAAGCTCGGCGTTTCAGACGACAAATACCGAAGAATTGGCTAAAAACATTAATTTCTTCACCTTCAGCTGGGCACTTTTCTACAGGGGAGGGGTCGCTTTTTAGCTGGTATTTTCAAAAATCATCTCCTCTTTTCGATTGTCTAGCCTTAATTTACACCTACGTCACTTCCAGTTTGGTGGTGGTCGTAACAGCAAAGATGTCACATTTTTTTCTCGTTCTTTTCCTCCTTCGTGGTACGGGGTCAAGCCTGCCTTCCTACTACCACTTTTTTTTTTTTTTTGCTCAACATCCCCCTCCAAACACCTGGGCAATTCCGGGCTCCCATGCTTGTTTAAAATAAATGTAAATAATCATAATAATACCATGGTGTAAGATCGTTAATTGTAACTTGATTTGAAAAATTCTTGAATCTCTCTCTCTCTCTCTCTCTCTCTCTCTCTCTCTCTCCTTCTCTGTCGCTCGTTCTGTGTGTGGGTGTATATATATATATATATATATATATATATATATATATATATATATATATATATATATATATATGTAGTCATTTATATATATATATATATATATAGTATATATATATATAGTCATTTATATATATATATATATTTATATATGTATATATATATATAGTCATTTATATATATATATATATATATATATATATATATATATATATATATATATATATGTATATATATATAAAGAAAGAAAATTAAAACTGTAAGTTGAACTTTGCAATCAAAATTTATTGTTCGACTGAATACTTCGAAAAACAATTCACAAAGTCTTATTCCATGGAGTTTCAAAGAATGCTATTCTTGCTATTCTTCTCCTCAGAGGACATAAAGAAAACAGCAAGAATAGGATTCTTTGAAACTCCGTGGAATAAGAACTTTGTAAATTGTTTTTGGAGTATTCAGTGGAACAATAAATTTTGATTGAAAAGTTCAAATTACAGTTTTAATTTTCTTTCTCTTATAATAAGCTCTACTCTCTATTACATATTGAGCTTTTTTATTCGGTGGTGATTAAACTTTCTGTATATAAACACTGGTATTTATATTAGTTTGAAGGTTACCATTGTGTATATCAGGTAAACACTATGAGGGGCGTGCAATAAGTAATGCCTCGGACCCACTTCCCATGGCAGTAGAGCAACGAAACTTGGCATAGTTATTCGTCTTTCTCTACATAGGAACCACCCAGAGTTATGCATTTCTTCCATAGTTTGATGCAGCTCTGGAGACCGTTTTTGTAGAACACCCCAGATTGGTCCTCCCATCATGATGTGACTTCAGAAATCAAGGCTACATCATCTGGGAAACGCTTTCCTTTCAAAAACAACTTCATGGCTGGGCAGAGGTGAAAGTCAGAGGGTGCAAGGTCAGGAGAGTATGGAGAATGGGGAAGGATTTCATAACCACACGCCCGTGCTTCTGATCTGGCGACATGCCAGTTGTGGACTGAAGCGTTGTCCGACAGGAGGAGGGTATCTTTGCTGATCTTGCCCCACCTCTTGATTT
Organism: Euprymna scolopes; assembly: GCF_053919585.1. NCBI lineage: Eukaryota > Metazoa > Mollusca > Cephalopoda > Sepiida > Sepiolidae > Euprymna > Euprymna scolopes. The sequence goes on from NC_136499.1 coordinate 70,348,529, forward strand.
TGCTAGCTTCCCTTAATTTCCTCAAAAGTGAAGCATAATAGGTTCCTGTGATTGTGGTACCCTTTGCCAGGAAATCTGTCATCACTACTCCGTCCTGGTCCCAGAAGACTGTGAGCATGACCTTGCCAGCAGAGGGCTGCACCGTTGCCTTCTTTGGAGGTGGTGAGTCCAAGTGCTTCCACTGCATTGACTGGGCTTTGGTCTCTGGATCATAGTGATGGACCCAGGTTTCATCTTGTGTAATCAGTCTTTTGAAAAATTTTGACTCATCTTCTTAGCACATCTCCAAATTCATCCTCGGGCAATCGATGTGTTCTCGCTTCTGGAATGGTGTGAGCAACCTGGGAATCCATCTGGCATTTGCATATGCAAATGGTCATGAATGATAGTTTCCACAGACCCTGTACTAATCTTGACATCTTGGGGTATTTGGCGAATAGTAATGCGCCGATCTTCCAAAATGGCAGCCTCAACTTGACGGACAGATGCATCATCAATGGCAGAAGAGGGGCGACGAAGTCTGAGAGCTGTTTCCACAGACTTCCGGCCATGTTAGAATTCACGATGCCAGCGTTTTACAAGGTCATATGATGGGGCATTATCAGTATAAGTTTCTTTCATTTCATCAAAAGTCTCCTGTGGTGTGCGTCCTTTCAAATACAAAAAACGGATCACTGCTCAACATTCAACAGGCTCCATTTCACACCTGACTCAGTTCAAACACCTGTAAAACAGAAACCACAATTAGTTCAGAGCTGTAATTTCCCACATAACCCGTAGAGATATAAATCATTACACATGCAAAATTTCAGCTAGATCTAACAACGGGAAGTGGGTCAGGGGCATTACTTATTGCACGCTCCTCGTACATCTCTTTGATTTCATTAATATATATATATATATATATATATATATATATATATATATATATATATATATATACTAGCAGGCCGCCCGGTATCACACGGTCGTAAAACACGCTTAATTATGATACTTTGATTGATGCAGATTTCGTATTTATTATTATATTATATTGGACCCAATATATAATAATGATTTAAAAAAATTTTTAAAAATGGCTCGTGCGCCACCACCGAGAATCGAAACCAAAACGTTGACCTTACGATTTATTTTTTCCTTTCACGTTAATGCATGGTCTATGAAGACATGCTTGCTGCAACGCTAAAAATTAAAACATGAACGACTAGCTATTACGTTACGCAAGCATATTCGTAATGGTATATTCCATATTTTTAATTTTCACACTTTTGAACTGATTTTCCCCGGTTAAATCCCCAAATATAAAGTTTCGCATGGGGTTGAATACTCTATATATTAAGTTTCATGTTTGTTAACCAAAAACTGACATAGGAATTTGGTAGGCATTTTTTTAAATAAATATGTATACGCATACATAAATTTATATAGAGAGAGGTTTGTGTTTACTATAATCGTTTTACGCAAATATTACGCAAGTATAAATCATTTAAAATATCTGCATTAATATAATTACACGTAATAGTTAACTAAAGATGATCATCCCATAAGAAAACCGAAAAAGCTTATAGGGAATTAATTAAAATGAATGTTTAACAGAATATGCAAATTAGCTAGACCTTTTGCAGATAAATGCCATTCAGTGGCCCATGTGTAACAAAGTTGTATTTTCTTTTTAAATAAATAGAAAAATAAATTTTTCATATGAATATAAAACCACAAAAAAACTAAATTTATAAGAGTTATACAGTCACTCACCCACACACACGCGCGCTCGTGCGCAAATAAACGAATGTTTATTCATTTCAATTTTCCCGTGCATTTTGCACAAAAATATGTTCTTCTAGCAACGGCATAATTTCAAATACACCCACACACCTTTTCTCACAACAACAAAAGTAAACTGAACATATTTCTGGCGAACGTAGTTGACGACAGTATCACGTGATACGAGCGACCAATGAGAAAATTTAGAAGATTGTCTTTTTAACGCTTTTCCAAAAACCAAAATATCAGCACTAGCAATCTTGTTTTGGAGCCAACCCAAAAAGTATTTAAACGCATTAAACATTCTTTCTCCTCTTCTTTTTCCCTTCTTCTCACTTCGATGTCACACGAGAACATGCCTCTCGTTTTCATAAAATCGTCGCTGTCAAAGCCGTCAAAACCATGATTACACACGCCACGCGGACACTCAAAAAAACTCACTTATGCACACACGCACCCATTCCGCACATTTTCTAATTAATAACAACGAATTACTTTCCTTATGAGACATTTGAATAAGGCGAACTTCGCCGGTTAAAACACCAACCTTAAAATAAGGACATTATTTTCACACAAGACTTTTACCTTCTAATCTTATTAATTCCACGAAGGACTTTCATCTAACATTCTAATCATAATGACTTCGAAAGAAATTTCACCGATCGGACCTTTGTTTATTCACCTTGTTGTTTTTGTTAAAAAAATAAATGCGGTGCATTTTAAACCAGAAGGAGATGTCATTTTGTTTTATTCTTTTTTTTTTAATTATTTTGTTTGGGGCAAGGAGATTTAATTCCACTTAAACTTCTTTTCCCCTACAGAGTATAGATCAATAGATATATATTAGCGATGGGACAATTCCAATATTTTTCCCGATTCTGATACAATTATCGATTCCGTTTTGAATTTTTGATTCCAATACAATGACCGATTTCGATTCCAACTCTTTAAAAAAAAAACCTCTTAATATGTAGTTGTAAAGGTGATATTTTTATTTTCTTTTGAAGATTACCATAGCAACTCATGTATTATAACGCATATAATTTTGCAAACGTAAAACATACATTTTTGAAGTGATTTATAGATTTTAATTTTACTGATAGTTTAAAATCAACAAATATTTTTCTTTTTAACTTTAATGCAAACGCAATGGAAAATTAAGTTAGAAAAATAAAACCAAAGAGAAACACTTAAAGAAATCGTTTTGACCATCGAAAAATAGGCACTAATTTTTCCGATACGATTTCCGATTTCGATCCATCGTCACAACACAAATAAATATATATACATTAGAACCCCGGGATACGGCATTAAAATTAGTAACAAAATACAGTAAAAAAATATAATACATATATATATAATCAAATAACATTATAAATAACACCGTAAGGCAGGGCAAATGCCGGAACTAGGAACCGAAACAGTAGTATCTCACATCGCAACCTGAAAATCGCATCCTAGAACCACCACATCCCGGGGTCCTATTAAATATATATCTCTTTATATATATATATATATATATATATATATATATATATATATATATATATATATATATATATATATATATATATATATATATATATATATATATAAAGAACAAGTAACACTTTGAAAATGTGTTAAAAACATTTACTTTTAAAAACGAGCACAAAATAAATGGATAGTCCTTAATTCGCGGAGTTTCGAAGAAATACTTTCCTTCTAATCAGAGGGAAGAATTTAGCAAAATGCGGGATCGGATTTTGCTTGCAAGAGTATTTAATGAAACTACAAGTAAGTCATAGATCTTACATGGTAACAAATAGTGAAGCAGAGGGAATAGGATGAAGAAAGAGGTGATTTCACGTGAATGGATGGTTGTGCAAGCCTTTTCTAGTCACACACAAACACACGCGTTCACATTTCAAGCCATTTTTCTTGTCATACACATACACGCACACAAACATATGCGCGCACTACACACACGTACATATATTCACGTTCACGTACATACACTCACATTCACGCGCATACACACACACGCTAACGTACACACATGTACGCACACATACACCCACACATACGCACATATGGGCAACGTCACTTCCCTTTAAAGGAAATCCATACATGAGCGAAGGACACCGGAAAAAAACTACAAAAGCAAGAGACCTAAGCTTTTTCCTTCTTTTCGATTCGGCTCCTGACCTGAGAGGTCAACGGACCTACGGCTCCCTTCGGGGCGCGCTTCACGTCCCCTGCTACTATGTGTGGGGTAAGAGCCAACTGACAATACGTATATCTTACACGCTTTCTCTCTCCATGGCCTGGATCGACTTTCTCACTCTCTCTCTCTCTCTCTCTCTCTCTCTCTCTCTCTCTCTAACTCTCTTTCTCTCTCTCTCTCTCTCTCTCTCTCTCTACAATAGACTTTCCCTCTCACCAGCAAACAGCGAGAGACGCACGCCAACGTAAACACGTGCTGTACCCTTTCTTTTATTTGTTTCTTCATGAAATAAATTCTAGTTCGTTTATTTCAATTTAACGCGTTGTTCGTTCCTTTCTCAATTCAATTCCTTTTTCCTATTTTGTACGACTGGGGAATATATATAATATACCACCAGTCAGCTACAAACTAGTGACACCCGAACGTGAGATGAACACGCATTTCCTTCTATACCCTAGTCCACTACAAACTGGTGACACCCGAACGTGAGATGAACACGCATTTCCTACTATGGTACAAGTCCCGCAGCAAACTGGCGACCGACCGACGTGAAACGAACACGCATGATGACCCTACTTTTTTTTAATTAATTGTTTTGAGTGAGACGCGCATTTTATTTGATAAACAAAAAAATGAACTTTTCAACAGAGAAAGACAACAAGTGAACTACTACCGACAAGAATCTCAACAAGCAACAATGGCATTGAAACCCACTTTTCCTCTTTGTGCTAACGCACCTCGTTTTTCCAGAACTCTTTTCCTTCTCAGACAACCGGCTCATCATCCCCTTATTTGACTAAACACAAGCAATGTTAGCTATACAGACGGTGAGGAAAAAGAATTTCCCCATCATCAAACGAACAACAATGACGAAACCCCTCGTCAGACGCGGCAAAGAAAAATAAACACGGAGCTGTCGACTTCATACCGAATTTTTTAAAATTTGAGCTCGACAAACATTTTTCACGGTTTCCTGACATTACCCTGCAACAAACGCGATAAACTCACAACTGGAAGTTTTGTTGACAGCCAGCAACTGCACACCCACCGTTCAACGCAAACGAATGCGCAACAAGCGCCCATACAGGCAATGTACACACTACCGCAGACTCACTTGTGAAGATTCCTAGAATTGCACACCCACGTTAACACGAAGAAAAATTTCCCTTCCAAATGACAAATGCCTGAGGGAGTATCTATACACAGGTGATGTTACAGAGTCTTAGCTTTGTACGACAGCTAAGTCTCTCTCTCGGTTCAAAATGTTGAGATCCAGCAACAAGCAAGAGCAAGATAGCCAGCAACAAGTTAAACTGCAGACCAGCTTAATGCGGGTACTGGTCTCCCACTTTATGGTTTTTTAAATCAGAGATTCAACGGACCTACGGCTCCCTTCGGGGCGCGCTTCACGTCCCCTGCTACTATGTGTGGGGCAAGAACCAAGTGACAATACGTACATCTTACACGCTTTCTCTTTCCATGGCCTGGATTGACTTTCTCACTCTCTCTCTCTCTACAATAATAGACTTTACCTGTCACCAGCAAACAGCAAGAGATGCACGCCAAAGTAAACACGTGCTGTACCCTTAATAAATTCTAGTTCGATTATTTCAATTTAACGCATTGTTTGTTCCTTTCTCAATTCAATTCCTTTTTCCTATTTTGTACGATTTTGTATACCACCAGTCAGCTACACGGTAAAATCCAAAAATCTAAAATCCAAAAAAGTTGGTTTAATTAAATTTTATATATATATATATATATATATATATATATATATATATATATATATATATAAACAGATACTGGCAAGAATTGTAAATTTAAACTGAATTAAAGGAATAAATCATGAGATGGTCAACATCATAAACTTTGGAGTATAGACTTTTGTCATTATTTATTCACTATATATATATACATGTATATATATATATATATATATATATATATATATATATATATATATATATATATATGATATATATATATATACATGTATATTTTTGCATATATATATATATATACATTGATGTCACCACTTATGAAGGCCCAGACACCACTCGGGATAAGGGTTATTTTGTGTACAGTAATCAATGGGATAGTGTTGCAGTATTCATTAGTATTGGAGATTTGATAAAGTGTCATTACTTAAAGGGCCGGTGTTGAAGTCTATATACATGTATACATATATATACATTTATATATATATATATATATATATATATATATATATATATATATATATATATAACTACTTCATTTAATCATATAAATTAATATATGGAAGTATTATTTTATGCGTAAACTTTAAGTATTTACTTCAACAGTGCTCAATACATAGGTAGAGCTTGATAGTAAGTTATTAAAATAGATATGGCAATTAAGCTACACAGAATATTCCACATTTCATCCATGCTTGGACTCGCCAAGCATAAGCCTGACGAATCCTAGCGTGGATGAAACACAGAATATTCTGTGTAACTTAATTGCCATATACTTTTATAACTTACTACTTACTACATGTATATACATGTATATGTTGGTTGGTTGGTTGTTTTTGTTTTACGGCATATCAACCCCTTTTGGGTTATTTAATGCTGAATCCAAAGATTTTGAAGAAAAAATTTTTAATAGAATATATTTGTTATTTTCAAGTCGGTTTATATTTAACCCATAGTTGGGACCCTAACAGGTACTACCACTCCGGGTCAGAGTGGACCTGGGAGCAATGGTAATTAAAGGATGGCTCCACACTCCCCAAAGCCCACAAGCTGGGGCCTCACCATCGGATATAGTTTAAGGTCATATCATGTATATGTATACATACATGTATATATACATAGACATATACATGTATATGTATATATACATGTATATGCATATGTATATATAGATACATGTATATAGATACACATGTATCTATATACATGTATATACATACATGTATATAGATACATATACATGTGTATATATACATGTATACATATGTGTACATATATATGTGTTTATATATATATATATATATATATATTATTTTTAAAATGTAATTATCCACTGACACGTGTTTCGTCGTCTACGACTCATCAGAGTGGCTGTATCTAGCGAGATTCGAAATCGGGACCCAACGGTAATGAGCCTAAACCCTTACCCCTGGACCATCTCGCCGACTGTCTGGATGTATCGCGATTTACTTAGATGTTGTTTTGTTTTGGTTTTAGCGATATGTTTTGAATCACATTTAGGTAAAAAATGCATTTTCGTAAATGATTGAATTCATTCAAAACATATCCCTAAAACCAAAACAAAACAACATCTCTCTCTCTCTCTCTCTCTCTCTCTCTCTCTATATATATATATATATATATATATATATATATATATATATATATATATATATATATATATATATTTGTAGTCATCGACATACAGTCCTGTTTCGTTGTATCACAACTCATCAGTGCCGCTAGCCGAGCATCGTTCCGTAGCCAAGGATTGAACCTAGGACCGTCGTGTGCGTGTAGATAGATAGATAGATAGATAGATAGATAGATAGATAGATAGATAGATAGGTGTGTTTTTTGTTTTTTGGGTTTTTTTTAGAGACGGCGAACTTTAAATTGACAATTCTATTTTCTTTAATTGCAAATTTGGCAGCTATCAGTTTTTTGGAGTTCAACTTGTTTTTGGTAATTCATTATGAAGAAACTGACATCTGAGCAACGTTTACAAATTGTGCAAATTGACAATTGATGAACAAATAATTTCACGAAATGGACCTGTCAACTCGCATTCTAAACGTAATATGTATACACATCCCGGACCTACATTTAATTATCATCAAGGGTATAATTTTTATTTACTATCCTCATTGTTTTATCATCCCAGAGTAATTTTTCTACAAAATCATGATTGTTTTCTTTTTTTCTTTTTTTTTTTTTGGGGATAAATATTTCTTCTTAATAATACTAACCAAATCAAAAGTTGCTGCAGCAGAAATGAAGAAATCAAAAGCAGAAAGTTGTTTGTACATAACTTACAATTCATGTCAAATAGAATGGTTTGGGCATCCATTTTAGTACCCTCTGCCCTATAGTTACTACTAACTCCTTAATCCAAGATGCCAAATATACTTTGATCGTCAAATCTTTTCTGCATTTTTTCAAAATCTTTTCCTGATCGGTAAGGTACGTCTGCAATTGATTTGATGCATTTCCTAATCATCATATTTCAAAGTAAAAATAATACAAGGTTTACTATTTACATTCTAGTCTTAACCGTGCAATTCTAAAAACAACCGCAGTCGCATTCCAAGCGCATTGGTTGTGTACAACATAATCACGTGACACACCGGTTCTCGTTAGATCACCGAAGTAAAGCAACATTCAGTTTGCTCACTACAATATTAGTGATCATTTAGAAATTACTCGCACTGTATACAGAAGGACGTCAAAGTCTCTTTGTAACAACTGCAAAACCTATCGTCATTATCACCCTTACTGGGATATACATGCGACTAGGAACCATGTGAATTTAATATTTTCATAAAATTTCCTTCTTCGGAGTAAGCGGGTTCAACTTGCCTAGAGTAAATGCCACATAATTTTCTTTTTTAAACTGTGTATGTCTGTTAGTAGAAACTAAACACTTGGACAGTTCAGACTCTAAATCTATTCTATATGCCAAAGTACCTGTTGATAAATGTTTAAGATTACTCTAAATCCATTTCGCTAAAGCTAAAATCAATTTCCTTCTTAGCAATCTTATAAAAAGTTTGCCATCTCATCAGGAACTAATATTTCTTTTTTACTTTATACTTTTAATAATAGGTTTTATATTCAGTCGTTCCCATGGCCGCTGGGATTCTTTCGATATAATCATCATAAGTAGGCATTGGAACCCAACTGTGTCTGCTTTCCGAGTTAATTTCTGATCATGATTTCTTTTTTCCTATGGGGAGAAACTTAAATCGACATATATTATTACTAGTTGGTAGTGATGGGACGATTCCACTATTTTCCCCGATTCAGATACAATTACCAATTCCATATTAAATTCCCAATTCCGATACAATTACCAGTTCCATATTAAATTCCCGATTCCGATACAATTACCAATTCTATACTAAATTCCCCATTCCGATACAATTACCAATTCCATATTAAATTCCCGATTCCGATACAATTACCAATTCCATATTAAATTCCCGATTCCGATACAATTACCAATTCCATATTAAATTCCCGATTCCGATACAATTACCAATTCCATATTAAATTCCCGATTCCGATACTATTACCAATTCCATATTAAATTCCCGGTTCCGATACAATTACCAATTCCATATTAAATTCCCGATTCCGATACAATTACCAATTCCATATTAAATTCCCGGTTCCGATACAATTACCAATTCCATATTAAATTCCCGGTTCCGATACAATTACCAATTCCATATTAAATTCCCGGTTCCGATACAATTACCAATTCCATATTAAATTCCCGATTCCGATACAATTACCAATTCCATATTAAATTCCCGATTCCGATACAATTACCAATTCCATATTAAATTCCCGATTCCGATACAATTACTGATATCAATTCCGATTCTTTATACCTCTCTAAATATTTAAATATAGAGTTGTCATTTTGTCCCCGATTACCATAAAAACACATGTTAAATGTGCAAATATTTTCTAAAGCATAAAATATATACTTGTGGGGATGATCTATCGATTTTAGTTTTACTGATAATTTAAAATAAATATTTGTTATCTTATCTTTACTACCAGCAGGGAAAGATTTTGCTTTAACCAAAAAGAAATTAAAAAGTCAATTAAAAAAATCGTTTTGGCACAAATTATTCCGATACCAATTTCGATACCCCTAGATGTTCCGATTTCTCTGATTCTTAATTGCAATTCCAATTAATCGTCCCAACACTACTATTTCGTAAAAGGTTACTGGATGATCGTGTAAAAAAGAGAACGAATTTGGATTATTTTATTTCGTTTTTTTAACTGACATGATCTCTGTTCATCTTCATTTACTTTATCCTTGACTGAGGACAGAAAAGATGAACTGTACTACCAGAACAGTTATTACACTTTGCTCTTAGACAAAAGACCAAGAATCCAGTAATCTCCACTAGTATTTAACTTGACTCTATTGTTACATAATGGATGGCATTACGTCAGATAGCGAGTACATACGCATACTTTCCTTTTCTTATGATCTTGCTGTTACTGCTACTCCCTTATTACCTTCCTTCGAGCTTTGGTCTCTATGGGGAATTTATCTAGACATCTAGTATTGTTAATTTTTAATAGGCTGCTACACGATCCGTAACCTGTATAGCCAACGTTGGTACATTTATTCTCATCTTCCTCTTGTATTTCACTTTTTCTCTTACTCTCCTTTTTTCTTTTCTTCTTTATTTGCGTCATTTATTTATTTACATCATTCTTTCATTAACTTTCCCTTATGCTGTTGCTATTACTACATTTGCTGCTTCCTCTATTCCCCTCTCCTCACAACGTTAGAGATGAGTTATCAATTGGGCTCAGTTGCAGCAGTACAGTAATATAGCAACGGTGTGATATACCCCCGTCTAAAACCAAAATGCATGTTAACAAATCTGCAAAAAAACGCTCGCTACTCGTGTGGACCGTTAATAAAAAAAAGATCAGTTCCTTCTCGTTGTACTATTGCACGAAAAATCATTAATACATGTAACATGTTCCTAAATATGGGAGTCCAATATGTTGAGCATTGTAGCGGACAAGAATACGAACATACACACATGGTTGAATCCCTTGTGACTGCCGTGGCGTCATTAATGTCACTCTTTCTTTTGTGAAATCTTGTTCAATCAGCAGCAGGGAGGTGACGGTAACTAAGTGGTTAAAAACATGGACTGACAACCTGGATGAGCCAAGTTCGAACCAATTCGTTCCACATAAACACTTACACTTAGGGATGTCGACAACTTTCGTATGGTCCCTACCATAAGTACGAGATATCTTTCTAGAAAGAATTCTAACTAGAAAGACATCGGGGAAACGAATGCCAACAATAATCATCTGATTTATTCGAAATGAATGAATGAGTCTCAACAACAACAACAACAACAACAACAACAACAATAATCATAAGCAGCAAACCAATATTTTGTTGCTTTTGTTTTATTTTTGTTTTTATTTTTATTTTTATTTTTTTCATTTTTTTTTTTAAATCTAAAATATTGTTTGAATTATTAATGCAAAAATTTTATTTCAGCTTATCGAAATGGCTGAAAACATACACTTTTACACTTAAAAAATTAGATATTAAAATATTGCCACCTAATTAACACTTAAGCTATTAAAAAATTAGATATTAAAATATTGCCACCAAATTGACACTTAAGCTAAGCCTAAGAAATATTCCACACAGTTTGTCTGAAAATCAGATATTCCGTGCATCCCTTCGCCTCTTCAACGGCAACAAATTCGGATTATCCAATTTGTTGCTAATCTCGCATCCCTGCCTAACGAGTTGTTCCTAATAGCAAGACTCTTCTTTTTGAGATTCCGCACAACTGTTTCTTACCAGTGACTTGTCCACTTCTCTAAAGTCTGTCGTCAATAAAGCATGATTAATTTTTATTTGCACCGACCTTGTCATGCCTTTATGACATTGTCTTCCCTCTTACCAACGGACCATCGAGCTAAAAAGACGTCGTTTTTGACATCGTTCTGTTTTCACGGTGCTTTCAACCTTATAAAGTGTGATAAGTTACTCGTTTTAGGATTTTTTTTTTTATTATTAAAGTGTCACCAATTATCAAAGCGCAAAGGCACTCGAGGATAAGGGTTAGATGCGTGTCAAGTGGATAGTGGGACAACACTGTGAGGATAAGAAATGGAGTGGTTGGGTAGAATTTGTTTATTTAAGTGGGCGGCTCAACGAGAGTTTGCTTCCATTAAATGTGTTGTAGTTAGATGGAAAGTAGCCCCGCGGTATTGTTTTGTACAGACGGACAATTCTAGGGAAGAAAGTTTGCTCATGGATGCTTCATTTTATTTTAGTTAGGTAGATAGATAGAGAGAGAGAGAGAGAGAGAGAGAGAGAGACAGACAGACAGACAGACAGACAGGCAGACAGATAGACAGACAGAAGACAGACAGACAGACGGAGACTATTGACGGTCATTGCAGCCAGACGAGTTTTTGTTGTGAATGTTTTAAAGGAAGGGCAGAGATTAGATCATAGCCGAGCACCTGCCATGATAATAACGAGGGAGTAGAATATTAACTAATTCTATCAACAGTCCTTATACGTACATCCATTCTATACTCTTGCATGTCCGAATAATTAATCTCTTAGTGTTCATTCTGTAACACACACACACACACACACACACACACACACACACACACACACACACGAGCTTCTGAACAATTAGCCAATCACCAGATACATGTAACTTTCTTTTTCATAATACTTTTTATATCCTGGATATGACCTTAAACTATATCCAGTGGTGAGGCCCCAGCTTGCGGGCTTTGGGGAGTGTGGAGTCACCCTTTAATTACCATTGCTCCCAGGTCCACTCTGACCCGGAGTGGTAGTACCTGTTAGGGTCCCAACTATGAGTTAAATAGAAACTGAATTGAAAACAACAAATATATTCTATTAAATCTTTCTTCCGAATCTTTGGATTCGGCATTAAATAACCTGAAAAGGGTTGATATGCCGTAAAACAACCAACCAACCACAACCAACCATAATACTTTTTAATACACGTGTACTAGTGTACCACATCTCTATCACCTACATTAAATAAATGACAATTTGTTATTGTTATTGTTCATCGTTTTCTTTCGTCGTTAAATTCTCTTAGGGCTTCGATAAGATTTCCTCCTTTCTGTTTCTCTCTCTTCCTCAGCTCTCTCTCTCTCTCTCTCTCTCTCTCTCTCTCTCTCTCTCTTTCACACACACACACACACACATACACACGCACACACACACACACACACACACACCCGCACGCACACACACACATACATACATTCACTTTGTGTGAGAAGGAGGAAAGAACTGCTGTCTTTCCTTTCCTGACGTGACGGATAAATAACCTCTGTATCATCTCACTTTTAAAACTGACCTTGTGTCAGTTTTACACACGTGAGCAGGAATATAGGTATCGTCCTGCGAACCCGTATCGCTAGGTAGTGGTCAGTCTATCTTCGCGTTTCTCTCTTCTTTCCATGCAGATTACTGAAGACAGAGAGAGGATGGAGAGAAATGAGATATCGATTTATTTAATAATGCGATGAATGGAGAAACGTAGCAGAACGATTGTCTGTTGCTAGAAAAATTGCTACTTCGATCGGAACTGATGCAGATTTTGTTTTGAATTGTAAATTTAAATCTGTTTTCAGTTTTTACAAAATAAAATCTTCGTAAAAACGAAATGAAACGCGTCGTCTATCCACGGAAGGGCGAATGACGACCTTGCGTTTCTTTTTGGAATTTACTATCCGCGTTTAACTAAATAAACTTGCGTTTATACGTATAGTGTCGTCTCAAGCTCTACACGCGAGACAAGCGAGCGTGAAAAAGATATAAGCTTGTATAAGCTATTCTCTTTCCTTCTCTATTCCTTCGACTTACTCCTTCCATTTTTTAAGTCTCACTTCTAATCTCAACCGTAATTTTTTTTAAAATTTATTTATGCTATTTTAAAGTTACTGTGGAAGAAGTGAATAGGGGAGTAACTTCTACAAGCTAGAGTTTTTTGTTTGTTTCTTTGTTTGTTTTTTGACGTTTATAGGGTTAACAGCTTTAGAATAACGTCTAAGGTGTGAGTTCGATATAGACACGTTGATTTCATTTGAATAAAATAAAAGACGCATCCAGTGCGCTTGAAAGCCAAATCACAACGTAATAATTTTTTTAATTATTATTATATTACGTTGTGATTTGGCTTTCAAGCGCACTTGATGCGTATTTTATTTTATTAGCTTTAGAATAATATGGCAATGTAGCAACTATTTTTGCTGCCCTGGGCGGTCGTAAGACCCCCCCCACCCCCGCTGGCCGTTGATACTCCGTTAACTTTCAAAATTCCAGAAGGGAATCTAATTTTAAACTGCTGTTATTAGTGGCAAACTTTCATCTTATTACAATACTCGTATGAACATACAGTCATCAAGGAAAACAAAGATTTTTCAAAACAAAAACGTATTAGTCAAATCATAAAAAAATTGTTGAATTCATTTTACTGGCTATCAGTTTCGAGAGGGAGCGCTCATACCTGGCAACGCTAATAGCTGGGCTTTGTATAGAACACTTATATATTACTAGCATGGGTGCCCGGCGTTGCCTGGGTGTTTGGAGGTGTGTGTTGAGCAAAAAAAAAAAAAATGGTAGTAGGAAGGCAGGCTTGAACCCGTACCGCGTAGGAGGAAAAGGACGGGAAAAAAACCTGTCGTCTTTGCTGCTATGACCACCGCCAAACCGGAAGTGACGTAGGTCATAATTAAGGCTAGACAATCGAAAGGAGAGGATGACTTTTGAAAATATCGGCGAAAACAGCATCCCCCCCCACATAGAAAAGTGCCCAGTTGAGGGTGAAGATATTAATGTTTTAGCCAATGTTTCGATATTTGTCATATGAAAGGTTGAACTTCAAAACAGTACTGATCTTGGTAAAATCCGTCCCCTCTGTCGAAAGTTTTAGGCAAACATACATACATACATACATACATACATACATACATTTATATATTGGTAACTAAAAATTTTCGACCCAAACCGATTAAAAAGCTTGCCCTATCTGTGAATACCCTTTATGTAAAATTTTAAATGTTTAGACCAGAAATTGTCTGAGTAATTTGGTAGAGACCGCAGGGGTCAATTTTTTTTTTTTTTACTTTGGCCTCTACTATGATCCCTGAACATTTATTGTTTTGGGCTCAAATCAAGTTATTAAGTTAGATCCATGTCCAAGGAATCTATATCTAAAATTTCAATTTTTTATACCCAAAATTGGCGGATTAGTTTGGTAGAGTTCTCAAAGGTCAAATCGTTAAACTTTGACCCCTTTACAACCAAATTTCTGGCCGAAAATGGATTACAAAGATTTTCACAAATCTCAGTACCCTATATATCAAGTTTCGAGTCTGTAGACTGAAAATTGACAGAGTTATTGCGTAGGAAAATGTACACACACACACACATACACACACACACACGTTCACTTTTATAGATATACTAGCATGGGTGCCCGGCGTTGCCCGGGTGTTCGGAGGTGTATGCTGAGAAAAAAAAAACGGTCAATTGTTTAAAAATTTTGACCCCCTATTATGACCTCTTAAAATTTATTGTTTTGGGCTCAAATTGAGTTATTAAGTTAGATCCATATCCAAGGAACCTATATCTAAAATTTCAAGTGTTTAGACCGAAAATTGTCGGAGGAGTTTGGTAGAATCGGCAAAGCTCAACTCTTTCAACTTTGACCTTTTAACAGCCAAATTCCTGGCCGAAAATCGATCACATAAATTTTTCCAAATCTCAGTACCCTGTATATCAAATTTCGAGTCTGTAGACTGAAAATTGACAGAGTTATTGCGAAGGAAAATGTACACAGACACACAGAGAGACACACAGACACGTTCACTTTTATAGATATATAGATAGATTCTACGAAACTTTTCAAGAACTTATTCTATTATATAAAACAGGAGTATTTAACTTGAAATATTCATTTTTATTAGACATAAAACTGATGCTACAATTAAAAAATCTGTTTAAACAACATATTACGACCTAAACAACTCTTTGCTATAAAATTTCAAATTTTTTTGTTAGTTTTTTTATTAGTTTAATTTTTTTCTATTTTTACCCCTTCAAAATGCCGCCCCCTGGCACGTGACGCCTGCGGCGAATCGCCCCCATTCTCTGCTACGTCCATGCAATGTAACCATTTCGTTTAAAGTTTGCTTAAAACGGTGGTGAAAGTTATTAGTTTGTATAAGCTTTTCTCTTTCTTCTCCGTTCGTTTGGCTTACTCCTTGCATTTTTTTACTTTGCACTTTAATTCTCAAAACTTTAACGCAAACCTCAACCCAATTCCATATCTAACCTTAACTCTAACCTCAAAATACTATACTTTTCTATTGCATATCTCTTAGTCTGCCTGTTTGTCTGTCCGTTCTAGTTTTTCTCTGAAGCTGCTGTTTAATCTGACTGAAATTTTATATGAACCTTTGTTATGCTAAGGTGTAGCGAACTAAGTATTATGGTATCCGTTCGATGCACAGTTAGGGATGAATAGGGAATAATAAGGATTAGTATTTAAATTTCATTTGGTTTCGGAAACTACTGGTCCAATCTAGCTTAAATTTTGTATGAACTTTTGTTATGATAAGATAACTATTATAATAATTAATAGCAAATTTAACCGTACTCAAACATCAATTTGATGAAAAAAAAAGCCTTTATTATATGTCAATGGGTTGTATCTTTTGCCTGTTTTAACGGTCTAAAAAGTCTTATGTATGTCGTTTTAAGATGAAGACGTGAAAAAGAAAAGAGTGCAACTTCTACAAGCTGATATCTCTTTATAGGGTCAACAACTTTATAATAACACAGCAATGTATTAACTTTGTTTAAAGTTTGCTTTAAGTGGTTGTGAAAAGAATACTCACTTGTATAAGCTACTCTCTTCCTCTGTTCGTTCGGCTTACTCCCTTTTCTTCTTTCATTTTTACTTTATTTCTAATCCAAATCCCAACTTTAACCGAAACCCAACACAACCTCAACTTTAACCCTAAAACATACCATGCATTTTTCCTATTGAATTAGCTGAGGAACAAATGAAAAGAAGCAGAGGAAGAAAAGGAGTAGCTTATACAAGCTCGTTTTTTTTTTTTCGTGTTGTATAAACGATTCTCTCTAATTCCGTTTATTTTTCTTTTTTCATTTCCTCTTCAGCAACAGTCAAATAATATAACTAAAACTATAGCACTGTAGGATGAGGTTTGGTATTGGGTTTGCCAAAAGGTTCGTTTTTTTAGAGGAAGCCAAACATCAAGTTTAGAAACATAACCGAATTTACGCAATTCATTTTCCACACTCGATTTGGAAATCTTGAAAATATCTGCTATTTATCTGGTTATAAAATGGCAATTTTGTTCCACTTGGTCAGTATCTATGATCTTCGGCCGGCCAGAGCGGGGGAGCATTTCTCACTGAAACTTTTCCTTTTTAGAATTGAACAAACCATTTATGGCACACTCGTTCTGTAGCGACATTCTTCCAATACTCATGACATAAGTTTATCCATATAGATTTCTGTAGCAAATAAATTTAAAAAAAAAACAAAAAAAAAACAAAGCGGCACTTGTGCACTACTCGGGCGGATTCACTTTTTTGTTTTCAATTTGGCAATGAGAAGAGTGCATACCAGGGGCAAACAAATGTAATTCTAGGACCGAATCGAAAATAAATGCATGTTTTTTTGTTTTTGTTTTTTTTCCAATAATTACCAGAAAAAAGTTTGGACTTTACGAAACATTAAAATTTTGAAAGAAAAAAGTTTTCTCAAAGTTCACATGCATTTCAATAAAGCATGATCATGATTTATTAAAAATTAAAAATAATGTTTACTTGTATTAAAAAAAAACTATATTTTGTGTTTTTATACTTTTCTTATATTTATTTTAATTCCAGAAAACTTTATGCTCATGTTTTATTAAAAATAAAAAGTGTCTATTTTATTAAAAAAAAAAAAACCCTCTAGTTTGCATTATTATAAGTTTCTTCTATTTATTTAAAAAAAAAAAAAAACTTTCCCAAAAAGCGGGAAAAAACACGCATTAATAAAACAACATGCATTTATTTTCGATTCGGCCCTAAAATCGCATTTATCTGCCCCTGCTATGCACTCTTCCCAAAGTGAATCTGTCCGAGCATAAGTGCAAAAGGATAACATAAATAAATAAATATACAAATTACTCATTGGCCTTCGGGCCGAGATCAAAGTGTAGTATCTGTTCCGGCAGATACTGCAAGCTATGACTAGCTCTGACTAGCAAGGACCAGATGTGGGGGCAACCCCACATGTCTGACCTTTAACCAGCTCCCATTTCCCACCTCTCGGGAGCTGGTCCCCTTTTCCCCTTCCCCCTCCCTTCACTCCTCACATTAAAAATCGGCCTTGTGCCTAATTTACTCGGTGGGGGAGCAAATAAATACCATCTGTTCCGGCAGATACTGCAAGCAAAGACCATATGTGTGGGCAACCTCACATATAAGACCTTGGTCAATGTAGGGGCAACCCTTCATACCAATTGTCACTATCCAACTCCCCTACTCCCCGGGGAGTTGGTCCCCATTTCCCCTTCACTCCTCACATTAAAAATCGGCCTTGTGCCTAATTTGCTCGGTGGGGGAGCAAATAAATACCATCTGTTCCGGCAGATACTGCAAGCAAAGACCATATGTGTGGGCAACCTCACATATAAGACCTTGGTCAATGTAGGGGCAACCCTTCATACCAATTGTCACTATCCAGCTCCCATTTCCCACCCATCGAGAGCTGGTCCCCTTTTCCCTCCCCCTCCCTCTCTCTCTCCACATTAAAAACGGCCTTGTGCCTAATTTGCTCAGTGGGGAAGCAAATAAATACAATCTGAAAGGATTCCAATAATAAAATAAAAGCAGATTTGTCTAGTTAACCGTAGACAGCAACATAACCACTTACTTCGTTTCTTTTTTTTCCAAAAGGCATGAGCATATGTCGTGCAGTTTAATTTTTAAGAGAATACTCGAAAAATAATGAGGAATTACTTTTTTCGTGTGTTTTCAATCGGTATCTGTGTAAATTGCAGTTATATCATTCATCTGTTGTATATTATTGCTGTGCTTAAAAATATTTTCATTTTATGGATGTCCGGTGCAAACGCAAACCACGCGATATTATACAATCTTTGTTCAAATTGAAACATACTTATCTAAGTACTTTGGTTAATGTAGTTTCAACACATGCGGCACAATCACGTTGACACACCGGTTATCGCCAGATCGCCGAAGTTAAGCAACGTTGAATCTGGCCAGTCCCAGATGGGTGACCATTTGGGAAGGCGAGGCACTGTATGTACTGCGAGGTAAAATACCAGGTTGAGAAACTGGCGCATTCTCTGCTTCTCTCGAGGATAGATGGACCTCTCTTAAACCGTGGCAGGCACCCCATATAGTGATGGCGTCACGATAAAAATGTATCCTTGATAGCTCTGGCAAAGCATCAAGTATTCAGCTACCGACAAGATTTGAATTACACTACAAACTTGTGTAATGAGTTCAATCTCGGCTGCGGCCATGCTGAAGTTTCAGAATATATTTGGTTATTGGAGTCTATCTTCAAAATCTTCATATAAGTTTGTGACATTTTCATGTTATGGACATCCGACGTGAATATAGACCCCACGATATTATTGTACCATCTTTGGGTGGAACAGAAATTATATTTTGACCTTACTCAGAGGCCAAAAATGTGTATCTTACTTCGAGTTTCATGTTCGACAGCATAGGTTTTCCTCTCCTATCACCGAAACCAACAGAGTCTTGTCCATTGTCCAGATGGCCTGTTTCTTCGTTGACTGAAGTATGTCTCTGGCCTGCGTAGTTCTAGGAGGAGGTCCACCCTTACAGACTTTAACAACTCGTTTTGAGAAAGAGTTAGTTTATTGCTAATCGCTTTAGGTGCTCCTATCGGGGAATACCGGTGGTGTTGCTCAGGCATTTTTTGCAGGCCAGAGTGCTCTTCCTCTAGGGTGCTGGTTTTTCAAATCCAACTTTACGACCCTTGTGTCACATCATCCCGCTGTGGGAGAGAGAAGTCCGATACAACAGCGATATCAGGTGATTTTTTTAATTAGTTTTCTAGCATTGAATTTTAGGCGATCCCATATTAAACGTAAGGAGAAGTGATAACGTAGTATGAACATGAAATTGCCCTTGCGTATTATATAGATTAGTAGGAGCCTATAGAAATTTCACGGCGCTTTCTCCGGCTATCTGTAGAATTTGCTATTAATAACGATATTCCTTTTAAAATAATAAATATTTGTCAAGGTCAATACTATTTTTAAAAAATGACACTTTCTTCTTCTGTAAAAATAATTGTCATTATCAGCTAGTTATTGTTGAAATAAATAGAAAAACTTTCTTATTTATTTATTTAAATTTGTACAACTTAATTCTTTTTTAAGCCATAAATATCATTCGTTGTCTTACCGTAAATCTAATTGTCGATAAAACATTCTTCAAATCAATAAAATGAAAGTTACTTTTTGAAATGTATTTACTAAAAACTAGATGTGCCCGGTGTTGGCTGGTATTAAACGTAACGCTAAATTCCTTAAAAATATTGGGGGAAAAACGAAGAGAAACTGAGACATATTCATGCGAGTATTATGTTTTTTTTCTAAACAGTTCATTTCTTGGAAGTAAAAAAAAAAAAAAAGAATCTCGAGCTGAGATCGAAACAAAAACTTAAAGACTTTGAGTCAAGTTCGATAGCGATTAGGCCAGCTTGATACGATCTTTAAAAAGTGTTTCCAAAGTTACTTATTCTTCACATAATCTGAACGATTCGCACATGCACATTGCGCAGTCGTGAAACAGTTGCTAAACCGATAAAATCCCGATGACTCCCAAATACCAAATTTTCAATTATACCCCCTTAGCAACCCTTTTCTCCGAATGAAATCGATTAAAAAATAGTTTTACACTTGTCTGAATACACTATGTACAAAATTTCAAGTCTGTAGATCAAAAATTCATTGAGTGTATAGGTTGAGAAGTATCCTTACACACATTCTAATTTTATAAATATATAGAGTGTGCTGTTTTAAACAATAGACAGAATTCGATTTTGGAACAATTCATTTGAAAATTGGTAAAATTGCAATATTTTATTATAACCACATATTTTATTATCACTAATCAACATCCTTGATGATTAGATGATCTCGTGTTTTAACTGAATGTGTGAAAGGTAGGAACATTAAAAGCTTTAGCATATTATAATACTGTATAGATTATTAAAGTTGGCCAACAATTTTGTACACTTCAAACGCTTTTATTGTGATCAAAGTCGGTGAAATCGTCCCTTTTTGAAAATGTGTTTATTAAAAAATGTACTGTTTTAGTTGACATAATTTGATTTCGAAACAATTCATTCTAAAATTGATAAAGTAAAAAAAAAAAAATGCTAATCTTAGCGATATCCGATTAATCATCAATTACGATTTTCGCTGACCAGACGAACTTATTTTGGAATGTGCGTGAAAGGTGATAACGTACATACGAACATAAAATGGCTTAGCATATTGTTATGAAGATGTTTTAAATAAATTATGTCTTTTTCTTGTAGTCAAATGAAAGTCAGAGAAATCACTTAAAACCTTTTAGCATCGACTTTTAAAGATTAAAAAGGGAATTTTTTTTTAAATACTTGTAAACACAAACATTTTTCTTTTTTGTTAAGCCTTCAAACAACATTAGGATTATTTATTGCGTAAGCACATACATACATACATACATACATACATACGATGAAAAATTCAATACATTATATATATATATATATATATATATATATATATATATATATATATATATATATATATATATATAATATTATGCCATACTCTTGTTTCCTTTTTGAAAAGGGGAGGTACTTTCTCCCGAAATTAAGTTCCATACTACCAACGGACTTTATATACACCAGACATACCAATAACTTGGTTAAATAATTATGTATATATATATATATATGTTAAGAGATTCTAATGGGAGAAAAATGTATATGTAACATTTGTGTGTGCGTGCGTATGTGTGTTTCAGTGTGTCGATTTTGATATATGTGTGGGTGTGTGTACATGCATATGTATGTGTTTGTGAGTGTGTTTTGCATTTCATTTGTTTTTGCGTAGATATTAAGCTCTGTTCGATTCGGGAGTGAAACTTGTTTTGAAGTTTTTTTCCTGTGTAAGTAAGTAAAAGTAATTGTCGGTTTGGAAGATTGGTATTATCTTGAAGTTATTTCCACTCCATGTAGATATGTGTTTTAAAACATGGAGGTGTCTGTTATCTGCAATTTTAATGTTGTTCTTATGTAAGGACACTCTATTGCTGAGGTTTTTGGTAGGGCCTATGTAAGATTTGTCGTATGATTTGCATCTTAGTGCATACACTATATTTCTGGAGGTGTATGTTTGTGTTGGGTTTTTGAATGTGCATCTGTTTCCTTCTATTATTATGTCGCTAACTCCTCATCACTGTTTATTGCATTTTGTAATCCCTTTTGTAGTGTGTAGTTGAGTTTAGAGGAGGTTAGGATGTGTTTTAAGTTTTCGGGTTGGCGTTTGCTTTTTATTATTTATATATATGTAGAATCAAAGATGACTTTGTGTCTGGATTCCCATCCTTCGACTGGCGATGATTATCATTTCCTATACTGGCGATTACGATTGCATAGGAATGAAACACCAGTGTCTGAATGTAAAAATTATAAATATTTATTTATAAAAATATTAGAAGACCACTTGAACTAGGCTTGAGCCCCTTTCAGGGAATTATGATAAAGTGTCAAAACAGCGTGTTGCAATGTTCCAGTGTCTGCTGTTTAACATTATCTCACTTGCTTTCTGCATTTATCCACTTGCCTCGACGTTATATAAAGAACTTAATTCTTTTTTCATTCATGTGATAATTCTTGCTGGCAAAAGGTGGCAGAATAAAAGGTGAGTTTGTTATTGTGTTCAAATCATCCAACCAGCAATAATTATCATTTCCTACAGTGATGATTGCATAAGTATGAAACACTTGTGTCTGTGGCTAAAAATAATCAATATTTATTTCAAAAGTACGTTAATTATATATATATATATATATATATATATATATATATATATATATATATATATATATATATATATATATATATATATATAGTTATTCATAGACAGACTGTTTCGCAGATATCACAACGATTGTACCTAGCCTAGCACCCATTCCAAGCCAGGAATCGAAGCTATAGTCCTCTAGTTGATAATTGGCAGTTCTACCCCTAGGCCATGGACGACGCCCGTAAATCATATTTCCAATGTCCTTATATAAACATTGACCGCAAAATGCTCCATTTGTTTGTTTACAAAGAACTTTGCATTGCGCGAAGTAATAGGTGATATAATTTCACAAGAGTGCTCTACCCAAGAAGCGAGACTTACATAGTCAACCACAGACATTATTTGATTGTATCACAGCACTTCAGTGCAGTTAGCTTAGCACCCAATCTAAGCCAAGAAACGAATCTACAACCATATAATTTATAATCGGCAGTTCTAGCCGTAAGCCACGGGATCTGCACTCGTAAATCATATCTTTAATGTCTTTATATAAACATTGACGGCTATTAGAAAATAAACAAATAAGCATTCTCTAGTAGTTGACAATGTTTATAAAAAAATAGCAAAATAGCACTTGCAAATAGTGATTGCTTAACTACGAAATTGACACTTTCTTAGCATATTAGAAATAACTAACCTTGGGTCAAGCTTTGCCCTAGTCAAGGAGGGGAAAGTAAATGAAGAGAAGATGTACGATGAAAAATTCAAATATTTATTTCAACAACAATTTCAATAGGGCATGCATTAATGTCTTAAAATTTAAAAAAAAAAAAAAAAAAAAAAAAACGAAAAATGTCTGTTACGTAAGATAAGAAACAGAATGTCACAAACTGATATTTTTTCTTTCGGGATTTCCTGATTTAACTGTCAATTTTAAAGTCAATCATATAAATCAACTACCGACATTTTCTTTTCTTCTTCAAGATGTCGAAATAAAATGAATAGAAAAAAAGGAAAACATGTGACAAAAATATTTCTTTATTCAAAAAATATTCTCGCACAAATATTGTTCAATGTTCACTTAAAGTGATTCTATTTCGATAACTGTAATGGTCTCTCTCTCTCTCTCTCTCTCTCTCTCTCTCTCTCTCTCTCTCTCTCTCTCTCTCTCTCATATACACACACACACACTCTCTCTCTCTCTCCTTCATACACACACACACACACACACACACTCACTCACTCACTCACTCTTTCTCCCACTCTCTTACTTTTCTCTCTTTTTCTTTCTCCCTCAATTTTTATTTCCCTCTAGCTTTCCGTCTCTCTCTTATTATCAAACTCGCTTTTTCCTTCTTCCTTCCTCTTTTTAAACCTCTTCTTCTTCTCACACTTTCTCATCTTTCTCTTTATATCTCGACTCCTTGTCATTTCCCCATTTCTCTCTATCTCAGTTTATTTTTCTTGCAATCTAACTATTTCTCTTTTCCAATTTTCCTCCCTCTCTCTCTCTCTCTCTCTCTCTCTCGCGATTTTTATCTTTTCTCTTTCTTTTTTATTCTCTCTCTCTCTCTCTCTCGCTCTCGCTCTCTCTCTCTTTCTCTCTTTCTTTTGCCTTCTCATTTCACTTCTCTCTCTTTTTACTAAATCTCTCTGTACATCTTTTAGCTATATCTCCCCCCGCCATCTCTCTGTTCCAAAGATATTACTTTGAAAGTAGCTTTTATTTGTAAAAATTAAATAAGCATTTTTTTGTATATTTCAAGAATCAAAATAAAAATGATGCGATCAGTTTGTTGCTTAAACTGAATGAAGAATAACACGAGAATTGCAGGGTTCGATTCTAGTGATCGATCTTACAACTATTATTGCGACACTAGCAGAGAAAGAATGACGGAAATGACAGTGGCTAAGTGATTAATGACGGATTCAAAACCTGGGTGTAATATGTTCGAATCCAGTTCATTCCATAGAAACACTTTCATAAAACCCACACATAACTTTGTGTTTAACCTCCTGAAGAGGAGATTAATTAAATAGGAAGGAGCAAAGGTATGTGTTTCGACGGTCAGCATCACAAGAAAAGTTGTCCACAATGGGTTGTTATCTAATGTCTCTGGAGGAAGGTCTGCCTGGTAAGCCTGATTGATGTGGAAGCGTTAGCGAAGAGAAGTCACAGGTAAACTAGGCCGCCGATGACGTCTCAGACGTTGAAGAACTGCTTCAAATAGGTCTGGTTGTTGTGGTCGAACTGGGTTGATCGATGTGGATGACCCTGAGGTCAGAGTGTGACATTACCGTCTCGTTACAACAATCAGATACTGTTGTGTTTGCGTTCGGCCACTTTTCTGTTGTTCCGAGCTGGTAAATCTAGCGTCGGTTAGTGTGGAATCTTCGAATTTTTAAGACGTTGGCTGGGGGGGGGGGACAATGTAATCGACATTTTTGGAAGAGACTATGCAATGTACAACGAAACGTCTTCAGCAGTCGGACATTACCTTTCACACCCCCTCCTCACACGTTGTTTTTTTTTGTTTTTGTTTTTTTTTTTTTTGTTTTTTGTTTTTTTTTTGGTCTAGTCGAGAAGTATGAACTGCCCCTGCTCTGGAAGCACATGAAAACAAACAAAACAACAAAATGTCGAAGTAAAACGATCTTATCAGTTAAAAGCACAACAAAGTTATTGATTTTGTGCTTAACTTAGTAAAAGCATTCGTATCCCATTGCGCAAAATACAAATAATTTCTTGAAAAATATAAATTCGGTTCAAAAGAAATTGAACTCATTTAGTGAGAAATAATATAACTGAATTTGGGAAAGGTAGAATTTTACTTCTGAAGATGAGTTGAGGAAGTTTTCTTGCGAATTCTTAACACTTGGCAATCAACACAAAATGGCTTTAAGAAAAGTGGACAAAGATCTCAACTCAACTTCGATCTTTCTCTACTGACTCTTCTCTGTCTCTCTGAACTTTATGTAGTTAGACTGGTTCAGAGCTTGAAGCGGCAGCCAGGCAAGTCTGTTTAGAAGGACGTCACCAATGGTTGGATCAGCAAGAGAACAAGCTGGAATGCGAGGTAGTAGTTGATGAACGGTTGTTCTCAAAATAACGGTTGATTCGTAGTAATCAGTTTATATTGTTCTGAAAGGGAAAGCTTATCGCATTGAGTGAATTGTTAAAAGGTTTGTTCTGAGAGGACGGTTGTTGCTGTTGTTTTTTTTTTAATTTGTTATTCGAGTTGGACTTCTGCATAGAGTTCATGAAGATTATGTCCAGGATTATATGGTCTGCGTGAAGTTCTCTTTGTTAATCACAGTTATTCATTAACTTGCAGGATTGCATGCGTTTACTTGTGACACTAAAAAAGCAGAGCTCAGTGGAATATTTGGACTGGAACACTAAAAACAACGGCACAGAATCCACTCTCACTTCATTAATTTGAGGTGTCGTACCTAAAACGTATTTGCTTGAGGCAGAGACGACAAGAGGTCGACGGATCCTGATGCTTATTCCTCCTGAATTCTTCCAGATCCCCGTTAATTAGGTAGCTCTTACGCTACCAAATTGCCACTATCCCTAGAACAGTTAAGACGGGCTGAGCTTTAAAGGATATTGCTGCTGTTATCTCTGCCGTTACTATGGTGCCTATAGATGGCAGGAGACGAGCTGTCGACGATGATGATGAATGGGCTAGTAAAAAAAACTGTTATCGCTATAATTGTAGACAAAGTCTGGTTAAATGACACAATTCAGAGATTCTGTTGGCAATGGTTGTTGATTAATATGGCGTTGAAATGGTTATGATTAATATGGCGTATTGGACAGGCTGGAAGGCAGAGCCCCTGTACACTTTGCGTGAAGAAACGCAGTTTTTATATAGAGCTGGGTCAGTTGCTGCTGATGAAAACACTTTGATAAAAATTTGATTGGTTGGGGAAATGATGATCATGTGTAAAGATTGAAATTGTGCTATATGAGCTGAGCTGTTCAAAGACCAAGCATCCGGTTTTGTTAGGAATCTAAAAACGAGCCCGAGAATCTTTTAACCCTCCAGAATCTTGAGGGTGCTGCATTATTTCATGCAATCTGTCTTGAGCAAGAATAGCCTGGCGGTACCCATCCCTCTCCACGCTTAAGAATGCATACAGTTTTTTGCTGTTACCAAATGGTCTCCCATTTTAATATTGGCCAAACCCAACGTTGCTTAACTTCGGTGATCTAACGGGAACTGATGTATCAACATGATTATGCTGTACATTGTTAGCTGTACCAGGGAGGCACAGCACGAGTTTTGAGGGGGGGGGGAATTAAAGCAACAAACAGCACCGGTATTAATGCATTTAGGTACAAGCCATGATTCAATCTTGATTGCCTGTTGCATCACGAAACATAGAGCGCGTTGAGGTTATCAATCAATTTTGGCGGGTTTTTAGCTTACAAAAAATTATTTTTGAGCTATATACTACACCATTGTTAACATGTTAATTTTTTACATTGCAAAGGAAAAGATAATATCAAACGGAAGAATGATAAAGTTCATCCTTTTATATTTTATTTTTTTGAGTTCATGAAGAATGAGAGTTCATAATGTGATTAATAGTTGATGAAAGATTGCCTTGAAAAGGGCAGTTAGTTCGCATTAAGTAGATTGTATTGTCCTGAAACGGCAAGCTTATTCTGAAACAAACCCCTGTTCTGCAACTGGAAGCTCAGTCGTCTTTGTGGTGTCTTTACAGCTGATAGGAGACAAGCTAAACACAATAATGACGAACAATAAACAAAATTTCAATATCTAAAAATAAAAGCTTTTTCATTCGCTTAAAAGCTGTTAAAATTATTAATGGATAATTACATCGTAGCAGGAAAGGCAATATAAAATGAAAAAAAAAATGGCGGAATCTATCGATACAAAAGTTATTACTTATTGACAATTAAAAGAACGAAAGACAAAAGATTTGTTAAGAATGAGAGTTCAAAGTGCCCAAGGAATGTTTTGGTGAAAGAAAGATTGTTTTGTTTGTAAACACAATAGATTATACATGTTTATTTCAGCCGGTGCCTTGTATGCTTACGTATGTGTGAATGGGATAAGCACGGTGGTGTGTGTGCATGTTAGTATAACTGTTTTGTGGGTAACAGAGTCTATATATGAACTGTATATGTCGGTTCAACAACGTGTGTTTGCAGTCACTGTGTTTAGTAGTTCATGAAAGTTTCTCGCGACGTATGTGTTGCTGAGGCGTCGTTTGTCGCATATGCGACAAGACATGTTGTGTGCACGTTGGTTGTTTCTGGGGGGGGGAAAGCAAAATAGTTAGAATGATGTGTGTTCGAGGTTTTAGGGTTTGTCAAGTTACTTTCTTTTTTCACTTCTAACAAAACAAACAAATATTAACGAATCGAGAAAAGCTCAGGTTTCCCTCCCTAGCGATCTCGGGAGAGTTAGAAAATGTCCCCAAAAATTTAACGAAAATTGCAAATTTTCACAAGTATATAAAAGTAGGTATTAGTGATAGGACAATTCCAATATTTTTCTCAATTCCAATATTTTTCACAATTCCAATACAATCACGAGTTCCATACTAAATTCCCGATTCCAATACAATTATCGATACTTTATAAATCTCTAAATGTTTAACAATAGAGCTGTTATTTATTCCAGATTATCGTAAAAACACATGTTAAACGTGCAGATATTTTTTCAAGCGTAAAAATACACTTGTGGAAGATGATCTATAGGTATTACTTTTACTGGTAGTTTAAAATCAATAAATATTTATTATTTTACCCTAACTGCAGTGGAAGATTTTGCTTTAAACAAAATCAAATGAAATGACAATTAAAAGAATGGTTTTTGGAATCGGAAAATAAGCACAAATTTTTCCAATTCCAATACCGATTCTGATACCCCACAAAGTTCCGATTTTTCCTATTTCACACTTTAATTCCAATTAATCATCCCATCTATAGTAGATATACTTTTCCACGAAATCCAACTAAAGATATAATTAATGGTTATATACATTATTCAAGTAGTAGTTATCACAGAGACAAATGACCCATGCTTTATTTATTCAAGTAGCGATCACAAGAGCAAAAAACATGCTTTATTTTTTCAAGTAGTAGTGATGACAGGGGCAGATAACTTATGCTTTACTTATTCAAGTAGTAGTGATCACAAGGCTAGACAACCCAGGATTTACATATTTAAGTAGTAGTGATCGCAGAAGCAGACAATTCATGTTTTACTAATTCAAGTAATTGCAGGGGCTGACAACTCATGCTTTACTTTTCAAAATCATCGTTTTACTAACAATTAAGCACCAGATTATAGAATGTTTGTTTTGAAAAACCGATTTGTAAATGTAAAGTGTGGATTTGGTTTGTTATGCAAGTCTTACTTTAAAAGACAACAACTCTGGAATTGATATTTCCTGGGGACCAGTTCCTCGTACTTGAATCTTATTTTTTTTGTTTTTTCCTCTTCAATTACTATATCGATTTTGCAACAAATTTTCAGACGATGAAAACAACATTTTGGAGAGAATCTTGTAGGAATCCGCCTAGCAGAGTGTTTTGAAGAAAATCTGAACGTTCAGATATTACATTTTAAAAAAGCAAAATACATATATTAAAATATACTAAATAAATATACAGATCTGATTCTCTGAAGAAAAAAGAACAAAGCATGTCGTACATAGACAAGAATTTATATAAATTTATATAGAAAGTTAGGAAAATATATATGGCAATTAAGCTACACAGACTATTCCGCCTTTCATTGAGAATTCGTCAGGCTTATGCATAAGCCTGACGAATTCTCACGAGAATGAAACATAAATATATATATAAATATATATATATATAAATATATATATAAATATATATATAAATATATATATATATAAATATATATATAATATATATAAATATATATATATATATAAATATATATATAAATATATATATACAGTGTGTGTGTGTGTGTGTGTGTGTGTGTGTGTGTGTGTGTGTGTGTGTGTGTGTGTGTGTGTGTGTGTGTGTAAACACTAGTAGAGAGGCTTTGGATTTACTGTAGAACGATGTCCCTTTTCCTATATATATTATTTATTTTTATTTTTTTTCAAACTCCTAATATAGTTGGGAGAAACTGAAATTTTGGAAAATTCTGTGAATTCGTGCCTTAGACATATGCTTTAAACTTTATTAAAAATCGAATATACGCATTTGAAGTTTTGAGGGGGTTCTGTTCCCATTGTTGTCTCAAAGGCGATATGTAGAAAAATTTTTTCGCTTTTGACTTTCTTAAATTTCTTAATTTTGATAGGTTTATATGTTTAGATATGTTCATATGTTTAGATATCTGTATACATAGGATTCACTCTTAAACAATTAATCTTTACTATGAATATTTTGAACTATCATAATAGTCCAAATGTAGGCTATATTT
The DNA here is from genome assembly GCF_053919585.1 of Euprymna scolopes. NCBI lineage: Eukaryota > Metazoa > Mollusca > Cephalopoda > Sepiida > Sepiolidae > Euprymna > Euprymna scolopes. Next base: position 70,378,852 of record NC_136499.1, read on the forward strand.
AGTTTTAGTTTTCTGAAGGATGTAAAAACGAGGTGGCAGTTGTTCGTGAATATTGAGATAAAACCTCCGATGTTTATGAAATTTTCACAATTGCTATTAGACATGAATTAATAAATATTGGCTAAATTTCAGTTTATTCACAGTATTTAAGGATTTTTAAAGGGCATAATATAGACACAACCTCCGATTCAAAAATAAATAAATATATTAGATTTGCATTGGATATTATCCATATTCATTAAGTATCAATTAAGCAAGATTCCCTTAATTTCAGGGTTTTGTGAATACTACTTAAGCTTAAGCCTTTAATTTGATACATTTTCTAGAATCAAATTCAAATAATGGATTTTGATCAAAATTACAACACGAATTCTAGACATAAAGTTTAGAATCGTTATATATTGATTGAAATCGTCATAAGAGAATTTAAAAGTGGTGCAAGACGGTTCTGTTTAGGGAATTAATGTTACCTGTCCTGAGTTTTATTAGCCTCTGATATTCTAAAAAAAAAAAAAAGAAAAGTTACATGCGGCCGCAGCCGAGATTGAACTCACTACAGGAGTTTGTAGTATAATTCAAATCTTGTCGGTAGCTGAATACTTTATGCTTCGCCAGGGCTATCAAGGGTATTTTTTATCGAGACGCCATCACTAGATGGGTTAGATACCATGACTTAAGAGAGGCCCATTTACCCTCAAGAGAAGGATAGACTGCGCCAGTTTCCCAACATGGTACTTTACCTCTCAATATTCTAAACGGTTACCATATAAGGCAATACATTACGGAAAGAGGGATTCTGTTGAAAACCCAAACCAGATAAAGGAAGCCCGTGGACTCTGTACGGCAATTTTCTAGTGATGTGTCACAAACAAAATATCCGCTTCCGATTTGTCAAGAACTAGTACAGAAGTAGTAAAGTTCAGAAAACTGCCATAAGAATGCTTATGCTAGTGCGCAATAAGAGAGAAACAGACCAAATATCAAGGTCTCATGTATGATATGAAAACAAACTGGAATTTTAGAGAGATATCAATGATATCAGTTATTATAGGTGCTACAGGGTTTATGAAGAAGAACCTGAAATCCTACCTAACTAATATTCCTGGTGAACCAAGTACAAAAGAGATCCAGACAATTGCACTTAAGGGAACAGCGAGGATACTAAAAAGAGCTCTCGGTTGGTTTCAATAAAAAGCAGGGCAGTGTTGGCAGCTGGTTTGGTTGGCCCATTCCCAGCATTCAAAGAAAGTAAATGAAAAAAAAAGTCTAATCAGAAATAATGAATATAAATTATTCATATCATTTTTTTTTCAAATAGAAATGTTTAATGTTACTTAAATTAATTTACTCGCCAATCCTTTATTTGAAGGAGAAAATACGTCTTATCATAGCCATAGTTTTAACTAGGCGACCACCTTTAGAAAGAGATGATACGATGGAGGTGACAATGAAAACAATAATTAAGACACATCTCGACTTGAAATGATAGTCACAAATCGTAACTTTAAATGATAAAATATAAATAAATCAGATTAATGCCTTGAAACATTTAAATCGGCCATTCTAAACCTTCCCTCCATCTCTCGGCTTTATGTATTTTGTAATTTACCTATTTACTCCTATACAGAAACTTCATTGCCACCATAAAGTGACAGAAAAACAGGAAGGTTAAAAATAATCTTTTTATTGCTTGAGTTTTGTATAAAAATAATATTAAAATTTATTTGTAGCCATCGACATACAGTCCTGTTTCGTTGTATCACAACTCATCAGTGCCGCTAGACTAGCACCTATCCCAAGCCGAGGATCGAACCTAGAACCGTCGTGATGACAGTCGGCAGTTCTACCCCTTGACCACGGAAGCGGTGCCCGCAACTAATCTGTCCGAATGTCTACATCATATTATACATTCGTAACGCAAAACTATAGAAAATCAAAACTTTCTAAATAGAAAAAATTTTGAAGTTTATTTGTATTACAAAAAATAATGAACAGAAACCCCAGAAGCATTGTCAGTGGGAACACTAATTCATTGAGCCAATCAGTTTGTTTATGTGAGGAGTTGTTTCTGACAGTTCTACTCTCATATTACCAACGGCTTTTAGCCTACTAACCTTGAGAAACCTGATTCACACAAGACACCGAGACTCCTCCACAGCATCAACAACAACGAAGTCACAGCCATATTTGGCATATGAATCCAAGTATGTACGTTTCTTTAACGTGACGCAATCTGAAAAAGAATATTTTTTAAATTATCAGATAATTCAATTGTTTACCCCCGACTTTGTAATTTTTACCCCTCACTTGAGAACCTTTGATTTAAATACAAAACGTTGTTGCATGTTTATCATTCACGCTATCGGAGTTTTTTTGTTTTTTTTTTCAACAAAATAAAACAGTTTAAAAAAGTGTAACATTTGTAAATGTTTGTAATTTATTATCGACATGTAATTTTTACGAGCAAATGGAAGTGTATACCATATGGTATCTTTAGAATTCATATTTGGACATGGATCAGGCTTTTTAATCTTATTTGAGTCCAAAACAATAGATGTTAAGGGGTTAAAATTGGGGTCAAAGTTTTTTAAAAATTGACTTCTGTGATCTCTACTAAATTACTCAGCCAATTTTTGGTCTAAATATTTAAAAATTTGTCATAAAGTGTATTCAGACACAGGGCAAGCTTTTTAATCGGTTTTTGACCGAAAATTTGGCTGCCAAGGGATCAAAGTTCAAAAGATTTGACCTTTGCGGTCTCTAGCAAACTATTCAGCCAATTTTGGGTCTAAACATTTGAAATTTTACATAAAGGGTATTCAGACATGCGCCAAGCTTTTTAATCAGTTTTACAATTACATGCAATTGTTTATTATAACTTTGAAGATTATGCAAACATTAAACCTTTTAGCCTGTTAAAAACGGGCAAAAGTTATAGCCGTGGGCTTGTGATAAGTGATTTATGCTATACTGGCTTTCGTTCGGCAGAAGTGACACATAAATTTTAAGGCACGGATGACCAACACTGATATAATGTAGCTTTTTTAAGCAAATATAAAAAAATAAAAGTTTTGGTAAAAGTTTACTTGGTTTCTACCTTAACATTTTATTTTAAAATGACGACTTTTGAAGGTTTTCGGGTATGCTGAAAACGAATATTGCAATAAAAATTTTGGCATAAGTAATATATTCACTATTTCATAGCTACATATAATATATATTGACCCACTGAGTCACGGGTAGTCTAGTATTTTATAATGCTTGAGGATTTTTTTTTATTTAATACTTGATCGCTTTCTTCTATGCATGTACTATTTCTCATAGTCATGTTTTACTGTGGTTGACTGGTATTTCAGTTATTCTAAGTAATCTAAGTGGTTAGGTAACAATTCGGAACTCTTCATGAGAACGGAACGCCAAAATTCAAAAACGGTCCTATTCAGGCGTGCAGATTATATTACCTACTTTATCGGAAATGCCCAAATAATTCCATTCAATTAAAGTTGTCTGTTTGTGTCTACCTAAAAGTCATAAACTACACAAGACACACTGACAAAGCTGACCAATTCTTTTTCAGCATTGGCTTAGGCATAATATGGGCACTGTTTTGTAATATTCATTCAATTGGAGTTACCAAAAACAGAATTAGTCAGACGGGTCGGTGTTTTTCCATGGACTTTTGCTCTGAAACTTGAACTAAAATACAATTCCTTGGCCTTCGTTCTAGGAATAAAGGGCAGTATATGTTCCGTCGTCTGTTAGATGAAGATATTTTTTTTCTTGCTTTGGTGAATTGGAGTAGAGAGAGAGAAAAAAAGAGTGTGAGGAAAGAGAAAGTGAAAGGTGGGGGAGAAAGGAAAAGTGAAGAGAGAAAGTTTATAAAGATATGTTACACGCGCTTTTTTAATGCTTTTATCTTGTTGTTCATGCCCCCCCCCCGGGCAATGCCGAGTAGCCATGATAGTAAATAAAATAACACTAAATAAAATGTCGTATTTACTTTTCCATTTCATTTTGTTTTAGGAAACGGGTATTTTAATACATAAAGTACGTAAACAATTCGGAACACTTGATGAGAACAGAATGTCAAACTTCAGAAAAAGATACAATTCAAACGTGCAAATTTATTTATTGTCATCTGCAGGTAAATATATTAATTACTTTATTGGAGAGGCTCAAATAGTGCCATAAATCATTCAATGACGATTGGCTAAACTGCTAAGGGACTACATTTTCAGATTCGGAACCCATTTTTTGGAGTTCGTTATTACAACCCTCATCCCTTCCGGGTCTTGATCACTTCCTTTTATCCGCAGATTAAACTGAATCGTTAAAAACTGTAACAGGAATCTCTCAAGAGGTCGAAATAGGTCGAATTGCCAAGAGAATAGTGAAATAAGAGATCTTACGTCGACTTTTCTTGCCGCCGACACTTTCTATATTGACCATAGAAACAATGCGGTCACTTCTGTCGTTCTTGGAATATCGCCAAACAACTGAGAACTAAAAACAGACAAAACGTTTCGTTTTCCTTTTGTGCTGTCACGAATCTTTGCATTATAATTATGAGAAGCCATTTATAGTCTTGGTCGCCAAAGGGAACTTCAAATATGTCTTATAGACCAGCCACACAGATGATGTTTTAACGAAAAAGTGTGTAAAAGCTATATAATATATCAGAACGCACCAGGACAACTTATGCATTTATGTCTACTTGAAGGTTGTGATTGTTTTACAGCACATTAGTCATATATATCATTTTGTGCTATACAATGTATTCATAAAATACTCAGTTGGTAAGTGCTAAAAAGTGGCGTAATCGCGTATTTAACGAGACAAGCAACTTCCTGTATAGAAAGTTGTCCGCACTAAATAGTGTAGCTTAATCTGAATAATTTTTTCGACAAGAGCATCTACTGTATCTATGTTTATGATGTATTATACTTATTTTTGGACAAATACACATTTTCTATTCATTTAAATTTTTTTATTATATGTGAAAAAATAATTTTAGTGTGGAGGACTTTCAAACTAGGAAGCCTCTTATTTCGGTAAGCATGCAATTACACGCTAAAAACTTATTATCTGCTGTTATATAAAAGAAACGGTGTGTGTCTGTAAGTTCGTTCCCTATGGACTCCAAAACGGCTGGGCCTATTTTTTTGAAATTTCACATAAATGTACCCTAATTGCCTGAGAGTGTTCTTAGATATGTTTGGTACCGAAATGCCTCTGATAATAATCGATAATCGAAAAAATCCGATGTAAGAAGAAGCAGACGATTTTGACCAAAGTTAACACCTTACACTGCCTAACATCACAAGTGTATTTAAGAAGTTGTATTATCACATAAGCCGAAACGCCCGCCATATAAAATCGACATGACATGACAAGGGCGCTTTCGAAATAAATGTTTCTGTTTAAAGCGCAATTGCATCATGAGACTTGACTTTTTCATTTAAAACTTAAATTAAAGCGATTATCAGAACACGAGCAGTAAGGCCAGGCATATAAAATCAACAATAGGTCTTTTATATGATAGGGGCGCGTTCGAAATGAATGTTTTTGACTTGTGCATTTTAAACTTTGATTCAAACCATTATATATAAAAATAATTTTATAAAATCAACAGTAGGTTCTCTACAGTTCAATGTAAACTACAATGTGTTGTGAATTAAGTCAATGCGGGGAGGCATATGAAGCTCGATGCACCGCGATGGGTCACCAACTAGAGCAGGCAATTAATCGATTTGATTGAAAAATGGGCGAGTTCACTGATTTCGATGACAATAAAATATAGGAGTGTGCAGCTGTCATCATTAAATCCCGAGCAACGTCAGGTCTCCCTGTTAGTTATAATTATTTTAAACCTCAGAAGACTTTAACAATGCATTTTTAGTAACATTTTATAATTCAAGTTTTCGGGGGGAAATTTTTTTTTCTTCAAATATATATTAAAAATTATTTCATTTTCTGTAATCTTTTTTTTTTTTTTTACCTTTTTGCTCTAATTGGCCGCGAGATCGTAACAGTGCTGTAGTAACAGTATTACAAAATGAAAACTTAACAACAACTCGCCATTAGTGGTCTTTTCGACGTTTGCTTAACTTCAAAGTTATGTTTTGATTAGTAAAAACATTTAACTTCGTTTGCGGTTTGCCTTATCAAGAGCCACCCTCATTCGAGCGCCGAGCGGAGATTGGTCCCGAAGATTATAAAAGATAGTACTCGTTACGATGCTTACTCTTTTTAGCCACGAGACGGCATAGATCCCTTCTCCGTCCACATTGCTCCCTTCAACCCCCAAACTTCTCCCTTGGGAAGCAAACCAAAAACCGGTCCACTGGCACTGGTTTCAATAAAACAACTTCTATGAACATTCAACAGACCGACCAACCGCATGCAGGTGGGCTTCCATCTTTGTAACATACACACACAAATACACAAATCAATACAGTCTGCCTTTAAACAATCTATGTGTAAGAACATTTTTTTAATATCAACTCTTCCTCGTATCTTACAAACAGAACATTTATTCGATACTTTATATTGTGAACTTTTTAACCTTTTCCCTCGTCCAGACTTCCGGGCACATTGTTCTCAGCAGCTTATCCTTTCTCAACAAGTTAACGAAGACAGCTAGTAAAGTTGTTATAAATAATAATCGTCCTTTTTTCGGTAGCGTTTCTGATCTTGTTTCAATCTTTAAACATTTCGATGTGGCGCCGGTTCACCGTATAATTTAAAAAAATATATATAATGATAGTAATATTCGACACCGCGTTCTCTCTATTTGTCTTAGTCTTTCTCTGCTTATTGTAACCTCCCAGGTTCATTTCCTCTTTCTGTTACCCTAGCTTTCTCCCTCTCTCTCTCTCTCTCTCTCTCTCTCTCTCTCTCTCTCTCTCTCTTTCTCTCTCTCTTATTTTATATTTCTTTCTCTCTCACCCACTCTGTATCGTAATAGAATTAAAAAATCAAATGACGTCTATTTGCAATAAATTAATTATATTTTCAAAATACTTTATTTCGCATTTTCCATTACACTAGCAGCCCGGTCGTAAAATACTCTTAAATATGATATTTTGACTAATTTCGTATTTATTATTATGCTAGCAGGGAGACCCGACGTTGCCCGGGATAGAATGATGTTCAACATCAACATGCAGTAACTTAGTCCAAAATATGTGTTATTCTACATTGCACTGTAGATAACCTACTGTTTCTTTAATAAATTATTTCATATAAACTTCTTTCCAGTTAACGAAACAAAAAAACATTAAGAAATTTACGTGCGGGATTTGAACGTACAGACCACGTCATGCCAAAAAAAAAAAAAGAAAAAAAAAAGAAGACGCTATCAACTTACCTACAGTAAAATTTTCACGGCCCGTTGTTCTATCATTGTTGGCAAGCAACGACATGGAAAAAATGGCTGATGATAGATGAATTAAGATGACGGTTTCGATTATCGTTTATCGGTAATTATCGGAGGTATTCTGAGACAAAACTTTTTCGGGGTTAACGGCCAACTAGCACCGTGTATATTTGTGTGTGTGTGTGTGTGTGTGTGTGTGTGTGTGTGTGTGTGTGTGTGTGTGTGTGTGTGTTTTGGGGTGGAGAGGGCTCCCGTAAGCCGTGGTGAAGGCAACCTTTCTAGGAGAAGCAAACCTCTGATTAAAAAAAAAGACATAAAGCGGGAGACCAGTACCCGCATTAAGCTGGTCTGCATTTTAATTTGTTGCTGGCTATCTTGTTCTTGCTTGTTGCTGGATCTCAACATTTTGAACCGATAGAGAGATTTAGCTGTCGTACAAAGCTAAGACTTTGTAACATCATCTTTGTATAGATACTCCCTCAGGCATTTGGGCTCATGGACTTTAAGTGTCTGAGGGAGTGGCACTCGTCTGACAAGACATTGCAATCATCATGTATGTATGTATGCCTAAAACTTTCGACAGAGGCCACGGATTCTCACGAGATTAGTATAGTTTTGAAGCTCGACTCTTCGGACGACAAATATCGAACAATTAACCAAAAACATTAATTCCTTCACCCTCGACTGAATCCTTTTGTACAAGGAAGGGTCGCTTTTTTTTCAAAAGTCATCCCCTCTTTTTGATTGACTAGCTTTAATTTAAACCTTTGCCACTTGAGGTTTGGCGATGGATGCAACGACGAAGACGTCACTTTTTTTTTCACATTCTTTTCCTCCTTCACGGTACGGGTTCGAGCCTGCCTGCTTACGACCTTTTTTTTATTTTTCTGCTCAACACACACCTCCAAACACCCGGGCAACGCCGGGTACCCAGGCTAGTATATAACCAATACTATAAAAATCATTCCGTCAAAATTGTTACATTTATCGAAACAAATCAGGAAACCATTCAAAGAGTAGGCAGCCTTTTTATATCACAAATTTATTTTTACATTCGAACAGTGAACTTTTACATCGTCATTTTATTCTCGGATATTGTTTTGTGAAATGTATTATTTGGTGTAATTCAAATGAAAATGAACTGGTTTGCAAAGGGATTGAACTCGCATACTTCAGATTATGAATTTCGTGATATATTATTATCCCTTACCCTATCTCTTTCCTCCCTTCTCGGTCTATTTGCCCTTTATTGTCATTTTTACATCATCTTCGATAGTGATCGGACGGATGGATAAAAAGACAAACACATCTTGTTACTATTATTTAATGAAATTTTTGCCTAGTTTGTCTTTATCAGAGTTCTTAGTGATAAATGTCCCTTTCTCTTGGTTTCATGTAACGAGTCATTACTAGTCACTGTCGTGATTTTCGTTTTTCGTCTATCACTTCTTTTACCACCAATATGTTGTCTTCTCTCAATTTTATCTCTAGCCTGATGCTACCAGATCCGAATGCCTGAAGATACTGGGTGACTGGCCTAAAATGCATCAAATATCGATGTCATTGTTCCCCCCCTTTGAAAAACTCATTTGTGTTCTGCTAGGCCAAAAGGAAAAGCATAAATTTTCCTCTACAAAACAACAAAACCAAACATTATGAATAAATATTTGAAGATATAAGGAACGTAAAACTTCTAAACTTTTATAAAACTTACCGAATCAGGCATTAAATAATTCCCAAAAGTTAATATACTGTAAAACCAAGCAACCAAACCAAACCAAACCAAATACTATGAATAGATGCTTGAAAATATAAATAAATTGAAAAGGATATAAAGATGAAAATATGGTAATACTAAACGGTTTAATTTAGATATATACACATTTATGCTCACAGAGACGGTCCGTCAATGACAAAGGTGAGAGGGCATAGACACATTATAAATAGAGGAATGCAATTCGCAAACAGAACGGAAAGGCTGCGTTAATCGGCCCATACCCAATCAATAAAAAAACACGAATTGTCAGGGTAAACAGATAGAGATGCACGGGTAGTGTAGAAATGAATAGGGTTTACTTTGTTAATGATTTATTGGAGCCTGTATTTGTGATCAGTAAAGAGAGTTACAAGACGATTTCAACTATAACGTGAAAGACATCAGGGAAATAAAAACTATGCTAAGATGTAAAACCATCTTGAATAGATCCAACTGACTTGAAAGCCTAGCCAGGAAAGAGAAACGGCCTTATTCTGAATTTTTCATATACGTGAAACGAATCTTTCTTAGCTTCCGGATAGAAAAAAATGTATTCTTGCGTTTGCTTATGTAATTGATGGGGGATGACTTAGATCTGATTAAAAGGGGATATTCCACTGATGATTCTGAGCCAACAAATTCTTTTTTTTCTTTCTTTTCGTCAGGGTTTAAATAAAGTGTTCTGTTTTAAATTTTCGGACGATATGACAGAAAAAGTATCTGAAAAGAAGCCCAGAGAGTACAACAATCGAAATGTTCGTAAGATGAATGCAATAATCTAAAAAATAAAATAAAATAAAATAAATAAATAAATAATAAAAACATGTAAATAATGACAGTACTTCATTTCAGAAGTCTTGTCGAATACCGTTGGAACCAATTGAGTTCCATTTCTGGTAACTGGTATCGATCACTGAATCGATAAATGTCTTAGACTAGAATTATATAAGATCGACTATAATGATCGGTTGACGTTTTGAAACCAGATAGCGTCGCCTGTCCACACGACAAGACAAACATTATCGACATGACACGTCAAGTTGTATTTATTTATTTATTTTAGATGTGGTCACGTGCGTATATGCGGCTCCGTCTGTCGGTCGATTAGTCTATCCATTATATTGTCGCGCTTCAGTTTGAAAGAGCATTTTCAGAGATTAGATGTGTTTAAGTTTTTGTAATATATCAAGGACATGGGTTGTTGCCCTTGAAGTAGAAAACACTTCGGCCGTTACATGTAATTTTCTTATTTTGTCGTAGAGGGTGCTTTTTGCGTTCTGTTGTTAATTAAATAAAGGCAGGACTTATTCCTTCGTTTTAGCATAACTAGTTTTATGTTAAGCTAGCTATGAACTACTATATTGATTCCGAATTTTTTAGATGAGAATTGATACTTACAACCGGATCCTTGCACAAGTAGCGTAGTGGATAAAGTACTTTGTAAAATTCAGTTGTAAGTAACACTCTTCTGGGGAGTGAAGGTTCAATCCTCAGTGTGGGCGGTGCTCAGAATACGATTACGAATTACTTAAGACTTCTAACTAGTCATAACTAACGTGGATTAAATAAAGGCTTCTGTCCAAAATTCCTGGGTTGGACAAGATACACCTGAAGTAGGTTGGAAGTTGCATCGATCAAAACGTTGTGCAAATAACACTTAAGACGAGAACAGTAGTTCGAGCAATCCAAATATGTATCTGTAACGACTTTGTTAGAGACGAAGTGCCGGTAGTAACACTTTTTCCTGCAATCTAGTGAGGGATGATCGCTTTTCTTCTATACAGCTCATTTTCTACAGTGGAAACATTACTAACAGTTATTCTATCGCTATTTCCAGTGTAGATGCTAACTGAGCTCAAATCTATAGTCCCCCCCTCCAATAAAACGGTCAGATCAATAACACAAATAGCCGCAACCTTTGCAAAGACACTTTTCCCTCTTTGCACTTAAAAACAAATAGGATTTCCATGGACAGTTTCGTTCACATAACTTTCCAACTGTGTAACACAATACCATGCAGCTATTTTTCAGCTGACTACAACATGGTCGTTTTCAAGTAAGATGTTAACAAATACTTGTCGAGCCGTCGACTTAAGTAATCAAATTCTGCTCATCACACCCAGCGTTTCCAATCCTCTTATAATATTGTTTATCCTCCAACCGACAATATCATTAAGTATTATCCTCGAGTGATCGTTGATCTTAGTAAGTTGTGGCTCATCAGTACAAAAAAAAAAGTAAAGGATCAAATATATTTGAAGGTTATAGTAAGCTAACGTATTTCCTAACTTCCGTCGTAGCGCTACTGGAAGCGGTAACAAGACAAATCAGTCTTTTCACTTTTTTCTCTCACGCCTATATCTCCCCTGCGCATGTATTCTTTTTTTTTTACGTTTTTCCGATATATTTTTTATTCAATAATCGATGAAAAGTTTTTTGGTCTTATTTTACTTAAAAATTATTGAAATTCATTGTTTGTTTGTTAAGAATTATTGAAAACAGCTTTTGCGCCTTTTTTAAGACTTATTGAAAACACTTTTTGAAATCGTTTTATTTAATTCCCTATTTAATAAAACTTTATTGTGTTGTTTTTATCTGTATAATTTTGTTAATTTCTATTGTATACTTTTTGATAATGTCCTGTTTTATTTTATTTCAATAAATCGTTTCACAATAGAAATACTGAAGAACAGTAAAAGTGAAGGAACTGATTAGTCTTGTCACCTCTTCTGGTAGCGCTACGCCAGAAGTTAGGAAGTACGTTAGCTGACTATAATCGAGCTGTCAATATGACAGAGACAGTTCTTTAAACATATACAAGAAACATATGGGCTTAGACAGGCATACTTTCTGTTGTGTTCTTTCGTTGCTGCTTCTGGACGTTTATGCACACTCGTCTTGTTGACGCTGCAACCAAGATGCTTCCGATATTTGATTTGCATGCAAGTCAACATATAATAAGCAGATATAACTTTTGCTACATCTTTATTTCAAACTAGCCTGGGTGGCCGGCGTTGTCCGGGTGTTTGGAGATGTGTGTTGAGCAAAAAGAAAGTAGTAGCAAGCAGGCAGGCTCGAACCTGTGACGCAAAGGCAGAAAAAAAGTGAAAAAAAAATTGACGTCTTACCGTTACTCCATGACGCGACCGGAAATTCGGAATGCTACAATTAGGCAAAGTCAATCCAACCGATACGATGACTCGTAAAAATGACCCCTCCTTGTAGAAAACTATCCAATTGAGGGTGAAGGAATGAATGTTTTGGGCCATTTTTCAATATTTGTCGTCCGAGTCGTTGAGCTTTAAAATGATACCGATCCCGTGAAAAGCTCTAGCCTCTGTCGAAAGTTTTAGACATACATACATACATACATACATACATACATACATACATTGACAGGTGATATTTATATTATAGATTCATTCACAACGTGGTGATCAGAGTCGCCATTCCTCGTCTATTTTACATATTAAGTCATAAACACCCCTTTGGCTTCCTGGATGTAAAAAAAAAACGATACTATCTTCAAGCGAACAACCCTGTAACTGAATCCAAAACTCTGTGGACTACATGATCAAAGTGTAACATCGTTCACTTCCTCGACTCTGGCTAATATGATTCTACCGTTACCTCTATGACTAGCTGTGGCATTTGTCCTTGAAACTTTGACCTCTTTCTATTGCGTCATATGTTGACGTCTGAGATCGGTTGAGGTTTGTTATTTTCTATAGTTTAGACCATTATTTTGTTTCAAACTGTCTACTCCAAATTCCTTAACTTTTTCTGTATATTGCATATTTATCTAGCTAAACGATGCGCTAGATATCATAGGGCCGCAATCTATTCCAGAAATTGTTCTGCGTAGAAGATTGATTTTACCCGTTCTGGGACGGGTGTTCTTCTAGTTCACTTTATAAAACCATCTCTCTGTGATATCACAACAGCGATTATTCAATGCGAATTTAATTAACTAAACAATGGAATGTATTTCTGACAATATGTTATGTATAACGCTGTGTTAGCGCAGATATACATCTCTGTGTGGCACCCCTTGGGTAGGTTAACTTGTCAAAAACAATGCTTTTAAGTAATCAAATTTTGTTCATTGTATTTATTACTTTGAATCCTTTCAGAATATTCTGACCATCTATTCATCTCATAAAACCTTACTCTCGAGTGGCTTTTAGACTTGATAAGTGATGACTCATTAGTCAAAAAAAAATGGGACGTTTGCATTCCAGTTAAATGAACGGTTATATTGTTCCTGTTTACTTGTCTCCCCACGAGAGTAGAGTTAGACACCAGGGTTTTTTTTACGTGGAGAAAGGAACAAAAAATTAAAATTGTCTCAGTCGTGAAAGATTTCTCCTCCACTAACTGAGAACAAAGAAAATTGAAGTGTAGTATCAGAACAGACTTTGATCTTGGCCCGATTGTTAGTCATAAAATCTTAGATCATCTTCTGCTGGTAGTTGGAGGCATCTGTGAAGTTGTCTTGTCTATAGTGGCACTCAGTCAATTGAAATGGTTATGGAAAAGAGCCTTCTTGAAAAATGGCTCTAAAGAGTTGGGATTTGGCCATGAGAAGAAAAGGTCGAAAAATGGACTTGGTCTCCTAACGTCTGCATTATTGGCTAAAGGTTAGGACGGGAGATTTCAGACGATCTTTTGGAGATTTTGTTTATACGACAGACATTTCAAGTTTGCATCTTTCTCAAATAAAGCGATAATGATAACACAGTATTTTATATCAATCGTGTCGACAGCGCCAAACTTAGTTGTGCGCGCTTGTTCTTTTGTTGTTTGTACTTCTTGCGCTGAGGCCTTTCGCTATGCGTGTCCCAACTTGTTGCTGAAATCAAAGGTCATGGAGCATGTTTCTCTTATAACAAAGCAGGTAGTTTGAAACACTACATGTAAAGAAAAGCTAAAATTTATTGAGTCGTACACTGCTCATCGCATTATAATTAATTGCATCAGCCGTAATTATGATTGTCTCATAGACAAAGAAAGAATGAGAGAGAGTGAGAAACAATGAGAGAGAGTGAGAGTCAATTTATTAAGTGCATTGCTTTTTAGATAAAAAAAAATTTGTTAATCCATTTTGTGGATTTAGAATGACTAGAGTGAATTTGTAAGTGTAGGCTTTCTCTATCTAATGATACTGAGCACTATCCACATAATACTGCCAATACAACTACATCCAACAGCAGTGTTCTCATGTATTGGTGACAGGGAAAACTTGCCCTCTCAAAGAATGTGAACTTTTTTTTTCATATTAACACAAACACGTAACAAGAATAAATTTTAACCACTCCCCAGAAAAAAAAGAACATCTCCGTCAACATACCACCTTGCATAGATAAAATTGAACACTTCATCAAATGATTGAGTTGGAACGTTTATTTCTTCCTCACCGAAGAAGACAAAAAATACTTTGGTTTCAAAGCAATAAAATGCACACCAAGACTCCAAGAAATGAAGCCCTTTGAAAGGGAATTAATTGCTTTAATAAGAAAAACGAAATTCAGAAGCCAATGAATTTCTAAATTCTAAAAAAGAACTAAAAATTCGTGATAAAGTCGATATAAAATTCCAACAAAATACATACATCCTCACTGAGAAAGCAAAAACATATATGCTTCACATCCACACAACAACAGAAATCTCTTAAAAAATACGAAACCAAATAAAATTAGCTTACTAATTTGACATTGTTTAAATCCAGTAACAAGGAGGAGACCATGACAACTAGAAATAATGCTGTTATAAGCAAAGAAAGATTGATTTACTTTCAGAATTTTTCTTATTCTAGACTAGATGCACAACCAAGGCTTAAAAGTCTAGTATATCCTACTATTTAATCCCTAGATGTATTGTGCAAAATCGATTTTACAATCTAGTGGGAAATGGTTGCTTCTCTTCCCTGCAGCCTCTTTCTCACAGAAGAAACGTTACTAGTTTGTTTTTCTACTCTACCATCATTTCCATGCTAGGTGCTCGGCTTAGCTCCAATTGATGGTCCGCTTTCCTCATAAAACTGTCACAGCAAAAACTTGTCTTCCTACCTCAACTGAAAAGAGTGTCCCTTTCATCTTTTGTATGCATAAAAACAAACGTAACTTCTATGAGCAGAGTTTACTATCAAGAAATTCATCTCATCTGTAGAAGATATTGCCGTGAGACTGCTTCCAAACAGACTACAACATATTTTCCGAGTCCAATCTCAACAAATACCTGTCGAACAATCCTCTTAAATAATAACATTTTCTCCATTTTTATCCATCGTTTTCAATCTTCTCATGATACTGTTTCATTAATTCCCATCCTCGAGTTATTTTTTGCCTTTGTAAATGGTGCCTCATTGGTATAAAAATACGAATGACAAATTTTGAAACCAAGGAAATAGAAACAGCATTAAATCTAAAGTCTAAAACAAACGACACACCAAAATACACACTTTCGCGCCAATGAAGGAAAGACAATGAAAGTGACTACAAATGTGCCAACTAATAAGGTCCATAATGAAGTAAGATAAATATGAAAAAATATGAAACTATATTTGTAGCTGTAATAGACTATTTTGAAAGTAGTCTACCTTTGTTGTAAGAATTAGTTATCAGAAGAAAGTTGACTAAAATATTAGCCAATCAGACCTCTTGGCGTAGTCTTTAATCTAGGTAGCATAGAAAAAATAATTGAATATTCAAGTAAATTAAATGAATGAAAAACATGATTAAAAAGATATAAGCTAAATTTTATAAAGCTAACAAAGAAATACTAAAATCCGGTCTGTTACCTAGTTTCTGAAAAAGCAAAATGGCTGTCACTGATTACCTAACACACAACCAATATTTTCAGCAACTTAACACGCTTATATTTTATATTAAATATTATACTTTTTAAATTCACATATATAACAAAAAGTAGGAGAATGAAAGTAAATTGTTTTTGACTAATTTCCCAGATATATTTCCATTAAAAGAATCTATGTCACCAATACTAACGTTTATCTAAAAAACATCAGAGCTGAAAATTTGTTTAAAAAGAATCATGATGACCTCAACTAATCCACATCGTCCTCTGATCCAATAAAATTACGCAGAACAACCTAAAAAGGCTACACACATCATACTCAAGCCAAAATGTGAATATTCTAACTCACTGCTGAGCTAATCACCTCTAATATCAACGGTTCTGGATATGACTAACTATATCCGATGGTGAGGCCCCAGCTTGCGAGTTTTGGGGAGTATGGATCCACCCTTTAATTCCCATTGCTCCCAGGTCCACTCTGATCCGGAGTGGCAGTACCTGTTAGGGTCCCAACAATGTGTTAAATAGAAAATGACTTGAATAAAAAATATTCTATTAAAATTTTTTTATTCAAAATCACTGGATTTGGTATTAAATAACCTGAAAACAAGAAACAACCAACCAACCAAAATCTAATATCAACACTTATGCATACACAATCGCATGCATAAATACTCCCCCTCCTCCCCCCTCCAAAAAAAAAATCCCCAACACATACAGACGCGCTGGGATTCGGAAGAGGATTTGAAATTTTTCAAACTTTGGAAAAATTGTAATCACTTAATTAATAGCTACAAACGAGATTGAGAAACCAAGGTCACAGTAAAAAACAAAAAACAAAAAAAAGCAATCCAAAATGTATATAAAACATGCATATGACATACACGCTGACTCTGTTTGCTTCAAGGAAATTATGTTCATTAAATGTATTGATATGTAGAAGTTGTTTCTTATGTGTGTGTGTGTGTGTGTGTGTGTGTGTGTGTGTGTGTGTGTGTGTGTGTGTGTGTGTGTGTGTGTGTGTGCTAACAAAATTAGGGATTTATCAGATTTAAGGGACGCATGTTTATCTCATTAATGAACCCACCTCACTGAGTTCAACCACCAAACTCCTCTCTTGGGACGCAAACCCAAACGTGCCAAAACCTCAGATTCTTGGCATTGACAAGAAGGCTTCAATATCCAAGATGGCTGACCTACTGCATATATACGTGTTTCCAATAGCAGTTCGACACACATTTACTTATAAATCACATCTGAACTCGGCCTGCATTTAAACGTCACATCCTGGTGCTACCAGATCAGGCTGTTCGAAGATACTAGCTTCATGAACAAACAAAAAAAAAATGCGCCAAACATCGATATTATTGTTTTTATTTCTTTCCCTTATCAAAACTCAATTATGTTCTGCAAAGCTCAAAACAACAGTTTTCCTCTACAAAACAATCAAACCAAACACCATGAATGGACGTTTGTAAGAAAGTTGATGCATAGGATCTTTTACCAAAATGACTGGATTGACGTTGAATAGCCTGAAAGTAGTTGATGTGCTGTAGAAGGGAGCGGCTAAGTCACGCATCATGAATAAGTGTTTGCGGTTGTAAAGAACTTGAAATATAGACGCTTTTATTAAAATGACGTCATATGGTATTAAATAACCTGAAAGGGTTGATATGCCGTAAAACAACTGAATCAATTAAACTACATATACGTCGTACGGATTTCATAAGAACATTCTTTTATTATGAACTCTTCTGCGTTTCCTGCAATTAGGACATTAATTCTTCACATTATGGATTCTCACACATTTATTTATTTATTTTATTTTTTTTTTTTTTTTGCTTTGTCCAGATTTCTAGACTTATTCTATTTTACTAATATCTTCTCTAGTATTACATGTTTAACAACGATGGTCAATAAAATTGATAGAAGTCTTGGAATTGGGAATCGTCCTTTTTCTTCAGTGAATAATTTCTGGGAAAATATTTCATTTTTAGTCGGATTATTTTGTTAAATTTGCAGAGAGTAGAAAGAACTTAAGTTTACTTTCAGCAGCTTTGTAATTCTTGCTTCCCTTATTTTGTCCTTTTGTCCTCACATTCTATGAGTAATGATTCTGCCAAAAGGGGGAAATTGCCGTTTTCTAGTTTGGAATCTATACATGCAAACATTTATCGGAGGTTTGTTATTAATCTTGAAATGGTATTTTTTTTTTTAGCTCTTTACATCAAGTGGCTTCATGCTTTGTCTGGAACGATTTCCATAAAAGAAAAAAAAAGTTAAAGTGAAACACAAGACAGAAAATCGACAAAAAATGAATAGCCATAGTACCTTCCGATACCAGAGATATACAATTCTGATACAGCTATGTCACAATAATGGTTGGAAAACCACAAAACATCACGTTACCAGACTTTGGGGGGGGGGGATATTTTGTGGTTTTCCCGATAAAATAATTATTAAAATATGAAAACTGTGAGATTTTTAAGCATTCAATTGTGTCAACGCTTTAATATCAGCTGGGGAAAGACTCTTTTTTTAGTCTGTAATCTCTTTCTTTTATGAACACTCTGGGACTTCTAGACTTGTTTCGGTAAATTGCGCATTGTCATTAATTCATTATTAATATTAAATGTTTAGTTAATCTACATCATCTTACATTTTAATTGCGATCTGGTCATGTAATTTTTATTTATGCTGATGTAGTCATAAATACCCCCCCACTTCATTTTTCCTGTGAATGTTACTTTTTAAAAAGGAAAGAGGGAGAAAATAAAAGGAAAAACTGAAACTAGACAAGTAGAGAATGGAAAGAAGTAGCTTTTTTTTTTGCTTTTTTTTTCCAGTCCGAACAAGGCACAGTGCAACTTGGATGCCTACTATTTGCGACAAAATTTACAGGGATACTATGTATAGAGTATATAGATGTCTGTTCACATTATACTTGAACTTCTGCATGTTTTAGCATGCTAATAACATGTCTGCCTCTTCCTGACCTTGCCAAACATTCTATACCCTCAGTTAATCTAAGTTGTCTCATGGTTAGTTTTCCGATTTCTCATATGTCGGGAAGGAGTGGGGGAAGCTAAGGTTTGATTTACTGACAAACACTTCAAACAAATTATATATATATATATATATATATATATATATATATATATATATAATGATGATGATTGCAACGTCTTGTCAGACGAGTGCCACTCCCTCAGACACTTAATGTCTATGAGCCCGAAAATGACTTTTTTTTTTTAGTCTTACTGGTGAATTCACACGCTCAAGTAGGCATGATACTGAAGACGGTCATTGAGATCAATTATTACATACTTTCAGCATCTCAAGCCTCCATGCGTCACAACTTTTCCATCGCCACAGGACCATTTTTATAGACAAATGCCTGAGGGAGTATCTATACACAGATGATTTTACAGAGTCTTAGCTTTGTACGACAGCTAAGTCTCTCTCTCCGTTCAAAATGTTGAGATCCAACAACAAGCAAGAGCAAGATAGCCAGCAACAAGTTAAACTGCAGACCAGCTTAATGCGGATACTGGTCTCCCACTTTATATATATATATATATATATATATATATATATATATATATATATATATTACATAGGTATCACCACATTATCAAGGCCAAGAGGCCACTCAATGATAAGGGTTAAAGAGTGTACAGTAGAAATTGGACAATATATATATATATATATATATATATATATATATATATATATATATATATATATATGCAAGGAAATCCCCCACTTCTCAAGACCCGAAATAATGATTGTAAGGTGGTTAGTGAAACAACAGCGTAGTGATCGGTAGTGGTTGAAATTGGGTAGAATTTGATTATTTATAACTTATTTACATTGGACTTGAATACAACAATATTGTAATCAGCTGGAAAAGAAGGCCAGCAGAATAGAATTCCACAGGCGTGCAGTTCTTAGAAATAAACTTTGTTCATGGAATTTGCATTTAAATTTAGGCACATATAGAGAGTGAGGGGA
Organism: Euprymna scolopes; assembly: GCF_053919585.1. Taxonomy (NCBI): domain Eukaryota; kingdom Metazoa; phylum Mollusca; class Cephalopoda; order Sepiida; family Sepiolidae; genus Euprymna; species Euprymna scolopes. The sequence continues at coordinate 70,398,816 of NC_136499.1, forward strand.
AACTGTTGATAGTGGTTGTAGATAAATGAGTGCTTTTTGTGAGAGTTTTGCAGGGAGGAACCATAGATTAAAGTCCAGATGAACATTTGCTCTGAAAATAATGATAGAGTAGAGACAGGCTCACAATATATCATCTGTGGGAAAGAGGTTGCAGGGAAGAGAAAGGGTGTCACCTACTAGGTTTCAAAGCCAGCTTTGAACTTTGTCAGAGCAGGATAGAAAGCCCAGAGCAGCTCTTGCTAAGATGTGGTAACAGTACTCCATTTTAGAGCGTATTTGGTTCTTATACAGGCAGAGAATTGTGTTCGGAGGACGACAACTTCTGGAGCAGTAAAATGACGCAACCATTTTTCCAGCGACATTGACAACAGATTAGATGTAAATCTTCCCTTTCAGGTCAGGAGTGAAGATCAGTGTCAAATAAAATAAAAACATTTTTCTCTATGAATATTTAATTTTTAAAATTTTTTTTTAGATTTTGTGCCATTAATTAAAAAGATAATTTTTGTACTATAGATTAGGATGTTTCGCTATAGAAAACCATACTATATCTATATGTTTACGTCATGATCGTGCTGACACACTGGCTCTTATCAGATCACCGAAGTTAAGCAACGTTGAGCCTGGCTAGTACTAAATACCTCCACTTGCTACTGTTATTTAACAACACCGACTCAGGAGAAGTGTGGTTGGAGATTGCGCAATTCTTGTCACAAAAATTCTGGAGTGGGTATCCATAGTTTGTCAGGACTGAAGAAAGTTACCATATTTAAAAAAAAAAAATCTGCAAAATTCACTTAATATATGAAATTAATTTCTTGAAAACGAAACAAAATTAATTACTTTTTAAAGAATTTCTTTCCATAAATCTAAACTGTTTGGAATTTGTTCAGAGCAAAAGTTACTTGGTAATCTTGCAGTATAGTTAACAACCGAGAAATCGAAAAGATAAAACAAAATTTCAACTTTTACCTAACAAAACTTTTCTGAATTTTTGTCCAGTTTTCTGGTAAATCATCTACAATCTAGAATCAACATTTTTTTTTTCACATGTAAGGCTTGGTAAATTGTATTAATATCGTATTATTTGGACTCGACGGGACTACTTTTCTTTCCTTGGATGTTATTTTAATAACGTTTCAGCCAATGTAACCTCCGACTTTCTTCGAGTGTATCTTGTCGAACTCAGAAATCTTTCTATCGAATCTGCACGGGATTTCAAATTTTTTATTTAATCTACTGGGTAGTATGCTAACATTCCATCAGCCACGACTGAGTAGAAGTCCTAAAGTTGTATTTTTAAGTACCATTCACAATGAGAGTGTAACGTTCAAGAGAGAAGAGAAGAACTTTCAAGTTAATTTAATCAAGTACTTTATCCACTGCGCCATGGATCCTTGCAGACATTCAATAAATGCAATTGTGAATTACTCAGGACTTCTATCCAGTCATGGCTGATGAAAATGAGCAAAAGTCCAACTTTCACTAAACACATTAAAATTTAATTTACCTTTAAAGTGTAAAAACTGATTGTATGATTATTATTATCCGAGAATTTGTCTGTTTTTTTTTTTTTTTTTTTTATCTAGAAAATACATTTTTCTCATGTAAGGTTAGATGGCTTGTATTAGGACTTAGAAATTGAGTAAATCTTTGATAAACGTACTGCTGTGTGTTATCAAATAAACAATTTGCCTGATGCTGCACATTTGTAGTCAAATAGTTTAGTGCCGATATATTTCATTAGTCACGGATACAAACAGAATGACAGTATGAGTAATGCTATTAGAAACGGTCAATGGAACAATATATTGGAAGTAATCAATAAGATTGGTGATTAGATAATGCCGTGGTAGATTGTGTATGCGTTGATAATCGTTTTTGTATGTGTTTATAATTGTTTGTGTATGTGTTTATAATTGTTTGTGTATGTGCTGATAATTGGTTGTGTATATGTTTGATAATTGTTTGTGTATGTGTTTATAATTGTTTGTGTATATGTTTGATAATTGGTTGTGTATGTGTTTATAATTGTTTGTGTATGTGTTTATAATTGTTTGTGTATGTACTGATAATTGTTTGTGTATATGTTTGATAATTGTTTGTGTATGTGCTGATAATTGTTTGTGTATATGTTTGATAATTGTTTGTGTATATGTTTGATAATTGTTTGTGTATGTGCTGATAATTGTTTGTGTATATGTTTGATAATTGTTTGTGTATGTGTTTATAATTGTTTGTGTATGTGCTGATAATTGTTTGTGTATATGGTTGATAATTGTTTGTGTATGTGTTTATAATTGTTTGTGTATGTGCTGATAATTGGTTGTCTGCATGTAAGATTCAGGATAGTAGGTTTCAGTAATTTTAAGATGAGGATTAATAATTTCTATTATTTAAATTATTCAAACTACTGTTCTCATCCTGGATGTTATTCTCAAAACGTTTCGGCCGATGTAACATCCAAACGTCTTCTGATTTATCTTATCAAACTCGAGAATTATTATATTGAACTCAGGAATCGGTATAAAATTTCGAATCCTTTATTTCATCTAAAGGAGTAGTTTTCTCATGTTCTGTTAGCCATGACCAGGTAGAAGTCTTCGGTATTTTGTAGTTGTATACTTAGTATCATCTGTATCGATGTTTGAAACTTCAAACACCAGAAAACTGCCACTTAGAACTGGTTAATACTTAGTATTGCTTAATACTTTTATCTGTTGTACCGCAAGTTCAAAAATGCTGTGAAAATAACACTGAAGATGAGAATAGTAGTCTGTTGCGGACTGGTGGATATATTATATATATCCCCCAGTCGTACAAAATATGAGAAATGATTTGAATTGGAAAAGGAAAAATGAATTGCTTTGAGGAAGGAACGAACAACGCGTTTACTTGAATTAAACGAACTAGGATTTATTTCGTGAAGAAACAAGTGAAAGAAAAGGGTACAACACGTGTTCATGTCCGCGTTCGTCTCTCGCTGTTTACTGTTGAGAAGGAGAAAGTCTATTGTTGTAGAGAGAGAAAGAAAGAAAGTCAATCCAGTTTGGTGTGCGTCTCTCGCTGTTAGTTGGTGAGGAGGAAAGTGTATTGTAGTATAGAGAGAGAATGAGAAAAAGTCAATCCAGGCCATGGAGAGAGAAAGCATATAAAGTATACATACTGTCTGTTAGCTCGTGCCCCATACATAGTCGCAGGGGACGTGACGCGCACGAGCGTGCACCCCCCAAAAGGGAGGCGGCTGGTTAGCCGAACCTCTCAGTTCGAGAGCTGGCCCGCAAAAAGGGCTGGAAACAGCTTGTATCTTGCTTTTATAATTGTTTCCGGTGGTCTTTTGCGCATGTGTGGATTTCCTTTGAAAGGGAAGTGACGTCGTCCATCTGTGCGTACATGTGCGTACGTTAGCGTGTGTGTGTGTGTGTATGTGTGTGTGTGTGTGTGTATACACGTGAATGTGAGTGTATGTACACGAAGGTGAATATATGTACGTGTGTGGGCGTGCGCATATGTTTGTGTGTGCGTATGTATATGACAAGTAATATAGCTTGAGATGTGAACGCGTGTTTTTGTGTGAGACTAGGAAAGGCTTCCACAAGTCCAAATAATAAAAATGATAGTTTTTTAAATCCTCATAAAAAAAATGAAGGCAGCCTTTCGTTTTAGGTACGTAAAATCAAAAATTTTTCAAAATAAAAACTGACTTTATTTGACACAGATAAACGGTAAAATGGATAAGAAATGTGTATATTAATGTATTAATAATTAATGTATTATAAAGTTCGGAATAGTTCTTAAAAAGCCCTCCCTATAATAAGATTGCCTTTCTAAATACTAACATCCGTAAATGCCTAATTTCCTTTTACGGGCGAGTTACTATCTCATATGCAAAAATAATAAAATGACGAAAAAGTAAATAAAAACAAATAAATGGGGATATATATACTGATATATAATAAACTATATAAACTAGTATCTAATATATATACTGATATATAATAAACTATATAAACTAGTATCTAACATATATACTGATATATAATAAACTATATAAACTAGTATCTAATATATATACTGATATATAATAAACTATATAAACTTGTATCTTATATATATACTGATATATAATAAACTATATAAACTAGTATCTAATATATATACTGATATATAATAAACTATATAAACTTGTATCTTATATATATACTGATATATAATAAACTATATAAACTAGTATCTAAAAAATGAATATAATAATAATAAAATCGACATCTTTTAAAAACGCAGAATGAAACAATGGGAGAGAATAAATAAATAGACTCTCTACACGCGATGATTGGTTGTACAGAAACCAGTAATAAACTCTACAGAAACTAGGTTAAAGTTAAAAAATAAATAAATAACGACACTTATGCAGTTTACGAATGTTATCATTTATAAAGCCAATCTTATTATAGGAAGGGCTTTTTAAAAACTATTCCGAACTTTATAATACATTAGAACTTAATGCAAACATTTCTTATTCATTTTACCGCTTTATCTGAGTCAAATAAAGTCAATTTTTATTTTGGAATTTTTTTTTATTTTACGTACCTAAAACGAAAGATTGCCAAAAAGCATACTAAAACATTGTCATTTTTTTCGAGTGTTGTCACTGATAACCCACACGTGGTTGTCCGAAGAAAGAGGAAAGGCCAATAATAAAGTAACAGTTGGATTGGTAGTGTTGGTGGGGAAGATGCCGGATCTCTATTTAGTAGTAACTAGCCTGGATGCCCGGCGTTGCCCGGGTGTTTGGAGGTGTGTGTTGAGCAAAAAAAAAAAAAAAGTGGTAGTAGGCAGGCAGGCTTGAACTCGTACCACGAAGGAAGCGAAAAACGTGAAAAAAAAACCTAACATCTTTGCTGTTGCGCCCATCGCCAAATCAGAAGTGGCGTAGGTTTAAATTAAGGCTGGACAATCGAAAAGAGAAGATGAACTTCGAAAATATCGGCTAAAAAGGCGACCCCTCCCTGTAGAAAAGTGCCCAGTTGAAGGTGAAGGAATTAATGTTTTTAACGAATTATTTTTATATTTGTCGTCCAAAGGGTTGAGCTTAAAAACGATACCGAATTCGTGAAAATCCATCGCCTCTGTCGAAAGTTTTTGCGAGACATACATACATAAATACATATATACATACATACATACATACATACATACATACATACATACATGCATGCATACATACATGCCCTCTTGGTCTTGTTTGCAATAAAGAAAAAGGTCATCAACTTTTGGCTAAAGGAGCAGCTTCTTCAATTTTATTAAAACGCTTTCATCAACACAAAACATGGCCTGGAAAGAGTTATGATCAAAAGAATACGAAATGGGTCAAGTCCGCCGACGTATACATGTGTGTACAACAGAAGTGGAGTTCGTGCGTTTCATCTCATGTAACAAAACCATTGTTAAATATGAGGAGAGAAATATAATGTCTTGTCACCTTGTCATCACAAATCAAACTTGTTTATAATTACAAAAGGGTTTGGGCAAAAACGAAAGTTGCTTATCATGCGAACAGTGTTCTTATCACCCAATGCATACATTATTGTTCTATGAATGAGAACATCCCAGTGTGTTTTTACCGAACCACGTATTAATCACTCCGCGAGTGAGAGCATGCAAATGCAAAAGAAAATAGATCATAATTATATAACAACTACAGATTTACATACGTACACATTTATTCTCGCATGGAACAAACATATGTAAAAGTAGGATACGAAACATGTAAGATGGTACTTAATAGAATGTATTAGCAGACGAAGAACTACAGACATAAATAATAAATGAAGAATGGATTAAAGTGCCAATGCAAATACAAAGACACACGTGTATACAGAGTCGTAGATAGAGAAGATACATTAATATAAATGTAACCTCGATCGAATAATAATTGAAAATTTTTACCAAAATAACTAGATTTTTTTTTTTTTAATAAATAGCTTGAAAATGATGACGTCATAAAAGACAGATATTTCGGTATTTCGTTAGCATCAGGTCATTTTTCTTTGTGTACTTTCTTCAAAAGTTGGTGCTGCGTCTGCATTGTCACCACATAGCCTGTGGTAAATATATATATATATATATATATATATATATATATATATATATATATTTAATGCCCTTCTTTTGTGATAAACATTATATATTTTTTTAAACAAAACAAGGTTTATTTTTGCCACTAACGCAGGATACGCGTTATATTTTTTTTTATATATCGATCGGTAACACAGCTATGGTTATCCACTAACATTATGTCTGAAAACTCGCGACTGAAAGAAGCATCATTATTAATAATTTATCATAGTTATATGCACCATACATAATTATTATCTGATAACTCAGAGGAAATAGCTATTTGTCCACTATAAACTCAGAAAATATTGTCGAATGTCACTTGGCAGTGATATATAAAGTAGATTAAGGTATACTGTGTTTCATAACGAACGGCAAATGAGAAGGTAATGCCTTTGAGGATGGTTTCATTGTTATAAACCCTGTGTATTGTTTTATTGCAGGTCAATATTTTTTTTAATTTGGAAATAGCTATGAAGTGCAGACAAGTGAAATTCGGTACACTGGAAGCGCATAACAAGGTGCTTATTTCCCTGATTTTTGTGGAATTAAAATCAAATATTTTTTTAAATTATTCTAATTTTTCTATTTTCTGTTAATTTTAAGTGTGTATTAGTTTATTGCAATTGTCTAAAAATGTATATTTTCTGTAATAACTTAATATTCTAACTTCATATTTCTATTTATATGAAATAAAGAACATATCCAGTAACAATATTAACCAAAAACAAGAACGAATTTCATATTATTTTGTTTAAGGAAATATTTATTTATCAATATAACTCCCATGTTTCAAAATCACTTTGAATAGCCTCTTGTAAACTGATGATGCCAATCAACGGATTTGAGATGTTGTGATGCTATAGGAAACTTCCAAAATCTTCCTCCAAAGTGCATCCTTCGACGAAAATTAAACACCTCCTTCATAAACTTTCATCTTTATTATTGACCAGAGCTGCTCAATTGGGTTTATATCTGGAGTGGCCATGTCAACAAATTTTTTCCACTAATTCTTAATGACTTAAGGTAAGATTTCGTAGCCTTGGCTGAGTGGGATGGCACATTGTCGTGCATAAAAATCAATTTGCGGTGACGTGCCAATGGAAAGTCATCAAGCCATGGTGACAAATGCTCATTTAAAAATAAAATATAAGACTGGCTTGTAAGTTTGACACCTTCTGGGACCTGAAATGGTTCAATTAGTTCATCGCAGATTATGCCAGCCCCAAACATGACGCTTTTACCTTCCTGTTGACGACGGAATTGATGAGAGGTAGGAAATCCAAGAAGACTCCAAACTTTGGCAACCCATCTGATCCATCAAGGATTGCTCTGGCCTCATTGGTGAAAAGAACCTTTTCAAAACTTGTTTTCATGTATTTCTGAGCCAAAGCCAAACGTTTTTCCTTATGAGTTTGGTTTAAAACAGGTCTTGCTATGGGCTTAATGCTTCTTGCAATTTCGTTTAAGACATTTCAGCATATCTTTCATATAACAAGAAAGGTATTCCAGCTTTGTCAAATATAGCAGCACTGTTGTTGCCCGGCTGTTTGATAAACTGACGGCAAATTTTTCCAACATCACGAGCAGAAACTGGCTTTCTTGTGTTTTTGTCCTTTGGTTTAATGTTTGGATTTTCAACGAATGAAGACAATCTTCTTCGATCTATTCCAAACTCATTGGTGAGATCTATGAGTGGTAAACCTTCTACAAGACCTGCAACAACATGTTTTTTTCACTAGCTGTCAGTTGACACTTTCTAGACATTTTGTGGGACCTGCAATAAAGTTATACATGCTTAAAATTAACAGAATATAGAAAAATTAGTATAATTTTCCAAATATTTGTTCAAATTCCACAAAAACCAGGAAAATAAGTCACCTTGTTATGCTTTTCCAGTGTATCAAATTTCATGTCTCTGCGTTTCATAGCAATTTCAAATTAAAAAAAAATATTGACCTGCAATAAAGCGATACACAGGGTTTATAACGAAAACTGCTGTTTGAATGGAATAGCTTGAGGGACATAAGGGTTCGAGGTGACCCCAGAAAGAAGGTTGATGAAACCATGTGACTTCCCAATGGAAATTTTCTCTTTTTCTTTTCAGCCACTCCAAGCTTTCTGTCATCCCAGTAAAAAATAAGCGTATACAATGTAACTAGGCACAGTGGATCCGGAATGTGACTTTCCGATGGATGTACAGTGATTTATACACACATGAAAACGGTCACAACTGTAAGTGTTAGTAAGATTCACAAAGCATAAATAATTATGTAACATACAACCACGTAATCTATCTATAAAAGTGAAAATGTCTGTGCGTGTGTGTGTGTCTGTGTACATTTCCCTACCAAATTACTCTGTCAATTTTCGGTCTACAGACTCGAGATTTGATATAACGAGTATTGAGATGTGGGAAAATCTTTTTAATCGATTTTCGGCCAGAAATTTGGCTGTCAAGGGATCAAAGGTCAACGATTTGACCTTTGAAAACTCTACCAAACTCCGCTGCCAATTCTGTGTCTAAAGACTTGAAATTTTAGATGTAAGTAACTTGGATATGGGTAAAGCTTTGTATTTTGATTTGAGAACAAAATAATAAATGTCAAGGGGTCAGAATTGGGGTCAAAGTTAAAAAAAACATTGACCTCTGCAGTCTCTACGAAATTACTCAGACAGATTTTGGTCTAAATATTTGAAATCTTACATAAAGTGTATTCACACGTAGGGCAAGTTATGAACAGGACTCGATCAAAGCCGGGCTGAACTGCTAGTCTTGTATAAAATGTTATTTCTTTTGTGTTACAACAGTGACATCATAGTTATAAACAACAACAGTTGGAAGTTTTCACATCGTGGAAAGGTATTTTTAGTGTATTTTCGGGATAGAATTAAGTGGTTCTTTCAAAGATTCTCCATTTTGACGATAGAAAGTCGTGAAGCAGACTGGTCTAAGTACAAGTTAGTATCAGTAAGGATCCGTGGCATAATGAATAAAATATTGTGAAGAGTAGAACATGGATCTTGAGTTTACTTTCGGCAACCTCATAACTCTGATTTTCTTTATTTTGTCCTTTAGTCCTCACATTCCATGAGTGATGTTGCTTACAAAAGTGGAAGAATTGCTGTTTTCTGGGTCATAATCAATCCATCTAACACGTGCATAAGGTTAATCATTATAACAATTCAATTTGTAATCCCCCTAATCCTTTCAGTCGAAATTTAAAAGAAAATAGAAGGCGTTACTTTTGGAGACGCCTCTCGTACATGTTTACTCCAATGAAAGTTTAGAATCTTATGACTCTGGAGCCTCTGTTTGTATATTGTGGCTAATGCATTGTGGGAAATCTGTGAGGCAGATGTGATAATCCAGAACCTGGATCAGGTAGTGAAAATTGTATTCATTATCTTATCATCGTCATTGACTAACGTGTAGGACTTAGATGTGAGAAAGAAAAATTACATGCTGGAATTGAAGTATTTATACGTATTGCCTATGTGTGATTAGCATGCTTTGTCATCCAGAAAAGACAAAATTAATGGAAGTCGACAAAAATGTTTTAGCACTTGAAGGGCTATAATTTTGGAGCGATAGAGAGCAGTATTAAAAAAGGTGTTTTTGCAGAAAGGACTTCTATACGATACAAATCTAGTGGCAAGCAAGTTGCATTGAATACAGTGTAATTAAAAAAAATATGTCATGTAACAAACATGTGCCACTTCTTTCCAGGATGACTCCACTTACTCTTGATCCTAACTTCATATTGGTGAGTGTTTAGTAAGAGAGAATCATGTATCAATCTTTGGTATGACTCAATCAAGGATTGAACTTTGGCCTCCCAACTCATTACTGAACACGATTACCATTAAGCCAAATGGTTTGATCAAAACTTCAAATTTACTTACAGCGTCTGGTATGTTGTTTTCAAGATCAGCATTGAAAACGGTGTTGTTGCAGAAAAAAATACTACATGATTAAGATCTAGTTGCTATTATGTTATTGCATTGAATACGGTGTCATCAGAGAAAAGTATACCACTTAAAAAAGTTCCAGTATCAAGCACATTGTTTCCATCAAAAGAAATCATATTTCCTATTTTTTATATTTCGAAAATGCTTTAAAATCCTTTTATGATCATGAACCTAAACAATTTTCTTGATTCAATCTCTATTTAACCTCTACAGCGACTTTATGTGACAACATATCTCTTAATTATACCCAAGTGGAAACAAATTCAATTCTCAATAATTCTTCTGTGTCAATAATTGTGAGCATAATATAATTAATATTCATATGCATTTAGTTCTCTTTTGGGAATATTTCATTTACAGCTCTCTTCACTCCATGACTATTCCATTTTATAGGTCAGCATAGTCATTGTCTTTGTTTCCTGCTAAAAATAACGATACGGCATGATCATGTTGACACACCGGTTCCCGCTGAATCACCGAAGTTAAGGAACGTTGAGCCTGGTCAGTACTAAATGGGTGACCACTTGGGACTTCCAGGTGCTGTATGTGCTCTCCGCTTATCTCGGCATTGTTTCCAGTCGTCCTGGTCTTCTCCTTACCACTGGACCCAAACAGTGTCGATTCAGGAGAGGTGTGGTTAGGGATTGCGAGACCCTTGCCTCACAATTACATACGCAACTGCCCCTAAGGGGTATCCTTTGTCTTTCAAGACTGAAGAGAGGCATCCAAAAATAACAACGAATGAGAAAGCGATATCAGAAACTGGGGCGCATTTTGAAGTCAAGGACAAATCGTTCTAAAAAAAAAATACATTGAATTTTGAGAGAAGTGTTGAACTTACCGTTATCATTCTAAAAGGAGACTATAGTTAATAAAGCTTAATTGTGCTTAAAAGTTGTTTTATTAGTATGGTTCGGAATCTATTGAGTGATGTGCTTACTGTGTTGGGTGTGATGATCCAGAACCTGGTTCGAGTGGTGTAAATAGTATTAACTTACCTTATATGTGCCATAAAAGAGTTCATCTTTGTTTAGATTGTAGAAGCTATTTGTGAGAAAGGACAAGCATATACTAGAATGAAAGTATTTATACGCATCAACTATGTGTGATTGGGAAAATATTTTATGAATGTTTGAATATATTTCTTTAAATGGTAAATTGGTCACATGACTGTCATGTGATCAATTAGAATTATTAATAATCGTTTGTATTTTACTATAAGTCTCATTTATATTCGATATGAATGCGATATGATAAAAGTGAATGTTCAAGATAAGGATAAAGAAAAGCCTTAGTAATAACTGACAATAATAATTAAGAGAAAGGCAAGAATAATCACGTATGTAATTTTAATTATTTTTAGCTAAGTGATGGCTTAATCTTAATAATAACTGATAATAATAAAAATAGAACAGAGAGGATTTCTTTCACTTTAAATATAGACACAAAATTCCCTTCTTTTTCTTCTTATTCTTCTTCTTCTTATTATTATTATTATCATTATTATTACTATTAGTAGTAGTAGTAGTAGTAGTAGTAGTAGTAGTAGCAGTATCATTATTATTAGTATTGTTCTATATAATAATCTTTCAATCTAGTTAGCTCTTTACATCAAGTGGCTTCACACCTTGTCTGGGGGTATTTCCATAATAAAATGAAATAAAAGTGAGTGCTATCATTATTAGTATAATTATTATTTAATCAGATGAAAGTAAACGTACTTATGTTTGACGTGCTTCACTCATTAAAAAAAGAGTAGAAGAAAAGGAAGAGAGAGAGAGAGACATTTTTTTTATCAGTTTAGTTTTCATATGCATTAGCTTTGTCTTCTTTTTCTTATCGATTGGTCTTGTCTTCTTATCGATTGGTCATGTCTTTTTACCTAATGATTTTGTTTCCTTATCTAGTGACGTTGTCTTCGTTTTATGATCTATATAAGCTTTGAATTAAATTGCGAGGCGATACTGAGTGGGCAAAGCTACTTAGTTTATAATATGAGATGTCGTAAAAAAAACTAAACTAAAATCAAGTCAATTGCTCGTTTGACCTTCAAAGCTTGGTGCTATTTCCGCGAACAACAACTGACACGTTTACTGCATTTGATGGGATCTCAGAGATGTGATTTGATGTAAGTAACGTGTGATGTAATTATTTACATCTCACAAAAGTAAAGTTAGACACAAGGTCAACTTATAACTCAGTTTCTGATTATGTGATTCCTCATTTACAAGTGAAAAACTTACATACAACTAGCAGGGCTGACGGCATCCCCCAGGATTCTAATTTCTGTAAATTATGTAGGTTCAGTAGCGTAAAACTAAGCGGGGTTAGAGGGCGGTAGCATCCTGGAATAGAGACATCCAATTATATCAAAACTATCTTTCTTCCTACTCATATTTCCCAGTACTAGAACTTATACTTTAATTTTTGGAGCACACAATCAAGGAGTTGACCTTGGGCAAGACCAGAGCATCACTAGGCCTCTGCATGCTACTGTGTAGATTACAGAAAAATATACCCAGAAAACGATTCCAATACCATTACCGATTCTGTTCTAAATTCGTGATTCTGATATAATTACTGATACCGATTTCTTTTAAAAATTCTAAATATCTAATTATAGAGGTGTTTTGGTTTGTAGTGACCGCTACATCCGGTCGGAATAAATGACAGGCAGGAACATTTCACAGCGATCGCCGCTTTGAAACGCCTACGCGTTATTAAAAAACATGTAGGCACATGACGTTGTTATGCAACCACACGCATACATAAAAGAAAAGGAACTATGTTTATGCACCTTCACGCTTGAATACGGTAATCAGTCCCAAAGCAGAGGGTGGGCACTATACCCGTCAAAATCAAAGCAGCTTCTTTCCAAATTCTCAAGTGCAGCACGTGTTCAAGAAAACTCCATCTTCGTGAGACATTAAAACACCAGTCATGGTTTTACGCAGGTCACAGGTGAACTACAGTACCCATCATGGAAATTTACCACATCAATCGAGAACTCAAACTTCCTTTTAAACATTCATATTCCAAACCACTGTTCTTACAATATGAACACACACACATATTCCCTTATATGGATTATAGACTGCTGCCACGGGAAAATAGCCATATTTAACTCCAAGTCCTCCTGCGGCACACTTACCATAAAAAATTAGTACTTTCAAGCCTTGTGCCATAGACACAAAATTCGCACACCAATAATCATTCATTTAAAACATTCAAACACAAGAAAACACTTATGTTGGAACACTTTATTTTAATACTTCTTTCACGTAAATAAATGTTGCTCATTTTATATAAACAATGATTTCATGTCCTTTATCGAGTGCCATCTTTTGCTGAATTTATTTTTATTTCTTTATTTAAGGGTGCAAATTGGTAACCCTTCCTATAAATTGACGACCCTATCATTAAGGGTTCCGAAAACCCATCCTATAGATCGATGACTCTCGACTTCAGCAAATTAGCAACACGCGTCCTATATGTTCTTTTTTTTTTTTTTTTTTTTCCGGATTCCATTAAAATCCTGTATAATGTGTACATATATTTTCTCGAAAGTAAAAATATACTGAAGTGGGCGGGTGGGTGATTTTTTTTTTTTATCAAATGTTTTATTTATAATTGACTAGCGAGGGGTATCCGGCGTTGCCGGGTGTTTAGAGGTGTGGGGGGGGGGTAAAAAAAGTAAGTATGAGGATCGAACGCGAACCGTTAAGGCAAAGTTGTAAATTAAAGTGTGAAAAAAAACAAAAAAAACATGCGACGTTAACCATTGCCCCACCGCGAGATGCTAACGGAAACACGTTTGAATTTATTTAATTACTTGGATTTGGCAGGTGCACGTTTTAGTGACTTAATGAGGTCAAGTTTGACTGTGGGATTTTTATTTTCCCAAGATGTTATAGGAAAAAGACTAACCAACATGCGGCGAGCGACAAATGTTGAATATTTATCTTCCCGAAATCGAGCAAATTAAATAGACAGGCGAGCTTCGTTGTTAACTGTGAGATATTACGATTTATATGTAATATAAAAAGTTTTAAAAAGTTGTGAAGCGAGCGACCGCTTCTCTGAAAGAAGCCTTTTGTAGACATACAGAAAAAGCGAACACACATACATACATACATACATACATACATTTTCGCTTTTATATTTATAGATTAAAAATAGTGATCTTATAAACTCACTGTAAAAAGTTATTCCATATTTGTTACTTGTGCCATTTTTTTTATTTATCTACTTATGCTTTTTCTTGCATCATTTTTACCTTGTCAGTTCTTCCGGTTCCATACAGGCTGGAACGATAAATTTGTAGCCCTAAAGAAAACAACACTACAGCTATATTTTTAAAGTTTTATTGAAAAAAGTCAATTCAGGTAACTTGATTATATAGTAGAGCTGCCATCTATTTAATGTAGCCGCCTTCAGCCTCAATCGCTGCCTCGATACAGGTCAGAAACTGTGAGCATGTCTTTTCCACAAGCGCCAGCGGGAGCTCGGCAAATACTCTGCAGATGGTGATGATGTTGTGGGAGGTCATGTTAGTAATGTTCTCAACGTATGACTAAACGAAGTAGTCTAGTGGGGTTTAGGTCGGGAGAGGAGGGGGCAGTGAGAGAATGGTAACAAAATCGTAGCACTCCTGAAGCCAAGATTGAGCCACTTTAGACTTGTGGGCAAGTGCTGAATCCTGCTGCTACACTCAGGGTTTGCCAGCTGCCATATGATTGCACAAGGAGATCACCACACTTTTCAGCACATTCAGGTACACTTTGGGGTTGACTTTCAAGCTGACTTCGAAGTTTGTGAAGCGGCATGATGTGGCCCTCACTTGAAACTACACCACGACCATAACCGTGGTTGAAAACTTCATTGAGCGTTCAAGTGTTGAACCATCCAGATTTGCATTTTGAGGGTGCTGGCAATGGTTCTGTTGTCATAACTTGGATCGGTAAAATTGCATGAGTTTTACAGCACCGCATTTCTATTCCCGCTCGTTGAACATTATGTCACTTTCAGACATGATAGAAGTCTCCTATCGCTGTTGGGATTTGTACACAACTGGCGAACTAGTAGATGGTCTGCAACTAAAAAAGGAAAAAATAATGTTTTATCGTGATATATAATGACGACATTAAAGTTTTACTGGTCGTTAAAAACAAAGAAAATATTTATCATGTTATCATTAGTACTAGCAATGGGAAATTAAGTTTTAAATCCAAAAATTTTTTAAACTAAAATAATAGTCAAATATTTTCGCTTCCAATACTGATTTCGATACTCCAAAAATAAATTCTGATTTTTTTTCGCTTCATCATGGAAACACTGGAAAAATATTTAAACGAAATTAAACAATCCAATTAATAAATGTTAATTTTCTTTTTACACAAATTACAATCACGGGTGATGCCGGGTAATCCTGCTAGTTTCATATATTACGTAATATCAGTATACTTCTTGGTTTTTATGATTCTTACAACATCAATATTTAACATATTTCGAATATAATTCATAATTCTGTTTTATATTTGCATTATATATTGATATTTAGTTTCCATTTTCATTAATTTTGTAATTAGTGATACTATAGAGGAAGTCTTTGTTATTTTTACATAGGAGTCAGTACTTATCAGTGCCCTGAGGCCACTCGAGGATAAAGGTTATTGAGTGTACAGCAATCAACAGGATAATATCGTCGTAATCGTTATTAATGGAAATTTGGTAGATTGGATTACTTAAGGAGGCAGTTCATCAAGAATTTGTTTATGTTGGACTTGAAGACAACCAAGTTGTAGTCAGCTGGGAAGCAGGCAAACGGAAGAGAGTTCCACAGTCGTGCAGTTCTAAGAAAGAAGTTTTGTTCATGAAATCTATGTTTTGATTTAGGCGCAGTTAAAGAGTGGGGAAAGTTATTGACAGTGGTTTCAGCTAGACAGGTGTTTTTCAAGTAAAATTGGCGAGGAGGGACCAGAAATTGGAGCTCAGACGAGCACTTGCCGTGGAAATAACGATAAAACAAAGACAGGCTCACAACGTCCCTTCTGTCGGACAGAGGTTGCAGGGAAGAGAAAAGATCATCCCGACTAAGTTACGAAGTCTATTTTGTACTCTGTCAAGGCAGGATAAGCTGCTTCTAGCAGCTCCTGCCCAGATGTGACAACAATACTCCATCCCTGGACGTATTTGGCTTAAAGAACTTGAAGCATACAACCTTTTCTAAGATTACTAGATTCAACGTTAAACACCCTAAAAAGGGTTGATATGCTATTAAACAAAACAACCAAAATAACCTAAACATGTCCTTAAAAATGGACACTAATCCATCATCCATGGCCGACTCTAGTATTATCGTGTAACTTCAGAAAAATTACAAAAACAGTCTAATGTTTATAGTACTTGACTAGTATTGAAATTAGCCATTAAATTTTGATTAATTCCAGGAACATAATATTTCACATTATTTGTAGGACACTTCATATCATAAGCATATTTGTTTTATATTGGTGTCTTTAGAACCAATATGACAAATTTTATCTTGACCTTATTTACTTGTCTCGCCATGAAGGTAGAATTAAACACAAGGAAATTAATCTTGTCAGTTGAAACCGAGTGGTTAATTAATGTCCACATTAGAAACAGTGACATAAACATCTGTATGTTTTTGTAATGTTGACAAAGACACTAAAGATGGTCAGGAATAGTGAATTTCAAAATTTATATCATGCCTGGGGACTCCAGTCGCTGAAACTGCAACCAGAGCAGTGTAGCGAACTCTTCAGAACCATGGATAATAAATGCAAAAAAGAGAATGTATCCCTGGTGCATGGGAATAGCTTCAACAGCAAAATTTATCTCTGTTAACCACGAAAATAACACTCGTTGCTTGACTGAGATCAAAAAGAAGAGATTGTGGGAATTAAATATTCTCATTTTCTATGTATGCTGCAGGAGTTTTGCCACGTGTGACATGCTGCTTCTAACCAAACATGAAATAAAAAAGACTGGATGTGTAATGAAAATGTCTGTGGTCTGTAGATAGATTACCTGAACTGAAGACTGACGTGTTTTTATTCAGCACCATTGGTGCAGTCCTTACCCTGTATGGAAATGTTGAAACTGTCAACCCAATCTGTGGTTCACAGGACACCATAATGGAGGCGTACAGTATATGAATGCACATGATCATGCTGGGCTTGACGTAATATTGATACTCAGGTAGGAAAGCTGACAGATGAAGATCATTATGAAGGGCCACTGTCCGCATTGTTGGCACTGACAGTAGCAGGGGATTATGGTCATGTTCTTATGCAAAGAAGACCTCACCAGCAGGATCTTTTGTTGCTGTCCTAACTGGAAATGTTGCAACTACCCTGATTCTAGAGGCAGGTGAGAAGGATAAAGAGATTGGAGTATGAAAGAAAATACCATTCTAACCCTGTTTCCCCCAAACCAGTAGCCTTTGTAATGTAGTTTACTCCAGCAAATACTAAACAATCCCCTAAAGATCTACTTCCCACTAAAAAAGAACAGAAAAACAGCAACAAGCAGCAGTACTGCAGCTGACAGCAAAATAACAAACCAGTTTGATGAAGATATCATTGAATCCTATTTTGTGAAAGGCAACAAAAACCAAAACGAATTCCAAAAAGAGAAAGAATGTTAAGACTGAGTTCCACTTCCCAACTGATACAAAACCATAACAGATGATTTCACTTAGCCGACAAAACTCCAACCCTGCCCTCTTCCACTTCTACACCCTCTTCAGTTCTATTTTTTTTCTCAGTCTTTAAACAGTAAGACAGATAAGAGCAAGAACAGGCAAGATGCTATTCGGCATCTTGTTTGACCGAAAGAAAGTGGAAAATTATCACAGTGCCAGAGGCAAAAGCTGCAGCCACCACTGCTTCAGGGTCAAGTTCACAAGAAAAACATGGAAGATCCAGTCAACTTCTCGAAGGCTCCTTTTCCAGTCTTCAAAGAAGTGTAGTTGCAGTGAGATGTTGTGGAAGATAGTGGTAGCTGCAAAGGGAGCCTTCTTCAGGATCTGTCCTGTGAATGGCAAACATCCCAATCTAGAAAGACGAAGCACTAAATACAATGAGAGGTCCCTATTTCCATTTACTCCTAATTTTATAGGACACTTAAGTTAGAAAGAAACGAATGATGTCTCTAATGGTCCTGGTTGTAGTTACAATAATGGGACAAGATCAAAGTATAGTATCTGTTCTTCAGATGCTGCACTTCTATTTCTTGTTCTCTTTCGGTGGAGGAGAAATCCTTCACGACTGAGACAATTTTTATTTTTGTACCTTTTCTCCACGTTAAAAAACGACCCTGGTGTCTAACTCTGTCCCGTGGGGAGGCATAGTAAATAGGTACAATAATGGTGTGTATGACATGATCAAGATCAACTAAGATGTGGGATTTCATTGGCTATAATATAGGCAAAACAATGAGTCTCTATGATGAATAGAACTGAAGTTATTGCCAAATTGTGACCTTCACTTTTCTATGACTTTGACCTAGATATTCTAAAATTATATCAACTCTAATTTAGACCATGACTGATATTTTGTGTATGTTTGGTTACAATCAGACGCTAGGTTATACACAGACCAACAAAATTGAACAAAAATATAGCCTTTTTGATAGAGATACAAGCTTTAGAGAAATAAACGTTGACTTAACTCAATTTTAGTGTTGTTTTTCTTTTTTTTATTATTATCATTATTACCATTATTATTATTATTATTATTATTATTATTATTATTATTATTATTATCATTATTATTATTATTATTATTATTATTATTATTATTACTATCGTTATTACAATTATAATTATTATTATTATTTACTCACATTTAGTCACACAGGCCATCATCATTAAATATTTGCTGGTCAATCCTTGCTTTCATGTGGTTGGTTCTAATTGCATTATCTTATGTAGCTGTTATTAGAGATTCAGTTTCTCTGTTAAGGTTTTTGTAGCCATTTCCAAATGTTTTCGTTAGTTTCTTCTTTTGTCATCCTTATAAATCGTTCATGTAGCTGTTTCGTTTCCCATTTTTCTTTCCTCATCTTATTCCTCATCTCTTTTTCTTGTTTATTTGGTTCTTCCGTATTTTTTGCTGCACTAATTATTCTTTCAGTGTTCTGCATTATGTATTTTCCTAATCCTTTGTGTGTGTGTGTGTGTGTGTGTGTGTGTGTGTGTGTGTGTGTGTGTGTTATTTACACAGTCTTCTATGCAAACCAGCCCTCTTCCTCCGTCTTTCCTTTTCACATAGAGTCGGTCAGTATCGTTAGTTGTAGTGCATTGTGCATCGTCATGAATTTTCTTGGTCTTCTCTCGAGATTCCTTAGTTTTTCTATGGTACAGCTTATAAACAGTCCAGATGATCTTATTACTGACACTGGCTACGTGTTTATTCCTTTAATTAGTTTTCGACTAGTTACTTTTGCTTCGAAGGGTTTTCTTGTTCTTCTGAGGTATTCATTTCCTATTTTCTCTTTCATTTCCGTTGCTTTGATGATGTCTGCTTTCAGCATTCCCAAGTATTTGTAGCTATTATTATTATTATTATTATTATTATTATTATTATTATTATTATTATTATTATTATTATTACTATAGATAGATAGAAAGATATTACTGATAGTGATTTGGTATCTGTTTGAAGCTGAAACTATTTTTCAGTGTTCAGTTCAGGGGGTGGGGGTAATATAGTATCTTTTGTTATGATAAGATCATCCTTTCACGAATTTATCTCTTTGAAGGAAGCAGTGTATTATATATTCGTTCTTCATGATAGAATTCTCCACGGCATTATCTCCTGCTTTAGATCGTGGGGTAGTATATGTTTATTTTGGTGTGTTTATCTGTCTGTCTGAAGACGGAGCTATTTTAATGCTCAAATCAGTTTATTATACTATTTCACATTAATGTACTACTTTTCAATTAAGGAAGGTGGAGTACATTAGTATCTATTCTGTTGCCATGATACCATCATCCCAGGCATTACCCCCAACTTATCTAGGAGGAGTGTAATACATATATTTTCGCTTGCAAATAAGGACAGAACAGGTTAATCATGTAGTTTCCTGAGCCATGTAATTTTATCGGAAAAATATGTAAATTGCAATTTTTTTATTTAAATAATGACATACTAAACATATTGGTGTTAAATTCAATTAAATATTGCATTTGAAATAGAAAAAAGACCAACATTTTTTTTTTAAATCAGCAGACACGCAGTTCTGCCAGGCATGATGCAAAATGGCTGATTCCTAAGCTAGTTAAGCTAAAAGGCTGGAACGGGGAATGCTTAGAATGAAACGCCTAAAAGTTGGCTCTAATATTTTGTTATCCAATTTCAATAAATATTTTGATTGTTTTAAATATATTATTTAAACAACTGTACTTCTTTTCACTTCGTCTTGACCATTCTCTGTTTCAACATTTTAGATTAACAAGTTTAGTGAACGGCTATTATGCATATTGACAGGAATTAAAAAAAAAAAATTCTCTCTTATTTAATACATAATACTAACTTGATTTTAAAGCTTTGAAAAAATACAATGTAATTAGATTAGAATTTGTTCGTTCAATAGATTCTTGGAAAAAAAAGGTTTGGGTTCTTGTTTAGAATTCAACACACACACACACACACACACACACACACACACACACACACACACACACACATATATTTATATGAAATTGTGTGTGTGTGTGTGTGTGTGTGTGTGTGTACATTTCCCTTACAAACTACTCTATTTTCAGTCTACAGACTCGAGATTTGACATAAGAAGTATTGAGATTTGGGAAAATCATTTTAATCGGTTTTCGGACAGAAATTTGGCTGTCAAGGGGTCAAAGTTCAACGATTTGACCTTTGGAAACTCTACCAAATACCTCCGCCAATTTTGGGTCTAAACACTTGCAATTTTAGATGTAGGTTCCTTGGACATGGATCAAACTTTGTAATTTGATTTGAGTCCAAAATAATAAATGTTAAGGGATCCAAATTTGGGTCAAAGTTAAAAAAAAAATTTGACCTCTGCTGTCTCTACCACATTAATCAGTCAATTTTTGCTCTAAACATTTGAAATTTTACATAAAGTGTATTCAGACATGTTTTTGGCCGAAAATTTGGCTGCCAAAAGGGTCAAAGTTCAAAAGATTTGAACTTTGTGGTCGCTTGCAAACTATTCAGCCAATGTTGGGTCTAAACATTTGAAATTTAACATAAAGGGTATTGAGACATGTAGCAAGCTCTTTGATCAGTTTTTGGGCGAAAATTTGACTTTTGCAAACTCTACCAAACTCCTCCACTAATTTTGGGTCTAAACATTTGAAATTTTAGATGTAGGTTACCTGGACATGAGTCAAACTTTTCAATCTATATATATAAAAATGTAAATGTTGGTTCGTTCGGAGTTAATTGTCTAAAAAACCACTGGACGGATGGCTTCCACGTTTTGGTATAATATGTTTACTATATCCATGTGTGTTTTTATATATTTCTTTTTAATTATAACATTATACTTAATTTTTCTATGATAAATAGCTGGATTTCTTTGTACCGAGAGGCTATTTTTTTTTATTTAGGGACAATTCTTTATTACCGCTTCCTGTCACGTGACCAGTGTTACAATTTAGCGGTTTTCCTGCTAGATCTGGAGATTTCGTTTACAATCTAGCGGGAAATTCTAGAAAATCTGGAGGTATTTGGCACCCAGACACCCGCATTGGCATTAGGTTGCTTGAAAATACTTTAAAACATAAAATAGACTCATTCATGTAAGTAAAAAAAGTAGCATTTATTGTCTTTGGTAACAATTATTTATTGATTATTTGTTTTGTTTTTCACCTTTTTTTCGACTAACCATTCTTAAATCTCACTATAAAATCGATTTTTCCAAGTACATTTTAGGTGGGGGGGGGGGCATTCCAATCTCCCCGAAGGGGTTTGTATTACTGTACACGGATTTGTATTACTGTACACATAGATTCGCAAAAAGTTGTCAAAAAACAAATATATAACAAATAAATGTTATCAAAGGCAAGATAAGTTACTTTTCTGCCAAACTGGCTAGCGATTTTCTGGACATTTCTTTCTCCTAATCTCGCGGGTTTTTTTTAAATCTCAGTTGACAACATTGCATCACTAAAAGAACACCACAGGCTTAATGTAAACAGAATGTGTTTACAATATCGGTAAATTTTCAATGGGTTTATTGATAACGTAACCATGTGATTGAACTTTAATTTAAATTAACCACACCTGGTCGCAAAATGAATGCCGACGCTCAAAGTGTATACACATTTTGATTCCTCCCTTTACTTAAAAATTCACCAAAAATCAGGAAATTAACGAATTTTAATGAAAATTGCAGTATTTTTCAAATAATGATCGCAGAATATAATGAACTAATTATTTTTACTTAACTCTTGGTGAAAATGTTTTATTTTGTTTAAACAAAAAATACCTTTACTAAAGTTATGGTTTTCAGTAGTAAATAAAAAACGCAAGAATTTATTTTTGCTTTTTTTAAAGCATCGTAATTTGTAACAATAAAAAATAATTTTTACAGTAACATTACGAAAAAAGCCCCTAAAGTCCGTATTAATGTATTCGATATAACTCGAAGAAAAATGAATTATCGGATACTATTCAGGAAATGAAAGATTCAATTAGATTCCTATTTCAGTCACCTAAATTATTTAGGGTGAAATGTCATTTCACTGAAATGAGTTTAGGAATTTATAGCAAAACCTAAATATTTTTTTTTGGTAAATATCCAGATACGCTACTACAGAACACCGACCACTCTAATTTTTTTTTTTTTTTTTTTGGGGGGGGGGTGATGTTGGGGCGCGCGCGCGCCAACATTACATCCGCTCCCCCCCCCCCGCTCGCGCCCCCAATGTACAAAGTAAAATCTTCGGAAAATGTTAAATGGTGTTCTAATTGGTAAATGTCGGTGCGTTACTTACGGAAAATTTGAAAATTCGATGTTCCAGGTAAAAAAAAAAACAGATAAATTCCCCCCCCCCTCCTACTCCAACTTGGTGTGCTTTCCTTTTCTTATTTTATTTCTTTTTCAGCTAATTTTAAATTTTCCACCCAAAAAACGCTATAATGTATTTTTGAAAATTAGAAAATTCTATGTCCTGGAAAAAAAAATCCCCTCTCACCAACATAGTTTGCTAGGTGAAGCCGTCGTTTATGCTACAGCGTGCATGCGCGTAGCATAAACGGATGCTGCAAAATGGTGGAAAGAAGTTCGTGGGTTCAGGGGTAAATACCATGCAAACGGTAAATTTGCCCAAAGTTTGACTATCAGATTCGTTGTCAGCGACCTCAATTACCTTTAAAAAACAAATTAGAGTGGTCGGTGTTCTGTAGTAGCGTATCTGGATATTTACCTTTTTTTTTCTTGCTTAAAAAAAATAGCATTAATACAGTAAGTTAGGTAAACTGACTTTTTCGTTTAAAAATGGAATTATTTCCCTTTCGTTATTAACTTTTTAAAAAAAAAATTTTTTTTAATAAATATTTTGTGGGGTTTGTATTACTGTACCCATAGATTCGAAAAAGTTGTCCAAAAAGAAATATATAACAAATAAATGTTATCAAAGGCAAGATAAGTTACTTTTCTACCAAACTGGATATATTTTTCGTGTTTTTATTCAATGTAACATGTTTATTCAGCTCGAAAACCATACAGTGTTTACCGATGTATTGGAACATTCAAGATGGCGTCTGATTCTCTCTTTAACACGGTAAGTGTGGGAAAAGATGTTATAAATAAAAAACCGGATAAAATACAGATAAAAACTCGCTCAATATATGTTACCGTGACATAGGTTGACATATATTCGGCGGGTTTTTAATAGTATTTTGTATGATTTTGTATAGTTATTTATTTATAACACCTTTTTCCATACTTACGGTGTTAAAGAGGGTGTGAGACGCCATCCTGAATTTTCGAATACATCGGTAAACACTGTATGTTTTTCGAGCTGAATAAATATGTTACATTGAATAAAAGCACAAAAATTATATCCAGTTTGGCAGAAAAGTAACTTATCTTGCCTTTGATAACATTTATTTGTTATATATTTGTTTTTTGACAACTTTTTCGAATCTATGTGTACAGTAATACAAACACCCATTTTGTGTTTTATATACATAAAGTACAATTGTTGAATGTTACTGTTTTGATTATATTCGTTTGGGGGGGCACAATTAAAAAATTAAGAAAGATTAAAATGAAGCGAAATTTAAGTTTCCGTTCCATTTTTACAACAACCGTAAAACAGTGCATACTCAGCAAGTTTTATCGTAATTTATAAGCATATTGAAACACTAAATCAACATTTTATTTACTTTTTTGCATAATTAATGATGGAAGTATTTTTCTGTTGATTTTCTTAACATCTGTTAAAAAAAATAATTTGTACATTCTCTTGAAAAAAAGAATCAAACTTTTCTCTACTTTCACATGTGTTCCATTTTAACAAACTGAGCCATAGCAACGCGTGGCCGGGTACAGCTAGTATATATATATATATATATATATATATATATATATATATATATATATATATATATATATATATATATATGCACATAAAGTTATGAACAGCACTCAGTACGTAGGACAGCAGTACGTAGGGCCCGAGCAAAGCCGGATTGAACTGCTAGTATATATATATATATATATATATATATATATATATATATATATATATATATATATATATAAGCTCTACTGAAATTTGTTGAGCTTTATATTATCCCGATAATAAGTCTCCTCTTATAGAATTGAATTTATTCTTCTTCTAACTATCCAAGTTATATATATATATATATATATATATATATATATATATATATATATATATATATATATATATATATATATATATATATATATATATATATATATATATATACAAAACAATCTTTATGATGTACGCACCCGTCACGGAACGACGACGTCATATTTCAAAAATCACATGAATTAACCAAGTAGTCTTATTTTTAATTAAGAAATCAAATTTTATTTGTAAGCATAAAGGGACTGTTTCGCATCGCTATCTTGAAAAATAAAAGCAGATAAGTCCACAATAATTTAAACTTACGAGATCTGCCTTGTAATGCTACCGATTTTACAGTAAATCGTTAAAAAATTATTTTCTTTATATAAATAAACCTTCTCGATCAATTACGTGATTTTTGGAATATGACATTTCCGTTGCGTGGCGAGTCACAAAGATATTCCTGTTAGGTTGGATTGTGGATAAGAACTAAAATTTGTCTTACGAGCTTTTACGTCAATACTCAGGATTCTCCCTCAATACTGGAGTAGTGGAGTGGAGACCAACTTTGTAAGTACTGAAATCCCATTCATTGCAAATATCTATTCTAAAAAAAAAACAAACAAAAAAAAACAAAAAAAAAAACAAACAAAAAAAACAAAAACAAAAGAGGAAACATGTACCTGCTAGTACAATTAGTTAATTAAGAGTCGTTTTTTTAGTTAAACAAAACCTTCGTTATTGTCTCGCGCCTGAATTAGTAACAGTTAACTTAGTCACACAAAACTTAAGAACTGCTGGATTTGTATATTATGCGTTACTTTTACTGACATGCGTTTTTTTTTCTTCTGTTTTCGCGCACTCTTCAACATATTAAGTCGTAGTAGTAGCTTTCCTCTCACTTGTTTGCTTGCTAAAAAAAAAGAAGGGAAATAGCTTTCTACTGGATTAACTTTTAAAACTAAATATAAAAAAGGTAAACGGTTTGTTTTCTCTATACATTGTATACAGTATTTATTTCTTTGTGTATTTATTTAAAAAAAAAAAAGATTTATTTTTGATTATTTTCTTTCGATTTTAATTCGGAATTGTAAACGTGTGAACGCCAGACATTACTTCTTTGTTGTTGCTGAAACAAAATCGAAACTTTTCGTTTTTATAAACAATTTTTTTTTTACTCATTTGCTGGCAACTAAGAATTGAATTTCGGATCAGGTTCTTCATTTTAAAAAAATAAATTAAATTAAAAAGAAGGGTTTGGAGTTTTAAAATTAAATAACATTAAAGTCTTGACCTTTTTTTTTCCAGGATATTTTTGGAATAAACTTTTTTGGGTCTCTAACTTTTTTTAGAGTTTAAAATAGGTTGCATTAAAAAGTAAACTAAAACAAAATTCGGTACCCCATGCAGAGATTGATCCGTGCTGAAATAATAATGTTAAAAAGCCATTCTTAACACGGGGAGGGGCGGGTGTTTTGTACCTATTCTGTGCTCTAATCTTATAATTGAATAATAAAAAAACAAAACATATCATAAAACTTTAATTAAACGTGGAAATACGATTTAAAAAATAGCGCGGGTCACTCTCTGCATTAGTATCCAAAATTCATTTAACGTGATGTTTATGAAGCGGAAATTGTTGATCGTTTTTGTGTTTCGTTTTAAATATTAAAAAAGAAAAACGTTAATAGATTTAACAACAAAGAGGGGCAGGGCTGTTAAATGATCTTATCTCAAACATAAACAATAGTTTTATTATTATTATTATTATTATTATTATTATTATTGTTGTTAGTGTTTGTAATTATTTTTACAATACACTTTATTTACTTATAGGTGTATATTTTATTTCCTTACGATTTTATCGCCTAATTTCAAATAATCAATTATTATTTAAATTTTAAGCGATGCCACTTCTGATTTTTTGAGTAATCACAATCACTCCCGTTTCCAATCAGTGGGACAAGAAAATCGAAGCAAAGCATTGCTTCGATCTTTTTGTCCCACCGATTAGGGCTTGAATTACATTTTTCGAGGAGTTATAAGCTTGGAAAGATGGGGTGGAATTATTCACTATTTTCACGAAATTTCTGACACACCTATCAAAGCAACCTTAGTAGAAATTAGTGTCCATAATGATGATGGGTTAAACAGTGCTGAGAGGGAAAACATAACAAAATACCAATGTTTTGTGGCATGAAAAGAAATTGGAATCTTAGGAAGATCACTATCCTTCCAGTTATTATTGGAGCAAACTGGGATGGGCTCATGAAAAACAATTTCAAAAACTACATAGCAAATATAACCGATGAATCAAGTACAAGAAAGATTAGTTAGAATGTTAAAAAGATCTTTCGGTTGGAATGTGTGTGATAACGGATGAATGTCTGGCATCGCATACAGTTTTCCAACTTAAACAAAATGATTTGAAAAAAAAATTTGACAAATTTTTACGACGTGCCCCAGAAACACCCGCGAACTTCCCCATGTTAAGAACGGCTTTCGCAATAAACACCCCCAACCTCGAAAACCGTTCTAAACATGGGGAGGTTAGTTGGGGTGTTTATTCCGGGGTGTTAAATACTACGCTGGGGCAGGTCGTAAAAAATACCAAAAGTATTTTCTTTTTGTATGTGTGTGTAGTTTTATGTTTTCTTGGTACTCTAAGAATGATTTAGGTACTTTTACAGAACAGGGTTTATAATCGATACGAATGTTTCGGTTGCGATTTATGGGACAGACCGTAAATGTATGAAATGGTTTAAAATTTGAAAAGTAAAAAAAAAAAAAAAAATGTAAAATGGTAATTAATCCTAAACATGCGAGGGTTAAGGACTCAAGAAACAAATAAGTTGGAAAAAAGAAGACGTAAAAATAAAGTCGATTCATTTGATGATTTGAACAATATTAGTACGGGATGGGGTGGAGATTAGCCCAGGTTTTAATCTCAAGTCTGAGAAACTGAAAAACAAAAGTTCTTCAATTTAATAGCAGCAGCAGCTGAGCAGCACTAATTGATTGTTTAGCGACGACCTGGCCACATCCGGGAACACCCGGAACAGTGTTCCGTAAATCGCAATCGGAAAAATTCGGATGGGTTCCCTGCTATAAAAATGCCTTAAATCTTAAGAAGTGGCTATTTTCGGATCTTTTCTTTGGTTTTAATTCGTCAATTTAAACGCTTCAAAATCACTTATATATATATATATATATATATATATATATATATATATATATATATATATATATATATATATATATATATAATGTGATTGATAATTTAAAATTTAAAAATCAAATTAAAAATCCGTTTCATAAGAAGGAACAACAAAAAAATCTTATGAAACGGATTTTTAATTTGATTATAATTTGATTTTTAAATTTCAAATTATCAATCACATTACTTAATATTGAATTAGCTCTAGGACATTTAACTATCGAGCTTATTATATATCTAAATTACAACGAGCACCTTCTATGTAAACAAATGATTAATAAAACATGTTAAAATATGAACAAATGATTAATAAATGATATATATATATATATATATATATATATATATATATATATATATATATATATATATATGAGAGAGAGAAAGAGAATTACATGTCCGGCACAATGTTTATGTCGTTGGCTACTTCACTCAAAAATGATTTGAAAGTCTTTAAATTTAAAAGTAATTGCAAACCAGAAGATTATCCGACTCAATGTCAGCAGCAAACGGTGTTTGGTAAAAATTATTTCCTGATATTAAAGTTACTTCTTGTTTTTCTTGGGATTAGAAATTGTGGACTTGTTTTACAAGACACATTGGTATGAAAAAAGTTGTGAAGAAACATATACATAACAAATAAATGTTATCAAAGGCAAGAAAAGTTACTCTTCTACCTATCTGAATAAGTTTTTAGTGTTTTATTTACATTAAAACGTTTGTTTGGTTCGAAAAAAACAAATAGTGTCGAGCATTAGGTGAGAATAAGAAAAATGGCCACAAGTTGACACTTAAGTATTTAAAATCTTGATAATGACTTAAAAATAGAAAATAAAACAAAACACCCACCCAATAAATCTCACGGTAACATTTATTGGGTCGGTTTCTTACGGTATTGATCCCCCGACAAAGGAGGGATTGGACCTAGTAATTCACTCTTGTTCGCACTTTCTCAATAATCATGCCTTGGATTTTTTTTTTAATTTTGCACAAACATTAGTCATGGTGAAAGTAAAATTTTGCCAGAACAGATTTATTGACTCGTGGAGGGGCACCTCACATGCTCGACTTGTTTTGTTTTATTTTCTATTTTTAAGTCATTATGGAAACTTCAAATATTTAAGTGTCAATTCGCGGTAATTTTTCTTGTTTTTAGCTGGTTTTTCGAACCAAATAAATGTTTTAAAGTGAGTAAAATCACTAAAATTTTACCTGATGTCTTGCTTGTGATAGCATTTATTTGTTATATATTTGTTTTCTGACTACTTTTTTGTACCAATGTGCATTGTAAAACAAACCCCAAAAAATTAATCAAAAATAATTTATTTTGGTTTACCTACATATTTGTGACCTGTTTGTGTTAAGAAAAAAAAATTAGTATAAGGTCTGTGAAGGTACTGTAAATATTGATCATGAGTTATGGTTATGACATCTGTAACATGAAGTAAGGATACCTAACTGGCTCCCTATGGGTTACTTTGCACATAAAAGTACTAGTATTTTTTTCAGCGTACAAAATGAAACACATAATGAAAATTGCAAGAATAGAATCGCGTTTCGATGCCATGAAACAACCTTCCTATGTAGTGATCATTTCGAAAGCGTAAACATACCCGTGTTTAATAAATCTAGAAAAAACAGCTAATAGTCAAATTTTCATGAAATTTTCAATATTTGTTCATTTTTAAATTACTTTATATCTTAAAAGCAGTTTTCGTTAAATATATGATGTTTCCTCTCCATATTCCATGTTACGAAAACTAAACAAAATAAATTTAGGTTCAGCAAAATTCCAACATTTTATGAAGCTGAAAAATTTAAATAATTATAACACGTGTCAGTGGATAATTATATTTTAAAAATAATATGTATGCCGCTCCCTATTTAGGGGGTACCAAATGGGTCAAAGGGAAAATTATTCCCAACTCGCATTTAGGTAAATATGCACTTTTGTATAAATGATTGAATTCATTCAAAAAGTATCGCTAACAAAAACAAATAAAAAGATATACATAAAAACGCAATACATTTAGTAACTATGCCAGGTAGCCACGTGGTAGAGGTTTAGGCTTCTTGTCATGGGGTCCCGATTTTGAATCTTGCTAGATTCAGCCACTCTGATGAGTCATAAACGACAAAACACATGTCAGTGGATAATTATATTTTAAAAATAATATGTATGCCGGTCCCTATTTAAGGAGTACCAAATTGATCAAAGACAAATTGTTCCCAACTCGCATTTAGATAAAAATGCACTTTTGTATAAATAATTGAATTCATTCAAAAAGTATCGCTAACGAAAACATATATATATATATATATATATATATATATATATATATATATATATATATATATATATATATAATGCATGTTTCAAGTGCATCTATGAACAGACTACCCTTTCATGTCAGAGGACTCCACTCTTCAGTCAGAATGGAAGCCCTAACTCTGGAGGAGTTATCAGACAGAGCTAGTGCTTTACTAATTGAAGGAATCTATAGTTTCTGCTCTCCAATCTGGAACAATCCTGCCAACGTGTCTAATGCCTACCAAGGAATGCTTCAGGTTTGTTGGGCCTGTTCATCTTTCCAGACACTGATGAAGTCAAGGCAGCATGCAATGCACTAACCGTAATATACGTCTGATAATAAACTGTGGTCAAACAGGGCTCATCAAGAATTGTCTGGGAAATGATGTTGAGGATGAGAAATTGGTATCTACCTCCTCCACCAGTATGCATTAACTACCATGGTGCTACTGGTGCTCCAAAGTTAAAGATGATGAACAACAGTGTAAGACACTTTCTGACCTTGGTAAGCCAGGAGGCATGTCGAAATTGGCACCCATGAGACTCCGAAGTGATAACTGTGGACAACAGTCCACTGTGTTGTGTGGGAACATTGAACTAACAGTAAAGGCTATGGATACTGGATATACTGATTATTAGCAACAGGGTGCGAGGGTTTTACAGTATCCAGAAGCTACGAAGAGTTCAGATATAGGAAACAGGTAAGATGTGGTTTACGATGGATGATCCTCATTGTTGTGCAGCTATAATAGTTAATATATCGGATGTTGAGGTTTTGCTTAATGCTTGGGAAAGAGTGTGGATGACTGTTTGGGAGAGGTGAGGAGGCCAGCCACCAATGCAACTTAAAAATTGTGTGGCAAAATACTATGTGCTGAACAATATATGGTGGGCGTACTGAAAGTGTGCTTTAACAATGGTTGGCTAGAATTGTACCCTGAAGGACTCTGTCATTCAAAGGGACTTATATTACTAATGGTAGTTTCAGAGATGGTCAAATGAAAGATGCACTCTGTGATCAACTACAGTTGAATGAGCATGTGGATGCTTTTATCACAAATTCCGACGTCTGTGCCAAGAAGTTACAAGAATGGAGATGACATCATATTAGACTTACGGCAGGTTTACCTTCAGGTATATGTTCATAAATCATTATGGCCTTTTCAGTCAGTGATAGTGAAAGGCCATAAGTATTGCACCACTCGACTGGGTTTTGGTTTAGATGTGGTGCCGATGATTATGAAAACCATTGTAAATGCCACACTATCCCAAAATCTAACTTTAGAGTGATCCATGTCGTCATACATAGATGACATGTATGTTAATGAAAGAAAAGTACAAGCTGAAAAGATGAAAGAACACCGAGAGAGTTATGGATTGACCTGAAAGCTGTCTGAACAAATTAAAACTGGAGTATGAGTGCTTGGCTTGCACTTCAAGGCACAGGTGAATTCCGAGAATGGGAATGAGATGGCAATATCCTGAAATTCCCTATCACTATCACTTTGTGGTATTTTCCGGATTTGAAAAATTATTGGGAGAGTTTCCAGTCTGTGAATGGTTATGTGTTTCAGTGTTATCCATCAAGCACCATATAACTGCCGTTACATAGGGCTGGGATGATGAAACCTAAAAGGACCGTCATAACTGATATGCTGGACAGAGTGCACCAAAAGTATTTAGCACAAGGAAAGTCATGCATTAGCAGGACTGAAATTACTGTAAAGGTGAATGTAAGTTCGCAATGTTATTTTAGAAGCAAACAGAAATATCATTGAGAATATGTGCTTGCTACATCTAGAATGTAATACACAACAAATAAATTTTGCTGAGGTAGAATCAATCTTGCTCTTCGGTTGGATGTTACATTGCTAACCCTATTGATGGATTTGGTTTGCGTGCGGAGGTGGTTGTCTGATGCATTGATGGGAAGATCCTGGCTCACCAATAAAGCTGCAAATGAAATGCTCATGTGATGATGACTGGAAACATTTGGGGGATTAGTTTACAAATACAAGGTGACAGTCAATATATAGCTGATGAGGTCTAGCGCTAACAAAACTGACTCATTAATGCAGGTACCTCAACAATAGTTGCAAGGCAACAATAGAGTGCATGCAGTAATTATGTGCTATGGCATTTAATATGGAGCAATTGATTAATGTTCATAACCAAAGTGGAATCACATGACAAATTGATTCTGTAGTCACGAAACCAGTAGTAGGAAGTGTTGTGGAACAGTGCAGAATATGTCAATTGATTTGCCAAATGTCTGAGTGCAAAGAATAATTGATTTATGTACCTAGTGGAGTGAAGACATCAGAATATAAAAACTATTGCAGCCAGGAAATAGATAAGTACAGATTACTTTTTAGCCTGTCGCAATGACCAAGGGTTAATTGGGTACCTGGATAATAGAAGAAATATACGGGTGTGTTATTCACACGTAATGAAAATACACATAGTAACACCGCGTGCATTACAACAAAATG
This sequence comes from Euprymna scolopes, assembly GCF_053919585.1. Lineage (NCBI taxonomy): Eukaryota > Metazoa > Mollusca > Cephalopoda > Sepiida > Sepiolidae > Euprymna > Euprymna scolopes. The sequence continues at coordinate 70,431,767 of NC_136499.1, forward strand.
AATAATAATCCTCTATGCCCCTCCCCAAGTCTTTGATACTGCAAGTGGCGAAGACTGGATCGAGAAAAAAGTACACAAATATTGCTGGTACAAATTTACAGTGACTGTCCAGTGTGTGAGACTATCACGGCTGTCACACACGTGAACCTACATTTGAATGTATATTGAAACCGATTTGGCTCTTAGTCAGAAAAGCAGCTGCCAAGAGGTCAAAACTGAAAAATTGGAACCAGGCAGGCATAAGTCAAACAAATATGCATTTATAATTAGCTCAGATGGTAGCGAACATTACTAGAGAGCCAAACGTTCTGACTTCACTACACTACTTCATATTAGGCGCTATCTATTGGTACAATGTAATGTAAAGATGTCATGTTGTATTCTACTGCACCAGCTGATGCAATTCATAACTACCCTGTATGAATATGTGGTATTGATGAGACCTAACTGAGAGCCATTAAGCGACCTTCTTCATTGGAGATAAAGTATGGATAAGAACTGGTGGAAGATGCACAACTCATTTTAGAATGGGTCATATAACTGACGTTCATGGTGTACAGTTGATATGGATTGATGGGACCCTGCAACATGTAAAGGATTTGCGGCACATTGTAGTGTTGAGCAGTCAAACCGATTGTGAAAGCAACAGCAGTGGGTCATCGCCTGGCGAGAGATTGATCTCTTTCCTGTCACCACCAAGTCCAGATACTCAAAGCTTATCGGATGATACTGCTAATGGCAACATATAAAGTTTTATCACCAATGTTTCGAACAAAGAGGAAGAACTTCCTTTGATGCCATTAAAAATGCACCAAACAGGATGCATCAGCCATCCTGTTCTCTATGTGACCATGAGATCGGAGATAATGTGATTAAAACGGTGAGAGTTTTTGAAATTATAATCGTTGTTTTAGTAAAGCACTATTTTTTTTAAATGTGTGTATGAAGACAATGAATAAGCTTAGGATGTTTTAATGGTGAATGTAATATTTTAGTTTTAATGGTGAATGTAATATTTTAGTTTTAATGGTGAATGTAATATTTTAGTATTAATGGTGAATGTAATATTTTAGTTTTAATGGTGAATGTAATATTTTAGTTTTAATGGTGAATGTAATATTTTAGTTTTAATGGTGAATGTAATATTTTAGTATTAATGGTGAATGTAATATTTTAGTTTTAATGGTGAATGTAATATTTTAGTTTTAATGGTGAATGTAATATTTTAGTTTTAATGGTGAATGTAATATTTTAGTATTAATGGTGAATGTAATATTTTAGTTTTAATGGTGAATGTAATATTTTAGTTTTAATGGTGAATGTAATATGCAAATGAGTTGAAAGCGAGTAATAGAAGTAAGCGTTAATTTTGGTATACAGCACCGTTTAAAATTCAGCTCATTTGAATGCATATTGAGGATTGTGTAAAGATCGAAAGACGAAAAGATCTTTTGCCCGTCAACTACCGATAGAAAAAAAAAACTTGGATTTTAAAAACCATTGCAGCCGAATTTTTACAGCCGATTTGACATATCAACCTAAAGAAGACTATTACCACCTTACAGGAATGGATATCCAAATGATTTCAGTAGTTAATAAGTCAGTTCCGAGTATTGACAGAGGCAACAAAATTTGAAGGCAGATGATATGAATAAAAAAAGACACGGTTGCATGCTTGTTGAGTTAGATGATACAAAATTTGAAAACCATGAAACAAAAAAAAAGAGTAAAAAAATAGACGACACTAAAGCATATGATTGCAAAGCTAGTTTAGATTAGGGTAAAAAAATATTTCAGCTGCTTCCCAGTTAAATTGGAAAAAACTTCCTAAATAAATTTATGAAGTTGATTTACATTTAAGAACATGATTTAAAATACATTCTTAACATGTAGGTGGTGTGACGATGAGGTAATTGACACTAATGTTAAATACTTAAAAACACGTTATTTCTGCATTTTAGTTATTGTATTTTTTTGTTTTCATTTTTTAAGATTTCCACTCAGAACATGGTAGACGATTCAAGATCTTAAAATTTTTCAAACAATTTCTTCGAAAATGTTGAATGTTCGCATAACATTTTGTTTTGAACATTTATTGAATTAAATTTGTTTTTGTTTGTTTTATAAAATAATAGCTGCTAATTGGTCAAAATTGAAAAGAATTGGAACTTGTCAGGCATAAGTCGACTAAATAAGTTATTTCTACGCATGCACAAATATACATTTATTTTTCATTTTTTTATGCATATGGATTTAGGTCAAATGGTAACAAATAAAATGCTGGAGAGTTATGAGGTGCCTTTAATAAGTTTCCAGACTTTTTTTTCGTACAGGCATTTAAAATTGTTGTGGACTCTTGAAAATTCAGTATGTTATTGCTCTACATCTTATGAGATGACTGACCAAATTTTATGATTTCAGGCTCAAATGAACACCTACAGCAGGAATTTGAATACACCTTACTAAAACCTAATTGTCACAGCTGGTGAATTTCCAAAATGCAATTTGGACGTGAGGACAATTTAGAAGAATGATATGCAATAAAATTCTGTTTTAAATTTGGAAAAAATGCCAAAAAAAACGTATGGAATACTCCAGACTGCTTTTGGATCATCTTGCATGAATCGAGCATCAGCTTTTGAGTGGCATAAGAGAGTCAAGGAAGGCAGGGAGTCTGTGAGGGATGATAAGAGGTGTAGGAAAAGTAAGAAAGTCAGAACACCAGAGTTGATTAGCCAAATAAAGAATTTCATGGATAAGGACCGTCGTGTGTCCATAGAGACAATAAGTGCACAGTTTGATGTCAGTGTGGGAACTGTACACAATTATTCACAAGAAACTGAAGATGCAGAAGATTTGTGAAAATGCACCAGTCCACAACTCCATCCTTGTCACAGACTATTTGACCCGGATGGGCATCAAGACAGTTCCTCACACTCACTATAGTTCAGACTTTGCTACCTGGAACTTTTCATTATTCCCTAAGCTCAAGGAAAACTTTAGAGGCTGTCGTCATGAGATAATTGAGAAGATGAAAGAGGCTGTGACGAGGGTCATTGGCATGAGCATGCTCACACATGAGGATTTCCATGGAATCTTCCAGAAGTTGTTGGGATGGTACAGCAAGTGCATTGCAACCGAAAGAGATTACTTTAAAGTGGACCAGAGTTTCATGTGTGTACTATCAAGAAAAGTACAAATATGAAAAAAGTTTGGAAACTTATGGAAGGCACCTCATATATATTTTGATCCTAGCTGATGTCACCCATGTCAGTATATATATTTTTAAACTTTTAAAATCACTACTATATAGTGGGTACAATATAATGTCAGTATTAGCTCTATAATAATAAATGCAAGATTTTCATGAATTAAAATATCATATTTTATGACTGGGCAACGCTGGGATGCTGCTAGTATGTGTGTATATATATATATATATATATATATATATATATATATATATATATATATATATATAATTGCTAGTTTAATTTTGGACATGGATATCCCAGTAATAAATTCTTAGAATCTAGACGCATTTCCATGATAAACAAATAGTTTTATTTTTATTCTTATTTATTTTATACCAGCGAACCCGTGTCCTGGCATTGCCTGAGAAAGTATGGTAACCCAAAAAACTCCTGCCACCATCCTTAAACTATTTAATTATATAGATTCCCAAGCTATCAATTTTTTAATTCATCACAAAAGAAACATTTTTATTCATATATTTGTAAGTTTGTTTTCATCACTTGATTTATGTATTGAATCTACAAATAAATAATAATAATAATAATAATAATAATAATAATAATAATAATAACATATGCTGTTTATTTCCGCTACTCCACCCGAACAAGTTTGATTTATGTATGCATAATACCTATTATTATTATTATTATTATTATCATTATTATTATTGTTGTTATTCCTTAAGTCATATTACATTGTTTGCATATTAAATGAAATAAACAAAAAAAAAAAAAATCAACTTACTATAATTATCCCCACTTCCGGTCGAGTTTGACAGTTTAGTGTCCACATCGCTTGAGCGATCGTTACTTAACTTGGTCAAAATATCAGTCATGCTCTAACTTAGAACTAATTCAATTTGGGAATATCTAGGTCAACAAATATAACAAGACCTGTTTTTTTTTTTTGTTTTTTTTTTTGGCCTTCCCTGTGCACTGAACCTGCTGCCTCAACTGTTCTATATCTACTAATCCAATAGCTCTCATCCATTCTTTCAACATGTTCATACAATCGAAATTTCCTCTTGTACATACATGTTTCTAGACTGTCCAGATTAAATCTTCCACTGAAGTCATCAGATCTAAGTTTGTCTTTAAGATTCACATGCCCCACCATCATATCATTCTTATATCATTTCTCTCCGTGCTATGGGTGTCCTCATCGCTCACTGGCCAGGTCTCACTACCATACATAATCACACTGCACACACGTATGAGAACACTTTCAAATAAAGAGTTTGAGTTGGAGAATTTGGAATCTTAGAAGTCGGAGGCGGACTGACTCTGTACAAACCGAACTCTAGGGCATGTGTCAGATGTACGAATCGTCGATCTTCACAGCCCTTTGTTTTACTTCAGTTTTAGTTCTCATAAATCAAGGGATCTCTTTTAGAGTTACATTTGATCTCTTTATGTTATACAAAGATATCTGAGTATTTCATTAAAGTTTCCTTCTATCTCTTAAATGTTGAGTTACTAAAGAAGTTAAGAACCTTAATTTTCCTTTCCTCCATTTACCAGTTAACTATGTTCTTGTATATCTTTCTTGTGGTTTCTTGATCTCGCTGGTGTTTAGGACAAGAATTTATTTTGTCTGGTGGATTATCCAACTTGCTGCTGTTACTTGAGGCAACATCGCTATGAAAAGGCGCACCATTCCTTGTACAGGGTGGCCCACTTAAAAATAGCCCAGAAAATGTAGTAGAGAGGAAGAACATTTCATTGTTTAAATTACCTGTAGTGTAATAAAAGATGCTGGAAGTGCTCTCCATTGACATCTATGCATTTCTGGACTCGTTTAACAACGTCTGCAGATACTGCCTGTAGATCTTCTTTGATGATTCTCCTAATAGCATTGGTAATGTTCTCCTTTAGTTTCTCTAGAGTGTGAGAATTATTTGCATAAATTTTTTGTTTTTAAGTCCCCCAAAGATAAAAAATCATATGATGACAAGTCCGGGGAACGTGGTGGCCATGACCCTTTGTTTATTGTTTTATCTTCTGTAAACATGTCATGAACTTGTGTCAGTGATCTGTGAGACGTGTGGCATGTAGCACCATCTTGTTGGAAAAAGAATTGTATTTTGTCTTGTGGTACCAGTTGATCGTTAAGAGAAAGAGAGATCGGGCCACCCTGTATAAGCCAGTGCGTAGTGATGCAATTTTATTTGGGCTTCGAATACTATGTTAATTTGAATATTTAATGAGGCTTTATTTATATCCTCATGCTAGATTGTTCTGCTAAAGCGTTGTTAATAGAGACCTTAGATTCTGTTTCTTCAAGTGCAATAGTTTGTATCTTTTTTGCACTTGGTTCACCCGGTATATTCGCCAGGTAGTTTTGAAATTCTTTTTTATGAACCCAGTTGCTCGTATAATTACTGGAATGATGAAGATCTTCCCAAGATTCCAGTTTCTTTTCATGTCATACATAATACCTTGGTATTTCGTTATGTTGTTTTCCCTCTCAGTCCTGTTTAGCCCAACATTAGTGTAGACACATACTTCTGAGGTGGCTTCTTTCTCCTTCTTGTCCCATGTCCTTGTGTCAGATTTTATAGCGCCGTTTTCTACGTATTTAGCTTTAGAAATTGCATAGTCCAAGTGGATGATGTATGCCTTATTTCCAATGGTTATTTCTGGTATACGTTCCCAGGACTTGCTGTTGCATTCGATCTTCAATTTTTTTTTTTTTAATTTTATTCCTTTGAAGATTGTAACGTTTGGTATGGGGCAACCAAACCAGCTGCTAACATTGCCCTGCTTTTTATTGAAACCAGCCAAGAGCTCTTTTTAGTATCCTCGTTGTTCCCTTAAGTGCAATTGCCTGGATCTCTTTTGCACTTCGTTCACCAGGAATATTAGTTAGGTAGGACTTCAGGTTCTTTATAAGACCCGTGGCACCTATAATAACTGGTATGATTGATATCGCCCTAAGATTCCAGTTTCTTTTCATATCATACTTAATATTTGGTCTATTTCTCCCTTTCACATCTGTTCAGACCTCCATCATTAGGGACACTCACTTCAACCAAGGTTGCCTCTCTCTCTGACTTATAGAGCCTGTTACAGAAGTTGAAGTGATCATTGCACATACATAAAACACATGTAATTATAATAAATTTATATATAACTAGCTGCCTGTACCCAATATTGCCCGGGAGCCATTTTACATTAATTTTTGTGTCGCTCATTGACCATGCATCACTTTTTCTCGTAATTTCTTGTAAGAAACCAAGTGTTGAAATTTAATCCCATAAATACTTTCGATTTATTTTCTTTAAACAAGTAAATGGACATTCAACGGAATAGTAATGGCTTTATTAAACATCTGTTGCATGCTGGTATTTTTTATTTTTTATTAAATGAAAATCGTTTATTTGTGAAATTTAATAGAACTATGGTATCGTTTCGTCTTAAAAATAATTGAATAAAAATAAGTTAATTAAATGAGGTAAGTTTAAACGTTAATTGCTATACTGACGATTACTTCACTGAGAGTTAACTAGCAAAAATATGCTCTCTCTGATTGTATATTTTTGCTGGTATATATATGACGAACAGACATATACTACAGTACTTTTTAAAGGAGGAGGTAATACCTGGGAGGATGAGCTCATGACCAGAGAACAGATACTTTCTACCTTCTTCCAACGAACAGATAATCCTTGAGAAAGTGGTATCTTACCTATAACACATATACTACACTTCTCTTGCATCTCCCCCAAAAGGAGGAGGTAATGTCTGGGAGAATGATACACGAGAACACATCAGATACTACACTACCCCTCCCTCTTAATTCAGCTTAAAAAAAATGGATATTAGTCTGAAATCGTATAGAAAGCTGAATTGGACATTAAAAGATAATACAGTGTTGTATAATTCGGTTTCAGAGAGGAAGATATCAAATTTCCATTAGTAAAGATTAGCGTCCCTGCTGAACAGACCTGATTATTCGTTGTCATGCTTTATCAGATGCAAAAAAGCTCTGTCCTTTTGACATTGAGCATTTATTTTTGTAAGCGATTTTTCATCAGACTAATAAGTTGTTGAAACCCTTAATTTATAGAATCGTTCCAGTCAGTAATCAAGTCGATTTTTTACTTTTTTTCAAATGACATGTGAACGATTTCTAACCTTAACCCTAAAAATAAAAATTAAACACATTCACTTGGAGAATGATTTTGAAAAATTACTCAGTTGGTTTAGTTTCGAAAATGCTGGTCTGTCATAACGTGAAATGATTTTGAAAAATTACTCATTTGATTTAGTTTCGAAAATGCTGGTCTGTCATAACATGAAATGATTTTGAAAAATTACTCATTTGGTTTAGTTTCGAAAATGCTGGTCTGTCATAACATGAAATGATTTTGAAAAATTACTCATTTGGTTTAGTTTCGAAAATGCTGGTCTGTCATAACATAAAACGCACATTATCTTCTCAACACGGTCGTTCAGAAGCTAAAATGAATAAAGGCAGCAGACCAGTGGTGTGCAAAGATCTGGTAATGACTTGGGGCAACTCTTTGATTTTATGAGCCAAAAGACTCAAGTATAAGCTCTTGTACTGAAAGATATTATGACAATATGATTGGCTGCCCCCTCCCCCACTGCTTGTAGCAATCGTAAGTGGTCACTATTTTTTTCTAATAGTTTCAAGACAAGTCTTTAACAATCTTTGGGACAAGATCACAGTGTAGTATCTGTTCCGGCAGATACTGCAAGCTATGACTAGCAAAGACCAGATGTGGGGGCAACCCCACATGCCTGAGCTTTAACCAGCTCCCATTTCCCACCTCTCGGGAGCTGGTCCCCTTTTTCCCTTCCCCCTCCCTTCACTCCTCACATTAAAAATTGGCCTTGTGCCTAATTTGCTCGGTGGGGGAGC
>NC_136499.1:70447408-70452408 GCF_053919585.1 Euprymna scolopes
AAAAAAAAAAAAAAATGATGAAATTAAGTGAAATTTTTTTTCGGAGAACTTCATTCCATAACGGATACGTACGATTGACACTTTTTTTTGTTGTTGATATTTTCATTGTTTTAATGCCTTGACTAAACTGTACAAGTACCACAAATACTTGTTGAGCCGCCATCTTGGATAATCGTGGATAATAATTTCTGTCCATTTTGTCCATTGCATCCATTATTTCTAATTCTCTCGTATTTGTGTTTATCGCTCAATTAACAATCTCTTTAACTTTTATCCTCGTGTGTCTCTAAGCCTTGATAAACGGTGACCCATTACTCCAAAATAAATAAATAAAATAAAATAAAAATAAAATACTTTATTGCCGTACTATTCGAAGTAATCTCTAACTGCCAAATCTTAATAAAAATAAATAAATAAATAAAATAAAACGGCGCTATTCAAATTGTCACTTATGACGACAATTAAAATGCAAGAAAATAGACTAAAGTCTATACCAGTCATGTGACGAAGATGAAATATTAAAATCACGTAATTTAATCAGGTGTTAGTGCATTTACTGATCCGCGCTATTTTTTAAATCGTATTTCCAAGTTTAATTAAAGTTTTATTATATGTTTTATAATTCAATTGTAAGGTTAAAGTACAGAATAGGTACAAAACACCCTCCCCTCCCCATGTTAAGAATGGCTTTTTAAATAATAACGTTATTATTTCAGAACGGATCAATAAGTGCATGACTGCATGAGTACCTTTGATCAACATTACCTTACGCTACAACAGAACACTGATTGCTCAAATTTGCTTTTTACGGGTATTCGAGGTCGCTGATAACGAATCTGATAATCAAACCCGTCGCAAATTTAACGTTTGCATGATATGAACCCCTGGACCCTGGGACTATTTTGCGCCATTTCACCGCCTTCGTTTACGCTACGCGCGATCGGTTTCTTACTCAAATGTTCGTTTGCGCGCACGCGCGTAGTCAATTGCTTAATCTCTAGCACCAACGTTGTATGTATGATGCCTCTGTTTATTTATTCGCCTTCTTCCACTGCAGGAAGTTTAGATATTCTCCCAAACCAAAATGTTCTTTTTTAGGTAGCTAGATTTTCTCTACGTTAACAGTCACCTTGTGGCAGACTCTGCTCTCGTAAGGAAGCAAGTAAATGTCAGATTATAGTGGGGAATCCAGCTGCTCCTCAAAAGAAGCACTCTAAATAGGTTCAAAATATGCCGTGATCAGGCTGGTCAGTATTCACCGATTGGGGTGAAAAGAAGTGATAATGCCTGGAAAGGTGGCAAAACCATACTGTTTTACTATAAACCCAAAGGACTGGCGCCAAGAGTAGAGTGAGATTGTATACATATACTAGTGTTGGGACGATTAATCGGAATTGGAAAAATTCGAACTTTTGGGGTATCAGAATCTGAAAAATTTGTGTCTATTTTTCAATGCCAAAACGATTCCTTTAATAATCTTTTTTTTTATTATTATTTGATTTTGGTTTAAGAAAAATCTTGCACTGCTGGTAGTAATAATAAAATAAATATTGATTGATTTAAAAACTACCAGTAAAATGAAAATATATATATCACCATTCACCAGTATGTTTTACGTTTGAAAAAAATATATGCACATTTAAGATGTGTTTTTACGATAATCGGGACAAAATAACAATTTTATAGTTAAATATTTAGAGATTTATAAAGAATCGGATTCGGTAAGTGTATCGAAATCGGCAATATTGGAATCTTCTCATCACTAATATATATATATATATAATGTGTGTGTGTGTGTGTGTGTGTGTGTCAAACGAGGAAGATTCTATACTACCTAGCTTTAGTCATGTATTGAGCACTTTTAAGTAAATATTAAAAATCGATACGTAAAATATATCTCCTCATAACATTTCATGTGAACAAATAATAATAATAATAATAATAATAATAATAATAATAATAATAATATATTGGATTGTTTATTTGCAAAAAATATAAAAATTAAATTACAATTTAAGTTCTGGGCAAATTTGAACAAGACCATCAAAAGTATGGGGAAAATGGAAATCGTTGGTTATCTTTTATCTATTCTATTTTTCTATCCTATTCTTCGTTAGAATCATTTCTGTCACCACAATACCACATTTACTCTAAAGGTCATCCTATTTAATCGTTTTATTTAAAGCGAAACAAATACATAACAATTGAAAAGTAGACACAGCCAAAATTGTTTGGGGATAAGGGGTAGGATCAAAAGTCATATCACATTTTGTTTATGTTTTATAGACTTATACTAAACTAAACTCAATCACCATAATACCGCATTTACTCTATAAATAACCAAATACAATGAGATAAAGGGCAGATTAGTAAGTCCATGATCACCATAACTTTTATTTATTTTCTGACGGCCACAGTAAGGCCCTTCCAACCTTTCTCACTCTTTCAAAAGTGGGAATTAGTCGTGGGGTATACACGAAAAGAAGGATGGAATGTGGGGAAGAATTGTGCTATAGTGTTATTCAATATGAATTTCTCTTTCATTTTTTTTCTTTCTTTCTTCTTCTTTTTTTTTGCATTCTGTTTAAAATATCCCATTATATGCTGAAATGTAATCTAAATGTTAATAAAGTGTGTGTGAGGGGAGAGGGTAGTCAAAAAAAGACTAGAAACAAAAACCAATAGTAGCAAGTACTCGTTGAGGCGCTCTGACATAGATAATATGAATGAGATTATGTTCCGCCTCCACAGCGTATTTGAGTCAAGTTAACCTTTAGGTTAGAGAATAAAAAAAAGTAAAATAAACAAAAAATTAATTACTTACGTTGGTGCGGGCTGGGGGAGCACCTGCAACTACTGCTGCTTATCTGGGACAGTTCGACCTATTCTTGGAAACGTTCACCAAGTTCACAAAATTAATGAGAATAAAGAAAAACAGCTAACACCTATTTTAGTCAAGTAAATTAAGGGTCTTCTTCTCACGAGAGTAGAGTTAGACACAAGGCCGTGAAAAAGGGCCACTCTGAATTGGGGTTGTTTACCTCCTCTTAAGGACGTTGGACACAAAGTTAAATGAGATTTTGAAAAGCCAGCGCATAGTGAGGAGTGCAAGTGCACTCTGGAGTAAAAAAAATACCTTAGCACCCCCTTTGGTATTTCTCAGTGGGTGCGCCCCAAAAAGTTAGCAATTAAGAGAGAAAGTAAAGCCTGGGAGAGTGAACCTTTTAAGATTGAACAGAAGCAAGGCCATTGTCGGACTGATTGTGATGAAATTGGGACAAAATAAAAATTGCTTTTGTCTAAAAAGATTTCTTCACCGATTGAAAACAAGACAGTTGAACTCTAGTATCTGAATAGTTATTTTCCACATTAACAAAAAAATATGAAAAAAACATTTTGAACAAATTAGGCACGGATACTACAGTTTGATCCCAGCTAAAGTGCTTTCGGTATTATGATTTTAGCATTCTTAAACACCTTAAACCCTGTTTTAGTAAAAATGCTTTCTGAACTTGGAGAAGCCAGTGTTTGGGTGTGGTTCCCTGTGCAGAATCTGCGACTCTACTGATTAGAAATTCCTCCTTACGTTGCTCGCAACGCATGAATAAAAATATATATATAAAAAAATATATATATATAAAAAAAAAGGATATGTTGGCTATGAGAGTTATGGTCTTTATGACGCGTCTGATTCAAGATCAGTTGGCCTCTCGATGTAACCAAGTGAGCCACACGGATGGCAAAAATGACAGAACACATAAACAATCATGGATCTAGACATAAGAATATTTTTATTACAACAGAGGGTTAAATCTCTCCAAATTGATATACAAGAAAGAGGGGACGAACACAAAGAACAAAAAATAATAATATTATAATAATAGTGATTGATTACGTCAAAAGAAAAAGAACATTTAAATATGAATGTCACTGCAAAGTTTGTTTGACTGCCCAACGGAGATGGGAGGGTTGGATGCTGGGATTAGGTGCAAGAAAACATTAAGTACTTAGCTGGGTGACATAATTAGCAACCTGAAAACAAAATACAAAAAAAAAAAAGAAAAAAAAAAGGATAATACGTCCAGTCCCAAATTTTCTGATGAATCGGGAGATAATGGTATGATCCATGTGTTGCTCAATGTTGGTTAATTGTCTGGTAACTTTAAAAAGGGGGAAGTTGTCTGGCCCTTTCTGCATTATGGTCTTAATATGATTTTACGTCACAATAAAAATAAATAATTCTGAATACAAATTATAGCAAGTTTCATCGTACATAAAATATACAATCTATATTTTTATGAGCAAATTCAGAAAAAGACAAGCTAAAAGAAAGCAATGACTCAAATTTATAACCCTGTCCTTTAATTATACAATTATGAATTTCACTTATCATTCTTCTTTAGCTAGCCTCTTGTTCGACCTGTTTATAAAGGATCTGTTTTAGATATATATATCTATAATATAAAGCTGAATGTGTGTGTGTGTGTGTGTGTCTGGTCACGAATAGGCTCCTATATGGTTGACTATTTTAAAAAACTGATTACATATACTGATAGAATATGTATCCAGACACAGGAATGGGTATGTTTGATCGGGAAGAATGGTGGTTCATTAAAATTGTGGGGTCTGCGTTCGCACCTGGTCCATAAATATGGAAATAAAAAATTTTTAAAAATCGTTTACAAGTGTTTTTGATATAGATGTACATAAGAATACTTTGATAAGTATGTTTTAACTTAAATAGGGATGGTATAATAAAATTGTGGGGTCTGCGTTCGCGCCTGGCCTCCATAGAATGGAAATAGGCACAAACTTTTCATATCTATCTGCATAAGTATACTTTGATAATTATGTTTCAGTTTGAAGAAATATGGTATGATAAAACTATGGAGTGTTCGTTCACACCTGACCTCCATTGAATGGAAATATGTCACAAAGTTTAACAAGGTTTTTAATATAGATCCATAGAATATTTTGTATAACTGTCTTTTTAATATAGA
>NC_136499.1:70457408-70484908 GCF_053919585.1 Euprymna scolopes
TAGGAATCTTTCCGTTGAACTTGGGAATCTTTCCGTTGAACTCGGGAATCTTTCCGTTGAACTTGAGAATCTGCACAAAATTTTGAATGGAACCCTATATTTAATCCACGAGAGTAGCATCCTCTCGTTCTGTTAGCCACGACTGGATAAAAATCCTAAGTAATCTCCAATTATATTTTGAGTGTCGCCTGCACTGAGGATTGAACCTACAGAACAGTGGAAATTTACAACTGAATTTTACTAAATACTTTATCCACTATGCCACGTGTCCTTGTCAAAATCACACTCAAACGAGAACAATTTTCCAAAGAATCAAAATAATACGAATAACCACTCATCATCTAAAAAGCTCAGAAACATATTATTTGTTTTACGTTTTATAATATTCAGTTTGTGAGGTTCATCTTTCTTCAATGTTTATAGATTATTAGCTTGAAATCCAAAAATAGTAACGATGCTGAGGTTTTAACAAAGCTAAAGCTTTGAAATATTTATTTGCAGAAAATATTTAAAAAAAGGTTTTAACAAATCAGAAACAAGACCATTAAAAAAAACTATAAGATTGGTCATCCTTGATAAAGATAACGAGAAAATATCTCTCCTACATTTACTGCAGGGGTCCGTCCCACTTAAAATTTCCCAAATGGTTAAAAAAAAAAAAAATCTATTGTTCATGAAAACAAACATGTCTATATACAATAATTTCATTGAAGAGAATCGCGGAGTATGAGAGGAGGGAAGGACAAAAAAAAAAAAATGATAAATACTGTACCACACACTTGACATGAATTAGGCTTTTCGCCAGTGTGTGTTAACTGTTTTATTATGACCATGCACCAGTGACTTCTTCTAGATGTCTCTCGAGAATATTTTTTTCGAGAATTTCGATGGTAAATACTTCCTCACTCACTGTATAATCCTTAGCTTCATCACTTCTACCTTTTCCCAAAACTCAAACAAATCCTCAAAGGAATCCATTTTAATGACGTAGAAGAAGCTAAACATTGTACCGCTACTTGGTTCCGGAAACGCCCCCCCCAATCTTATCTATAAATATAAAAGCGAAAATGTATGTATGTATGTATGCATGTTTGCTTTTCCTCGATGTCCACGAAAGGCTTCTTTCAAACAAGCGCTTGCTCGCTTCACAACTTTTTAAAACTTTTTAAATCATCTATAAATTGTAATATCTATGAATTATCCACGGAGCTTGGCTCTCTATTAATTTTATTGACTTTCAAACCTTAATTATTCCACATTTTCCGCATCGGCACGCGTTACATTCGGTATAAAAAAAAGCGAAACTCGACTCTAATCACAGGCCTAGAGCCAGTTTGTTCAATGTCGACTTCGTCATATCAGACTGTAGTTTTTAAAAACAAACAAACCCATTTATTCAAAACTGTCCCGCACAAAATAACTGCTGAATACCTATTGCCGTCACATCAATCAAACACTTTTTAAAACACTTTACTATTTTCCAACTGCGCGTCGTCAAAGCTTCGGCTTTTTTTCACATACCTTGAAAAATACCCGGGCAACGCCGGGTACCTCTCGCTAGTATATTATGAATAATCACATTTTTTTGCTGGGATCCATGTTACATAAGACAAAATAGGAAGAACTTATCTGTCTGTATATCAGAGAATTCTCTTAATTTTTAGAAGCATCTTTCTCCGCCAGGCTGGTTTACATTTGAAGATTCGAAGAAACACTTTTTTTTTTTTACATAGGAGTCACCACTTATCAAGGCCTGGAGGCCACTCAAGGATAAAGGTTATAGAGGGTACAGTTATCAATGGGATAATATTGTAGTAACTGTTAGTAATGGAAATTTGATGAATTGGATTACTTAAGGGGGCAGTTTATCAAGAATTTGTTTATGTTGGACTTAAAGACAACCAAGTTGTAGTCAGCTGGGAAGCAGGCAAACGGGAGAGAGTCCCATAGGCGTGCAGTTCTAAGAAAGAAACTTTGTTCATGGAATCTATGTTTTGATTTAGGCACAGATATAGAAAATTATTGACAGTGGTTTCAGCTAGACAGGATGTCTTTCATGAAAGATTGGCGAGGGAGAACCAGAGATTGGAGCTCAGACGAGCACTTGCCATGGAAATAACGATAAAACAAAGACAGGCTCGCAAGTCTCTTCTGTGGGAAAGAGGTTGCAGGGAAGAGAAAAGGTCATCCCCCACTAAGTTACAAAGTCTATTTTGAACTCTGTCAAGTCAGGATAAGTTGCTTCTAGCAGCTCTTGTCCAGATGTGGCGACAGTACGCCATCGTTGGCCGTACCTGGCTTTTATACTTCATTCTTGTAAAATTCTCTTATGTTTTTCCCAGAAATGAGTTTGTGTGGGTTGAAGGGTGTCCGAGCATCCCATGTTCTCAGGGTGTGCTAGCGCCAAAGATATGTCTTCATTGTTTAGTTTAAAAATTCACTCTGATGCTTTTCCATTTTTTAGGTATTCAATTGTTTTTGTTTTCTGCATCCATTCAATACTTCTCATGGATTAATATAGTTTTCTTGAAGCATTGTTTAGTTTGTATATATAATGGTAATTTATAGAATGCAATACAATACAGAGGTGTAACGGATAGACACAAACTGAGGTAAATTAAGACATTGTAACGTGACACACGATTACACACACATTAACATGTAGGGACCCAACATATTGTAAACTCCATCGCAAAGAATAACTTGACTCACTTTTTTCTGATGAAACAGCGACATTAATTTTACACTACTTTCCACAAATAAAACGTGATTGTAATCATGATCTTCATCATTGGACTGTGCACGTTCTTCTTTTTATAATTTTTTTCTTTTTCCTTGCTGTGACGTCACTTTGCACATCGCTCGGTATTTACATACAGCTGCCATATGCGCGTCCGCGCTCTGTTACAATATAACGGTGGAATGATTTATACAGATTCACCTTTTATTAACACAATATTTATGTATATGTTTCGCTTTTTTCATTTTGTTTATATACTCTTATTAGATTATATTCTTATTTGCGTCAGTGTGGTCTGATGGATGTTCTGTATGGTGTGATATTTCGGGAACATTTCCTTCATCAGATATGTGTTCAACTATAATTCCAATGTGTATATGGAGGCCATTGTAGTTCACTAGCTTGATTCTCTGCATGCCTAACTAGACTAGAAGGCGCTTTTGCTCATTTTTCAAATCTCACAATATAGTATTCGCATTTCATCAATGCATTTTGACTTTACACACTTTTCATCACAATTAGTATCACCCTAACTTACCCCAACCCCTCAAGGGCAATTTCGTTATAATTATACAGAAATTCATAAGAAAATAGAAAATGTTAAAATATATTTATTGAAATGCACATTTAATATCGAATTTACATTAAATTATGGCACAACTTTATCATTAATGCATGACATTATTATTTATGAAAATTATATTCATCTAAATTCTTGAATGTTTTTAAGTATTCAAGAATTTAGATGAATAAAATTTTCATAAATAACAATGTGATGAAATAGTTGTATATTTTTATTATATTGTTTTTGAATTACAAACATGTCTTATGGTTAGTAATTATACACATATTGCATAGTTGGATTATATAAGCGACTAAATGGACACCACCGACCACGCACATACTAAGCTTACTTGATGTTATAGTGATCTACCATATTGTATTAAGACATCGACTCTTCTCGATATTATGACTAGTAATAATGATAATAATAAAGTCGTTATGACAATCATTATGAACAATCCATAATAAAGTCTCTACCAATCCACTACTGCTGTACTTTCTGTAAATACACATTCTTGTTAACTCTACCTCCTTGTTGTCATATTTCTTTTTATCCCTTTAAGGCCAAAACAGTAAGAAAAGTTAGCTAGACACCCAGCAAGATGAAAAATTAAACCTGTTAAAAGACAGGTGAACCTTCTTGCAGGTCAACGACCATCATATTTAAGAATGTATAAATACTTAATTTTATTGGATTTACAAGACAACGGTCAGTGAAAGATACCTCGATTTTTAGAGGTATGTCTTTGGCTAGGATCAAAGTGTAGTATTTTTTCTGCTACTTGACTTCATCTTTCCTGTCTTCGGTCAGCGAAAGAAAAACTTACTTAAAATGAGGCCATTTTTATTCTTGTCCCAATCCAGAGTGTCCCTTTTTGAGGTGCTGGATTTAAACCACACTGAAAACTGGCCCTGCATCTTCAGCTTAAGAGACATCCTTACAGGGTTAGTGATTGCCTTATTATATCAATATGAATTCCATTAAAGCGATTATCACCTCCACCAAAAAGGTTATGCATTTGATTGAATTTGTCCACATCGCTTGATCAATTGTCACCAAACCTGGCCAAAATATCGGACATGGTCTAAAATAAAACTGATTTAAGTTCGGCATATCTAGGTCAAAGATCAAGGTTAAGCTCCTGGCAAAGGTGAAAGTCATACTTTTAGCGATAATTTCATTTCTGTTCATTGTACTTGACCTGTATTGTAGGAAATTTATTTAGTCAAATAAAAATAATTTCATCAAACTTATGCATTACGCCCTGTTTGTATATTGTATAACAGAACGCTGACACGCGTATCGCAACTGTATGCAAATGTCCGAGTTGTGTGCAAGGTGACATCATGGCAAGCCAGAAAGGAAAAGATTATAAAGAGAAAAACGTTTGCACAAACCGATGAGCACGTTAAAGAGGACAGAGATAGATGTTTTATACACATAGGCCGAGAATGACAGATTTGAATAAGAGACAAGGCGTTATTCTGGAAAGTACCTGTAAATAAATGTCTGTTGTTTCAAAAGAAAAAAGTGAGTGTAGTTATTCTTTGTCATCGTCACCTTGCAACGGTGTCTGGATGTTAACACATGTGTAAACGTGAACTACGTTACAATTGTAGCTAATGGAGTCTAACTTATAACCTTGACTTTGAAGTTCGGTCAAAGTCGAAACTTTGACAAAATTTTAACTTCTAACTGTTCCAACTTTGATGTATGAATCTGATGTTCTTTGATAACAGTGACCAGCATGGCAATTTTCAGTCTGTTCAGATAATTTTTGAGTTATAAACGTTTCTATATCATATCTTCCAAGAATACTTCATACAATATGCAACAGATGCAGATGAGACTTTGACCTATCCTTACGTTGTCATGTGGAGATATGCAGTCTCATGACTAACTTATATGCTTGCTTTACTTTTGTGAACATATGTTCCAGTACAATGTGCTTCTCTGAAGATGTAAAACTATCCTGTCCTTTTCTGACAGTATGTCTGAAATATCACTCCCCCTCCCTATCAGATAAGATCATCATTATCAATGATTTTAATACAAAATTTGATAAAGATCATGGAACTTAGCATGTGTTAGGAAAGCATAAAGTTTGAAAATGTGAGAGTAATGGGTTATTATTGTTGTTGAATATGTGAGGAGTTTAATTTATTTGTTGAAAATGCAAAAGAAATAAATTTGAAACAAATTAAATGCATCCAGGCTCAAAGCAAGAAAATTCAATTAAGTTCACGTTTAAAAGTTGTGGCATTTCTAATGTCTGTATTATGCGTGGTGCAGAAGAATGTTCGACTCACCACCGGTTAGTTTTATTATAAAGAATAAGGTACACCTCACTAACATGTTTATATATATATATATATATATATATATATATATATATATATATATATATATATATTGATGTAATGGAATAACCTAACATCCCTTCATAGATGAAATGAACTATACCCTCTCACGTGACTGAGAGAGAAGGAAAAAGGACAGGAAGAGAATAAGACAAGATGTCGAGTAACTCTTATGTCACCTGTATTCCCTTGTAAATAAACACCTTTGTCTTTCACCCATAAAAGGATATAACAAATGGCGACAGGATTCGAACTCACAAAAAGGGAACTTTAAGCCAAAAATATTGGAAAACGAAGAAAAGAAAATACTGCACGGATAAATTCAACTACTGAAAAAAAAAGCTAAGACACACAAAAAGTAAGTTATATTTCTTTTTTACGGTTCTACTGAAAAAAATAGAGAAATTGACATTTCACAAAGCATTGAACGGAAGAATTTTTGAAAGTGTCCATTTCAAATTTCTTTTGTTTTATAAGAAGAAAAAAAAACCGTGAAAAAAAAAACACGTGTAGACTGTGTTTTAGTGTCAATTTCGTGGGTATTGTCTACAAAAGAATGTTTTTTTTTGTGGTTTAAAAAAAACTATTCAGTGAATTTATTTAATGTTTTGTGCAGGTACTGTTAACCTTCTGTTTTATTACTGTGTTTAAAAAAAATTCTTCAACATGGAACAATTAGCCGAGTTTACAAAAACGATACAATTAGCACTGGCAGGTCAGTAAAGTCAGATAGAATTTTTACAAAAAGAACAGTTAAAACAAAATGGCGTATTAAAAACAATATTAATGAAACAAGAAGAAAAAAGGATTGTGGGTTCACTCTGGAAGGAATTGCAAATTCGCTGACAGAATTTTTATATGAACCAACTAATGGCTTAACGTTTCCAGCATATTATCGTAGATACAAAAATATTTTTTTCCAAATGATGTCAGGCCTGGTCGGGTGAAGAAAGAATTATTTTACTGTTGCAAAAACTGGGTTCACATGAAAATACCAAGTATACAAAGTTTATACTCCCAAGGAAACCCGAAGATATTTCTTTTAAAGAGACTATAGAAATTTTATCGAAAATTTTCGGGGAACGGGATAGCTTATTTTATACTCGTTATAGGTGTTTAAATATTTTGAAACAAGATGATGAAGACTTTATCGCCTATGATGGGAGAGTAAATGCCCAATGCGAGTTATTTAAGTTAAAAGACCTAAAAGAGGACATGTTTAAATGCTTGATATTTGTGCAAGGGTTAACATCCTCGAAGGATAAAGAGATTCGTTCTAGGATATTATCCATTATGAATCAAGACGTAGAAATAACCTTACAGAAAGTTACTGAGGAATGCCAGAAACTGCTAAATTTAAAACGGGTTAATACTAGTATCGAAGAGAAAAATGTGAACAAAATACAAAGGGTAAAGCAAGGTGACCACTATGTAAAAAATACTGTAAGACGTGGAGGAAAGAATCACTTCACAAAAGAGTGCTACTTCAAAAGCAAAATATGCTATAAGTGTGGGCGTAAAGGACACAAGTCAACAGTATGTAAAATGGAGAAATATTGTAAGCCGTAAATATAGACCATTGATTCTAAAAAAGAGTCCATGTATGGTAAAAAAAGCACATTAAAACACCAACTTTAGCCCTCGATCAAACGACAAGCGGAAAGAGTTGTCGATACTTTTAAACAAGCTTTAAAAAAGAATAATAACATCGACACGGAAGAAAAAAGCATTAAAACATTCTTAGCAATATATAGGATAACACCAAATCCAAATGCTAAATTATCCCCAACTGAAATTATGTTTACCAGGAAGATATGTTCAGTGTTCGACTGGTTAATCTCAAGAGAAAAAGTAAAAAAAAGTATCAAGGTAATATAAGGTACAAGACTTAAAATGACGGGGATAAAGTTTTCTTCAAAAATTATCGGGCAGGGAAGAGTTTTGGGAAGAAGGCATAATCTCCAGAAGAATTGGGAGAATGGTTTACATTATAAAAGGGCAGACTTTTTTTTCCCACAAAAAACATATTAACCAACTGAGACCCCGATACATAGAAACAGCCAGAAACCAAGAGTTACCAATGGAAGTGCTATATGACACTTTCCATATACAACCTCCAAACAAAGAAGTAACAGTAACTCAGAAATCCAGTCACTCTCCAAAAGTAAAAAATCGGAAAACACAAATGGTGAGGAGAAGGAAAAGGAAAAGGACCGAATTTTTTGGACAAAGTTTAAAAAGGAAAAAATGGTAGAAGCAAAATTCTATGGAAGAATTTAGCTTGGGAGGAAGATGATGTAATGGAATAACCTAACATCCCTTCATAGATGAAATGAACTATATCCTCTCACGTGACTGAGAGAGAAGGAAAAAAAGACAGGAAGAGAATAAGACAAGATGTCGAGTAACTCTTATGTCACCTGTATTCTCTTATAAATAAGCACCTTTGTCTTTCACCCATAACATAATTTCTTGCTGTATTCTTATTTAAAGTAAAGATATAACATATATATATATATATATATATATATATATATATATATATATATATATATATATATATATATATATAGATAGATAGACACACACACAAATGGATTCATTCGATTGACATAATTGAATTAAACACACTTTTCCTTTTTGCGCGTGTGTGTATGTGTGTGTGTGTGTTTATTTAAAAAAATTAATTCTTTCATTTTCATTCTTTTTCTTTCTATTCTTTCCTTTTTATATTTTTTCTGTAAACTTTCTTTTATTGTTTTATTTATACCTTTTTTCTTTTCTCTTTCTTTTTTATTCTTTTCACGTTTAGTTTATTCCTTCGTTTCTGTTTTCTTCCGTTTCATCTTTCGTCTCTTGTCATTACTTTTTAGTTTCGTCTCTTTTCTTCCCTTTCTTTTTATGTTTAATTTTCTTTCTTTTTCATTTCGTTACTTTTTTTTCATTTTGTCTCTTTTGTTTCGTCTATCTTTTTGTTTCGTTTATCTTTTTTCATTCTTACGTTTAGTTCATTCTTTCAGTTTTTCATTTCATCTTTTCTTTCGTTTCATCTTTCGTTTCGTTTCGTCTTTTCTTCTTTCCATTCCTTTTTTTTTATTGTTTTTAGTTTCATCTCATTTTTTCTTTTGTTCTGTTTATTTTTTTCTTCCTCTTCCTTTCTTTTGGGTCTTTTCCTTTTTTTTGTTTGCCATCTTCATAACATCCATATTTCTTTTCTTTTCAACTTGCATCTCTGTCACTTTTTCATCTTTTCTTTTAACCATCCTCCCCTCTACTCTCCCATTTCTTTTTTACGCCCTTCTCCTCACCATTTTCCTCATTAGCGTACCAATGTACATTGTTCCCTAAAGAATTCTACATTGCTTCTCAAAGAGAAAATGCTTGTTTACCATTTTCTCTTCTTTAATCACATTCTTTGGAATCTTCTTGGACTGTCAAAGATCAAAACAAAACAAACCGATTCAATTGTGCCATTTGTGTTCTCCAGAATTGTTGCTAAGAAACTATAAACAAACATTGTTTATTCGCTCCCACCAAATCCAAAGAAATTTCTTCTGATCATTTCAATGGAATAATCACAAATGCTCCTTTTTAGTCATACTTTCAAACTTAGATTCTTGTGAGACCACGCAATTAAGAATCAGTCTTCATAAAAGTATTTTTCTTCACATATAACAGACTAGCTGTACTTACCCAATGTGGCCCGGGATGCAGTGAAGTCATTTTGATCTTAAAAGATGTGTCAGCTTTTAACGGGTCTGAATTTTTAGATGAGGATTGAGTATTTGGATTACTGTTTTCATCATGAATGTTATTTTCACGACGTTTCGGTCACTGTAGCCTCCGGCCTTCTTCAGTGAATCTTTATGTGAAACTCAGGTCCTTTTTGCCGAACTCTGGAATCTTTTTTGCCGAACTCTGGAATCTTTCTGTTGAACTCTGGAATCTTTTTGCCGAACTCTGGAATTTTTTTGCTGAACTCTGGAATCTTTCTGTCGAACTCTGGAATCTTTTTGTCGAACTCGAGAATTTTTCTTTTGAATTCCGGAATCTGCACAGATCTGTGGACAGCTGATAGAGTACTTGGTAAAATTCAGTTGTAAAAATTATACTCTTTTGGAGATTGAAGGTTCGATCCTGAATGCGGGCGACACCAAAACTACAATTGCAAATTACTTAGGACTTCTACTCAGTCATGGATGATGGGGCATGTTACCCCCATGGATTAAATAAAGGATTCTGTTTGAAATTCTGTGCAGATTCCCGGGTTTGATAAGATACATCTGAAGAAGGTCGGAGGTTACATGGACCGAAACATTGTAAAAATAACATTCAAGATGAGAACAGTAGTCCAAAGAATCCAAATAATATGGGTGTCTGTTTATGGTGCCAATCCCAAAATGAACCAGGGATCTTTAGATATGTGTATAACCATAATAGTAGCAAAGCAATGGTTAGCAATAGCTTTCACCAACACAAGAAGTAAACACGATATATCAAAAATGCATGTGAACAATATGGCATCCAAAACAAAACTGACTCACAACCAAAAAATCTGTCTCCTTCATTTAACCATTTTGAACTCCCAACAGCACCTAAATTTGCATAATCACCTTATAATGAAATGGTTTAGGTTTGTGTGCTACTGTTTCCTCACAATGGGCACATACTAATCGTGGCCACATTTTTTTCTGTCTCCCCACATCATTATCACATTCCCATCTGATCTCATGATCACACAGGTAGCATCTATTGGCTGTGGTCGTTTTTATGTGTGCTCCTTCAGAAACACAAGCTTCCACTTCTGTCTCAAGTAAATCCTCTGAGTCTGTCTCTGCTTTGTTGTCACATATCAGATTTTCTAAAGAATTTGTGCTGTCAGAATTTACTTCTGATGAGGGACACTGTAATGGGGGTATAAGTCCTTTATATATCAGGGCATTCCATCCACAAGGATAAACTGTGGACTGATTATTTCTGTTACCCGACCCTGGCCAAATTTCATGCTGCAGTGGTTCTTTAGCATCTTCACTCACACACAATCTCCAACCTGGCAAGGACTATGTTCAGAACTTTTTGATGGTGGCACAATATTCAGCCCATTTACCTAAACTTCATAACAGGAGATTGCATTAGCTGCTGTGCTCAAATGGGAGTCATTATCTTTTAGGGTGACAGTGTTCCAGTAGAAAACATAATAAGACATGCTAATCGGAGCCACTTATTTTTCTTTGTCAGTTTGTAATTTTTATTTGTTTTCGTATAGTATAGATATTTTTTATTATATTCTTAAATCTAAAATATGAGTTAGCCTCCTTGCTAATTCTTATTTTAAGGTGATTATTTAAAAATGTCTTATATTAGCAGTTGTCTTTTTTTTTAAATATAAATACCCATTTGAAACGTGAAGAATCCTTATGCAACACCCTGTATCTTCTATTGTTAGATCTTCAAAGTCAGACCCAAAACGTATTTAAGCTGATAAGTTTAAATTTTTTTGTGAGAAAAATAAATGGTTTACTTATCATTGGGTAGCTGCTGATCAGAGGAGGACTGGCACATTTTGATTTGCACATGTCTTCATTGCTGATTATTTAAAAGCATTTCTGGCTTGTTTTATGCCTCCTACCAGAAGAGAGCGATTTGCATATGTGCTGATTACTGGCTATTCAAAAAGATTTCTCTCTTTTCTGGGGATGCGGATTTTTTTACAAAAATTGAGAGACTGTTACACTTTATCAAAGCTATATTGTTACATTTGATAATTCTTGTGAACAAGTTCATAATCTTTTGGTACTTGACTCCTTACAGAGTCAGAAGCACAATTTAGGGATATTTTGCAACTTTTTATACCTAATCCAACTCTGATCTACTAACTATCCTTTGATATCGATGTGAAATTTTCGACATAGTGTACCTTTTTATTGGTATTAACATTTCCAAATTAGACGCAAAAAAAGCAATTAAGCTGATAAATTTATTATTGTTGTGCCATTTTATTGGCAATATAATAACATACGTTGCTACAATTTATTTTTAAAAAAATCAGTTATGCACAAACAACTAGTAATATGAAACACTTTTAAAGAATCACCTAAAAATAAAAATCAATAAAGGAACAAAACTCATATATTTTTAATTGGAGAATATAGTAGGAATTGTCTATCTTACGAGTATTTTTTTTTATATATAAGTTTTAAAATGTGTAAATAAAAGTTAACTGCATTTCAGACAACACCAGATAAGTATTGTTGTCTTTGTTTTAATAGTTTTATTTCTATATTGATACAATCATCAACACCCGTTTCCATATATTTAAAATAAAGATATCACTAAAATTTTATAATTTTTTTTTATTTTCAAACTTTGTCTAGCATTTTACTCACTGAGGTTTTACACTCTGGATTATTTAATGAAAATTAACTTCAAATTCAGAACTGTTGAGTCTACCAACTTGAAGGATAGCACTTTATGATGGAATGGAATTTTTTAATTAACAATTTGATCACTAAAGACGTTAAAACAAAAGTAAAAATTTGCTATTAAAAAAAGCAAAACTAAACACATTTGTCATTAAAGTAGTTGTATAATTCAAATAAACCTGAAAGAAAAAAATAATTCTTCAAGAAAAATGATATAGTTAGAAAGAGGAAAGATGAAATGTTATTTATTTACTAATTTCATATAACATCAAAGTTGCTGAAATTTGTTATGTAAAATTTTACAGATTGTTTTCTTTTTCTTTTTTCTTTTCTTTTTTTCTTTTTTCTTTTTTTCTTTTTTCTTTTTTTTTTTTTTTTTTTAAATTTTTGAGCCATTTTTGCAGCATAAACAGGTTATTTTAGCAAACCTAATTTCAATGAGGTTGTAGCAGTCATGAATCAAATAGAAAAAAAATTTTTCTCCGGCGAATCAATGTCCATGTTAAGCGATTTGGTTAAACACTGATCAATCAGTTTGCAGAGGGCATTGATTCCATCTGTTCCCTAATGAACATTTTTAGCCCCGTTGGGAATAACGATCAGTTAGCAGAGAGACACCAGAAAGCAGAAGGAAGACATCCCCCTCTCTCTCTCTCTCTCTCTCTCTCTCTCTCTCTCTCTCTCTCTCTCTCTCTCTCTTCACTGGACGCTCCAACATTGACGATCTTTGCCTGAGGATAATTGCTGGATGACCTGCGACAAGAGCTTTCAACTCTTCATTTTCTTCACTTAGATACCGTCCAATGTTTTGCTTTCAATGTTGTTTTAAAAGAGGTTTTTGTTTTTCCGTTACACGCTATCTTTTCATTTACTATTAATATATAGAGGTATATCTCTGAAAGTTAATATTTTTCAAACGTCTTTTTTAACGGTTACGTTTTAGTATAAAATATGTTAAATATGTCTGACTCTAACTTCTTGAACTTCGCAATATCCAAACCTGACTCCTTATTTTAAACTCTTCCAATATTCAGAAATAATTGGAGTCAGATTAAAAATCCAACTCCGATTCTTAACATTCTAATGAATGTCATACCTTCTAAAACTGCTAATTCTGACTCTGCGTGTGACATAATGATCACCTTCATGGTTACACTACCATAAAACAACACAGGACGAGTTCTTGATATATCTCAGTTGAGCTATGTGTGTGCGTGTGAGATACGATCAATTAGCATATAAAAAAGAACTCCAAACATGTGTGTAGCTTACTGTCTGGTCCTTTTGGTCACCAGTAATTTTTTCTTGATCTGATCTGCTCTCGTCTACTTTGACTCCAATCTCTCTGATCTGTCGCGGGAGATTTCGATCTGCCAACTGTTTTCACTGTGCCCAATTGTCGTCAACAGTCACAAACTCAAGATGGTCCTTAAATAGTCGTGAAATTCACTCCCACCCCAAAAACTGTCACTAAAGTAACTCGAAATATATCAGTCTTAATATGTCAATCTTTTATCCCAGTCAACACCGCACCTTGAATAACAATCCTACTTCAGATGGCCTGTGTGTGCCACAATTTTTTTTTATGTATGAGTCACCACTTATCAAGGCCCAGAGGCCACTCGAGAATGAAGGTTAAAGAGTATACAGTAGTAAATAGGACAATGTCATAGTAATCGTTAGCAGTGGAAATTCGGTAAATTGGATTATTTACGGCTCATCAAGAACTTGTTTACAGTGGACTTGAAGACGACCATATTGTAGTCAGCTAGAAAGCAGGTAAATGGAAGAGAGTTTCACAGGCGTGCAGTTCTAAGACAGAAGTTTTGTTCATTGAATCTACGTTTAGCTTTATTTTTCCCCACTCTTTATCTGGTACAGATAAAAAGTGGAGGAAATTATTGATAGTGTTTTTAGCTAGACGAGTGTTTCTTGTGAAAGTTTGGCGAGAGAGGACCATAGATTAGAGCTCAGACGAGCTCTTGCCATGACAATAACGATAAAGCAGAGATAGGCTCTATCTATATAAAAGCCAAGTACATCCAATGATGGAGTACTGTTGCCATATCTGGGCAGGAGCTGCTAAAAACAGCCTATCCTGCCTTGACAGAGTACAAAATAGACTTCGTGGCTTAGTGGGGGATGCCCTTTTCTCTACCAGAAGAGACGTTGTGAGCCTATCCTTGTTTTATCGTTATTTCCATGGCAGGTGCTCGTCTGAACTCCAATCTCTGGTCCCCCCTCGCCAATCTTTCACGAAAAACACCCGTCTAGCTGAATCCATTGTGAAAAATTTCCCCCACTCTATATCTGTGCCTAAATCAAAACGCGGATTCCATGAACAAAGCTTCTTTCTTAGAACTGCACGCCTGTGGAACTCTGTTCCGTCTGCCTGCTTCCCACCGGACTACAACTTGGATGTGTTCAAGTCCAACGTTAACAAATTCCTAATGAACCGCCCCCTTAAGTAAACACTTCATCAAATCTCCACACTAACGTAATGTACTTGCAATAACCCTTATCCCTGAGTGGCTTCCGGGCCTTGATAAGTTGTGATCACTGTGTAAAAAAAAAAAAAAATGGCTCACAACGTCTCTTCTGTGAGAAAGAGGTTGCAGGGAAGAGAAAAGGCATCCTCTACTAGGCTACAAAATCTATTTTGAACTCTTTCAAGGCAGAATAAGTCCTTTCTAACATCTCCTGCCCAGATGTGGCAACAATACTCCATCCTTGGACGTACGTGGCTTTTATAGAATTGTGAGATATCTACTGGATCAATAGAAGGATCCCACTATTTTCTTAGTGACGTTGTCTTTCTTACTAACCTCTACTTTTGTTTTGCTGATCGACTATTTCCTCATTTTGTTATAGTTTTTCTTGTATTTTTTTTTTACGTCCTGACACTTTGGAATTCTGATTCCTAACTTTAAAATCTTTCAATATTTGGTAATAACTGGAGTTGGATTAAAAAAATTCAACCCCAATTCTTAGCATTGTCATGAGTTCCTTCCAAAATCTCCGACCCTGACATCCCGCATCCCTGATCCATGGCAAGCAAAGATATTAATGAGTTGACTATGAACTAAAAAAATAAAAAAATAAAAAAATAAATAAAAGAAAGACAACTCCGACACAGATGAAAAAGGAAAATAATAATAACGTGAAATTTGCACGGATATTCCAACTCGTTATTCTGATTGAAGGTGCGAGCGACCATTATTGGAAATGACACTATGTGCTACATGCGATTCCATAAGTGAATATTTAGAATTTCAACTTCTTTTATGAAACTAGTTTGTTAGAATTGGTAATACCATTTTGATATGACACTAATAAGCGACTTAGCGACGAAGCAATTTGTGCTTCTTTCCCCGAGGGAATGAAATTCGATTGGAATTCTTTTTGATTACCATCATTAAATAAGCGTGTGTTTATATGCCTGTGTGTATGTATAAATGTGTCTTTGTATGTTTTTCCATTTATATGAGTGTGTGTGTTTGTATGGACTTGTATGTGTTTGCTTATATCTCGTCATATAAAGTTAGGTATGTATATATATATATATATATATATATATATATATATATATATATATATATATAAAGATACACATAAAAACCACTTTGGCCAAACCACAGTATCTATTAACAAGACAAATAAACATGACAACTAAAAAATGATGGCAATATTGTCAGTCTATATAATTTATTTGTTGAACTTTTAACAAATGTGTGTCAATAGTATATACACGCTGATAGCCGTGTTTTTTTTAATCAAACAAACAACTTGTTAAATCAACAAAGTTTTATTTACATTACAGTGACAGCATGACAAGTAAGAATATGGATCTATATGTGGGTTAGTGGTGTGGCTGGTCAGTGTGAGCAATAGTAGAAATGTCACTGCTGGCTTTCTCTTTGGCTCTCCTCGTCTGACTGACTTTGTTTGTCTTATATTGACACCAATCACATTCTTTGATCTTAATCCTAATTGTTCCTTTGAAATGTCTTTTATTTTCGTCAACATTCTATTTCATGTCAAAATATGTGCCCCTCATTGTTTCATGATCCCGACTCTTCATTGGAATGTAGAGTTGATATTATCGCTCAGCAATCAGATTCAACATCTGGTTTTGCCTGGATCTGTAATTGCATACCCAATATTAAAGATCTATTAAAATCTATTAAAGATGTCTTGAATATATTAAATATTCACCTATTAATGCATATATATTAGTGGCCTGGCAAGTCCACAGGGGAGACAACACAGCAAAGAAAAACCCTAAGAAAAATTAATTCCAAAGCAGCCAAACTGAAGGAAGCCTGCCAGGACACTATGTATACACATGAAGGCAAATTTGGGCATACCTTATTGGTTTGAAAATATAGGTTCTTTTTCACCAATTGTCATGAAATTTTAACCATAAAATAGTATTATAATCTTCAAAAAACCTGCAAATTATCATGTAGTTACGGCCCATAGAATCAAAGATAAGAGCATTTCAATATTCAATTTGGCTACGAGTGTTACCTTTGGTAATTTTATAAGTTTGAATTCTCAGTGACTATTTTCAAATGAAGGCTCGTTGGAAAGGTAATGACCTGAATTATGTAGTGGGCTATGTAACATTTGCCCTTAAGGTCGCAATTAAGATGATCGCCAATCTAGAGCCTATTTTTGGACCTTTTTTACAGCCATAAAATATTTTGGTAAAGGTGCAGTATCATTCCACCCTAAAAATTCCTTTAAAATAATCACTAGTATAGGTTTTCGAGGGTTGGGAAAACAAAAACAATGTTTAAAATTCCAGGAAGCGAATAATTTCCAAGATATAAAGAAATTATTGTTTAAAAAAATGGGATCACTTTTTGATATTTTAACGTAAAATGAACATATGTATATATTAAAATAATATTAACCCACACACACACATATATTGACATATATATTAATATAATATTAACACATACATATATATATATCAATATAATATTAACATATGTATGTATATTTATATAATATCAATATATATATATATATATTAATATAATATTAATATATATATATTAATATAATATTAATATATATATATTAATATAATATTAATATATATATATTAATATAATATTAATATATATATATTAATATAATATTAATATATATATATTAATATAATATTAATAATATTAGTATATATATATATATATTAATATTAATATCCATATATATTAATATAATATTAATATATATATATTAATATAATATTAATAATATTAGTATATATATTAATATTAATATCCATATATATTAATATAATATTAAAATATATATATTAATATAATATTAATAATATTAGTATATATATATATATTAATATTAATATACATATATATTAATATAATATTAATATATATATATATTAATATAATATTAATATATATATATTAATATAATATTAATATATATATATTAATATTAATATATATATATTAATATAATAGTAATATATATGATAAAATATTAATATATATATAAATCAATATAATATATATATATATATATATATATATATATATATATGACATTTCTAAGATTCCAATTTCTTTTCATGTTGTACACAAGACCTTAGTATTTTATTATCTTTACTCGCTCAGCTCTGTTTAAACTAGCATGACTTCAAATAGGGTTGCTATTTTCTCTCTCTTTTACCATATTACTATATTAAGTTTAACAGCTCCGTTTTCTAGGTATGTAACTGTAGCAATTGCATAGTCATAGTGGATTGTGTATGGCTTATTTCTAAAAATTCTTGCTGGTATATGTTCACAGGACATACTGCTACATTCAATATTCAACTTTTTACAGATGTTCCAGCGTAGATATTTACACACTCCATTGTGGCGCATTGTATTGTAGCCATCCCCCGGCAGAACCTTACAGCTGGATGTCGGTGGTGGTGTTGGGGGGGGGGGAGATCACCCTTTCTATTTTCATGTGACTGAACCTGCACTTGTCATATATCTATATATTCGCGTATGTGAATTTTGCCATTTTTATTACATACTAGCATTTCAGCCCGGCGTTGCCCGGGTGTTTAGAGGTGTATGTTGAACATAAAAAGCGGTCAATTTTTGTAACTTTGACCCCTATTGTGACTCCTTAACATTTATTGTTTTGGGCTCAAATCAAGTTATTAAGTTAGATCCATGTCCAAGGAACCTATATCTAAAATTTCAAGTGTTTAGACCCAAAATTGGCGGAGGAGTTTGGTAGAGTTCTCAAAGGTCAAATCATTGAAAACGGATTGCAAAGATTTTCCCAAATCTCAGTACCCTGTATATCAAATTTCGAGTCTGTAGACTGAAAATTGACAGAGTTATTACGTAGAGAAATGTACACAAACAGACACATAGACACACACACACACACACACACAGACACGTTCACTTTTATAGATATATATATATATATATAGATTAATCTATACTAAGAAAGTTGGTTCCAAGTTATGTTTAAGAATTCATCAAATTAGGTTGACGGTGCCAAATTGTAAACATAATAAAAACAGTAGGAGAATTTGACCAGGCTCTAACCAGACTAAACGTTGCTTAACTTCGCTGTTTTAACGGGAACTGACATGTCAACATGAATTATGACATTTGGTAATTCTAGCTGCTGTATGTACTCTCCGCTTATCTCGGCATTGTTTCCAGTCGTCTAGCACTCCTTGTCACCGAACTCAAGTAGTGCCGATTCAGAAGAGGTGTAATCACAATTACATGCACAGCTAATCTTACAGGGGGTATCCTTTGTCTCTTGATACCGAATGGAGGCATAGCAGAAGATTTTATAATGATGACTAGAGTGTGTTATCTATGAGAACCCAGTTTCAGGAAAGCAAGGGTAATACACTTAAACGTCTTGTGTGACATTTGAAGAAGTTCACTCACCTGACAAAAAAGAAGCCGTTGAATTTCTATATCAACAAAACTAGTAAACCATATAATGACTTACATGCCATCTTTCTGATCAAAGTGCAATAAGAAATCATTTTGAGACATCAAATGTGTATTAATAAAGCCATAATTCTTTATATAAGTAAAAGAAACAAAAACATCAAAATTGCTATGAAAAATCTCGACCTCCATTTGCTCATTTCTCTCCCTTCTCTTCTTTTCTTTGCTGCCGTCTCTCTTCCCCCCCTCCTATCCTTTCTCCCTTCTCTCATTCTTTCTTTTCCCCTCCCCCTTTCCTCTCCTTTCTCTCTCTTCCCCCCCCTCTACTTTCCATCTCTACCTGCCTCTCTCTGTTTCCCCCTCTCTGTTGTGTCTTCTCCTTCATTACTCACGTCCACCTTGTCTCCCTTTCACACACACGCACTCTCTCTGTTTCTCTCCCTCTCATCTGCTCTGTCTGTTTCCTTCTTCTCTCTCTTTCCACTATTTTTTCGTTCTTTTCCACCTCTTTCCCACTATCTTTTTTTCCCTCTATTTTCCCCCTCTCCTCCAATCCTTTATCTTTCCATCTCTCTTTTTCGCTCTCTCTGTATTTTCTTCCCTCTTTTTCTTTCCTTCATCCCTCTCTTCTCCTTTATTCTCCTTCTTACTTATTTTCATCATTCCGTTCCTCTCACCAAATCTGCACTTTCATTATTTGCTCATGTTTCGTCTAAAGCATTCATTTACAGACGAAGTGTGCATGGTGGCAAGCAAGCAAGATTAACAAAAAAAAAACATCATTAGAGTTTAAGTAGAATATAAATATTATATTAATTACTATCGAGGGTACCCGGTGTTGCCCGGGTGTGGAGTGGTTGTGTGGTAAGGAAAAGGGGAGTCAAAACAACAATAGGCAGTCCGGGTGGAGAGAGGTGTTTAAAAAAAAGTGGTAGTAGCCAGGCAAGCTCGAACCTGTAACGAGAAGGAGGAAACGGTGAAAAAAACCTAATGTCTCAGCTGATGTGTCCATCGTGAAACCGGAAGTTACAAGCGTTAGAATTAAGGGTAGTCAATCAAAAGGAGACGATGACTTGCAAAAACTGTTGATGCAAAAAACGACCACTCCTTGTGAAAAACGGCCCAGTTAAAGGTGAAGGAATTAATGTTTTGGACCAATTTTTGGATATTTGTCATCCCGGAGACTGAGCTTTGTAACGATAGCAATTTCGTCAGGATCTGTAGCGTGTGTCGAAAGTTTTTGGCAGACGTATAAACACACACATACACACACACACACACATACACACACACACAGAGTTAGAGTTGGGCCTTTAAAATTATCAGAAGTCAGAGTCAAGCACTTAGTCATGCGTTATTGACTAAACGAAATTAGAAATAGACTAAAATATGATCAATCATTTTTGCTTGTCAAAAAAAGTGCCGGAAATAAATTGTTGAGAGTGGGGATGGAGGTCTTGATAAACGAATAACAGAAAGATACCTATCTTCTTTTAAATCAGAACACTTATGTGATACTATAAAGTGGCCCTGAGGTGGATTTGAGCCACTTAGTGCTGAGACAAAGGAAGAGGAAATGGCTTAAAATAAACAAAGAAATAGGAAATATCCTACAATCAACAATAGATAGGAAGTAACAAACAATAACAATAGAAACATACATATAAAACAAGGAAGGGTGGCTTCCGGTGGCCGGGGTGGGGTAGGCGACCTGAGATACCAACGTAGAGGGGATAGTCAGTTGACATCTGGATGCCCGTCGCGGCGGATGGAAGTTGGACATTTTAGAGTTGACAACTAGATTCCCTTGACGGCGGATGGGAGTTGATAACGACTACAGTTGGACATTTAGAGTTGACTGTGAAACAGAGATAGAGACGAGTGTAACATCAATAGAACAGGGAGAAGACACACACACACACACACACACACACAAGTCCAACAGTCAATTTATATGTGAACATTGGCGTTTGTGTTTTTCCTTTCTTTGTTCATATTTCTACTTTTGTGAAACCACGCGTGTGTCCCCACCGACAGTCGCCAGTGAGAAAATGACGATCCGGCCATGAACGAAAAATCCACGCTACACGACGTTGGGAGTCGGTGTTCTGTCATGGGGCGCACGTCTTGTTACACTAGAAATAATATATAGTACAAGCAAAATAACTACCGCTGGCTATTAACTTCGCTATGAGTATCCTTTTTTAATGTATAAACTATATTACATATCTTTAATAAAAATATATTGTAATTCAAAAACTAATAATTTTAATCTAAATTACCTCCCTTGAAAATTAATAAACATAATATTTTAAGAGATTTTAGTAATTTAGCCTTTTTTTAAAATCAAATTACACTAATTAGGGCAAAACTATTGCGCATGTATAGGAAAATATATTAATAAAATTACAAACGAATAGCGACAAACAGTAATTAATTATAAACTGTTTAAAAATTACTTATACAAATTAGGCACACAAATATTTGTTTCTGACAATACTTTTTAGCACATATTTAATATTTCAGAGCAGTATTGGATGTAAATAAAATTTAATAATTTCTCTTATTTCATGATAGTTTTTTTTAACATTTTTTGGCTACTTCAAATATTAAGTTACTATTTTTGATGATGGGTGACTTATTTTTGAGTGTTGCTGTCTTTTAAATTTGGTCTACATGATATTGCATGTCTTTATGAATATAAAAATAATCTTATTTACTAGTCAATATGGTGGGCTTATTATTATTCAATTATTTCCATCTATTTTTACATTGTCAAAATCTTAGTAGTTTTTATTGATTTACTATGAAAAAAATATCTTACTTGATCTCTGACTTGCTATGAATCATATTAAGAAGATCCAATATGTTAGCTGTTGAAATGAATCAACATTGTGCATCTGTGTGTTTTTTTTTTTTTTTTTTTTTTTTTTTTTTAGGAGTAATGAGATTCTGTCCAATGTTTAAGCTGGCTTGATTTAAAAAGTATTGCTTCCATTAATTTTTATTTATCGTAAAATGACATTACATTTTTAAGTATTTTTCACTTGTTTGAAAGCAGTATGTTTAGTTGTACACGGTGAAAATCGAGTTCTGGACCACTAGTATAGAAGGCGGCATCTTCTCTGATATAAATATCACCTATCTATTTAAATGTATGCATGTATTATGTATGTATGTATGTATGTATGTATGTATGTAAAAATATCTTACTTGATCTCTGACTTGCTATGAATCATATTAAGAAGATTCAATATGTTAGCTGTTGAAATGAATCAACATTGTGCATCTGTGTGTTTTTTTTTTTTTTTTTTTTAGGAGTAATGAGATTCTGTCCAATGTTTAAGCTGGCTTGATCTAAGAAGTATTGCTTCCATTAATTTTGATTTATTGTAAAATGACATTACATTTTTAAGTATTTTTCACTTGTTTGAAAGCAGTATGTTTAGTTGTACACGGTGAAAATCGAGTTCTGGACCACTAGTATAGAAGGCGGCATCTTCTCTAATATAAATATCACCTATCTATTTAAATGTATGTATGTATGTATGTATGTATGCCTAAAACTTTCGACAGAGGTAACAGATTTTCACAAGATCGGTATCGTTTTGAAGCTCGACCCTTTGGAAAAATTGGCTAAAAACATTAATTCCTTCACCCTCAACTGGGCACTTTTCTACAGGGAGGGGTCGTTTTTTCGCCAATATTTTCGAAAGTCATCCCCACTTTTCAGTTGACTAGCCTTAATTTAAACCTACATCACTTTCGGTTTGGCAATGAGCGCAACAGCAAAAACGTCATGTTTTTATGTTCGCGTTCTTTTCCTCCTTCACGTTATGGTTTCAAGCCTGCCTGCCTGCTTGGCTACTACCACTTTTTTTTTTTGCTCAACATACACCTCCAAACACCCGGGAAACGCCGGGAACCCAGACTAGTTTTCAATAAACTTTGAAATAGTCATCAAACTAAGCTTTCAACCATTGTCTGTTTTGCAATGATTTATGTGGCCCCATTAAAAGATTTTATATCTAAAACTTTTAATGGCTTTTTTAATGAAAATAAAATTTTAGTTTAGTTTAGATACCTAATAATTATTAATGCATTTTTAATTTCACGGTATACATATCTATTTACATAATGAATAATTGTGTTATGCGACTATGTGCAACTACATCCGCAATCACTCGCCTTATTGCAAATGCATGTTGGGTGATAGTCAAGATTGTCTGCTCTTTTTTACTTCTCGTTTTTTCTGTCAAATCGATTGCATAATGAGACATGGTCAAGCTGACAAGAAAACTCCCAAGGAAATGGGGATTACGATGTCTGAGAGGAAGATAATCATGCATCATAGAGGACTATATCTTGCTTGTCACAGTTGTCTCATCTGCAGAGCAGAAAACAGAAGCTAACTTTATGTGCATATATATATATATATATATATATATAACACAGGCTCCTACAGTCTTGGACAGACTATGGATACCCATGAAGGATTGCCTGCGCATGAAATATTTGTGGCAGGAGGTGCGCAATCTCCAACCACACCTCTCCTGAGACGACATTGTTAAATACCAGTGGCAAGTGAAGCACAGGACGACTGGAAACAAATTCCGAGATAAACAGCACCTAGAATTCCCAAATGGTCACCCATCTGGTACTAACCAGGCTCAACGTTGCTTAACTTTGGTGATCTGGCGAGAACTGGTGTGTCAACGCAATTATATATATATATATATATATATATTAAAAAGTTTGACTCATGTCCAGGTAACCTACATCTAAAATTTCAAGTGTTTAGATCTAAAATTGGCGGAGCAGTTAAGGTCAAATCTTTCAACTTTGACCCATTGGCAGTCAAATTCTCGACCAAAAACTTATTAAAAACCTTGCTGCATGTCTGAAGACCCATTAAGTAAAACTTTTAATTTTAGACCAAAAATTGACTGAGTAATTTGGTAGAGACCGCAGAGGTCAAATTAAAAAAAAAAACTTTGACCCCTTATAACATTTATTGGTTTGGGCTCAAATCTTTGAACTTTGACCACTTGACAGCCAAATTTCTGTCCGAAAACTGATTAAAAAGATTTTCCCAAATCTCAATACCCCTTATGCCAAATCTCGAATCTGTAGACTGAAAATTAACAGAATAGTAGGGAAATGCACACACACACACACACACACACACACACACACACACACACACACACACACACACACACACACACACACACACACACAATTTCACTTATATAGATATATAGATTTCTGTTTTTGTTTTTTTGATGTTTTGTAGCCCTGAAGTTCATATTTAGTTTATCTTCTAAAATGGCAAAAAAAAAAAAGTTTACAAGATAGATTATTAAATTGAATTTTCTTTTTAAATCTTGTGTTAACAGAAATTTAAAAGATAGATGTAAAATGAATTCCTTTTCTTGTTTATTGCAAAGTTAAAGTAAAGTAATGGACAACAATTCATATAATTTCTTTTTTAAACATTTTCTTTTGATCTTTTAATTATTTTTTTAACATCTTCTACAGATTTGCTGTGACTTATAATCAAATAATACTTTTTCTTTTTTATTGAATCAAATATGTTTTGTCCTATTCATTATTTCAATCATATCTCATGATCCGTTGCTTTCCTCACCTTATTCGCATTTTTATTTACAACTGGCAGTAGAGGAGAGGGGCGTAAAATACGCTAAATATTTTCAATTTATGCAGATTTCGTATTTTCCTCAACTACCGGGCTTGAAACCGTCGGTACCGACTACCGATATAAATGTAAATTCCTGTATATATTATACAAAAAATATATTGCTCTTATTTCGAGAAATGTTTTTTCCCTAATAATAGAGCACTGTATGGGATTTCTTTTTCTACAAAAAAGTACAAGTATATATATATATATATATATATATATATATATATATATATATATATATATATATATATATATATATAGTACTGATTCTAACAGTTTTAAAAAAATGACTTGGGTGTCATCAGATAGAGCCGAAACGAAGCCGCATTCCCTACAGTTTCATCTATCGACCGATAGATAAAAAAAAAGACTTGAAATTAAACCATTTCAAGCTATGAATAAATTTGCGCATGCGCAAAACTAATAGAAATATGTCGACAAATCGAAATGAACATTTTGTATTTCAACTTGCCGACATAGTTCTGTACGCATTATTCATCCATCCAAACAAAGATTTTACTCATTATAAACCATCTTTGGTGTATGATTACTATTTCCTGTTAATTTCAGTGTTATGTGACCAGTAGTTTAAGAGTTTATCGGTTAAATATTTATACTGTTTTATTTATTTAGAATTAACTGTATCTACCCGGCGTTGTTTCGGAGTCTTTCATACTTTAATTTGTATTTAACGTTTTTATTTAAAACTATCCTTTTTAAAAGCCAAATTAATATTCACTTAATTAATTAGTATTTTGAAAGTTAAATTTAATTAATACGTTATCGTTTGTTCATTAAATTATTCATTGGACGAACTATAAAATTATAATTAATTTTGGTAAAGTCCAAAATAGTAAACCGTCGAGAAATCGTAAATAAATAAATTATTAAAAACGGATATTTTAAAGGAAATGAAATAAAATTGTATTCACTACAGATCCATGTATTTTTAACGTGTGAAAACTGTAAGATCTTTTGGTGCTTGTCTATTATAATTCGATATTAAAAAAAAAAAAATTAATGTCTTTTAAGTAAAAACACTGTTACCTAATTACGCGACTTGTGGAAATTAGTAAAAATTCTAAAGATTGTGAAAAATTGTCAAGTAGAAGATTTGCTAGGACTATTTTTAATAAAATACGTTATTCTTGATTCTCCATTTTCGAATTTGAATTAGCAAAAGTGAAAACAAGGGAGATAAGTTAGTTTGAAATACGGAATTGACAACTATAGAAGAAAGATAAAACTTCATTATTTGATAAATTTTATTTTTTCTTCTAATTATTTTATACTTGATGAAAAAGTTGTTTTAAAATCAGTACTAAATAATGGTTTAACGACGGCTCAGTAATTTCCTGTATTTTACATAAATCGCAATTCGAAACATGCGAATCGATATGGACCCTCTCCTACAGAAATACTCATTTTTTATATGGACAATTTAAAAAGCAAATTGTCCGATCAATGTTAAATCTGGTTTAATCGATTTTTCTGCCGATTCTGTTTTAATTTTATTCAAACTTGACACAAATAACACAGATCTAATTGAAATTCTTAAATGTATTCAAATTGATTCATCATTTAAAATTAC
The DNA here is from genome assembly GCF_053919585.1 of Euprymna scolopes. NCBI lineage: Eukaryota > Metazoa > Mollusca > Cephalopoda > Sepiida > Sepiolidae > Euprymna > Euprymna scolopes. Next base: position 70,483,750 of record NC_136499.1, read on the forward strand.
AAAATATCATGTTATCAGTTTATTATGGAAAATGATCTTCTTCTTCTTCTTCTTCTTCTTCTTCTTCTTCTTATTATTATTATTATTATTCTACTATTACTACTATTAAAAGTGTTGGTTCCACGTTGACCATGGCGGCACTAAAATTACTTTCCTCGTTATGCATCACTCTTAATTTCCTGTCCCTGACGTCATATCCTAACACGTAGCGCTAATTTTAATCTCTTAACTTCTAACAGAATTTTCCACTTTTCTGCATATCTTAACCCTTCTGTTAAAAATTCCGTTGTTAATATTGTTTTTACACATCCGTCCTTGATACCTCTGTCTCATCAAAAATGATAGTTTGGATATCGCAATAACATTAATAAAGATATAAGCAATAAAATATTTGCATCACCATTTTTTCTTGAGTATTTGCTTTTTTTTTTTTAGTGAAATTAATTTTTTACTCTAATTAAAGAGCAAATGGAAATGCACTATCCTGATTGAAATTACAGTCATTAGATAAAAACTTTTACGTTCAATTCTCCTACCCCCTCCCCCTCCAACCACTTCTCGTTTAATTTGCTCTTCAGTACTAGGCTGACAGATAAATGAATAGCGGCATTATTATCATTAGCATAGATGCGTGCGTGTGCGTGTGTGTGTGTATAAAAGGTGGATGTAGTTTGCTTGAAGCATTGTATAGTATGTAGTTAAATGAAATGTGTAGAAGGCGGTACAATGCAGAGGTGACAGAAAGACACAAGCTGAAGCAGGTGAGAAAGTTTATTTATTTAAAGATATTTATTTGACCGCGGGACTGTCACTGTTTACAACAGCACGTTTGAACCAAAGTCAAATAAATATCTGACGAAAAGAGCTTTCTCAAAATATTATATAACACGGACATACCACCAGACCGACCTTCCAAGGTGACCACGATACAAATATACATATAATGCGTATAAGAAATATATGAATATGTACACATGTATTTGTAATTTGTATTGATAAAACTTTCTCACCTGCTTCAGCTTGTGTCTTTCCGTTACCTCTGTATTGTACCGCCTTCTACACATTTCATTTATATATATATATATATATATAGAGAGAGAGAGATGGATAGATAGGAGACTTGTCATATATATATATATATATATATATATATATATAT